>NW_022900916.1:68158086-68240994 GCF_012274545.1 Fukomys damarensis
CTCTCAATAGATGCAGAAAAAGCATTTGATAAAATTCAACACCCATTCATGATAAAAACCCTGCAAAAAATTGGAATAGATGGTCTATACCTCAATTTAATAAAGGCTATTTATGAAAAACCATCAGCCAACATCATATTGAATGGCCAAAAACTGAAAACCTTCATGTTAAAATCAGGAACAAGACAAGGATGCCCACTATCACCACTTCTCTTCAATATAGTTCTGGAAACATTAGCCACAGCAATTAGACAAGTGACAGAAATTAAAGCAATAAAGATAGGAAAGGAAGAAGTTAAACTATCATTATTTGCTGATGATGTGTCTTTTTTTATGTACAGGTTTGATTATGTATATATTTTGTATAGAGATTAAGAGTATCTTTAAGCCAAAATGCTTTTTTCTAGAAGTGCTTTAGATTTTTTTTTCAAGTTTGGAATATTTGGATATACTCAATAAGATAGGTTAGGATGAAACCCAAAACTAAACATGAGATTCATTTGTATTTCATATATTCCTTATGCATATAGCCTGAATGTAATTTTATACAATATTTTTAGTGTGACTTCATCTTGACTGTGACTTGTTACATGAGATCAGGAGTGGAATTTTCCAGTTTTTGTGTCAAGTTGGTGCTCAAAAAGTTTCAAATTCTGGAATATCTGATTTCTGATTTTTGGATGAAGGATGCTTAAACTATGTTTCTTTTTAGTAGTTATTTTAAGGGTCACAATACATATAAATAACTTGTGACATTTTACTTAGAATAAACATTTCACCACTTCAGATGTGTAGTCAAAGATTAACTCAGGAGGCTCCCAAGTCTGTAGAATGCTCCTTGGGTAATAATTTGGATGGGTTGAGCCCAGCAGTTCCCACTTTGTTTATGGTCCCTTCCTGGTCCTTTCTAGTTCCTTGGCCCCATTTTTATTTCTCTAGCCAGAAATCTGGGACCTCAGTTATCACCATCTGCCTCATAATTCTCATGATTACACTCACATCTGGGGCAAAAGGCTGGAGAAGATAGGGAAGGCGCTAGCAGGAAATGACCTGTCCTCTTGGAAACGCAGCTGCTCTGCTGTGAGAAGGACTCTTTTGTTTTACAAAATTTTGAGTGTGTGTGGTCCCTGCTGTTGCTATCCTTACTGAACACTACTTTCATCACCACTACCACCAATAGGGGGTTCCTGAGGGCCAGGGCATGATAGAGTGGGGCCTATAAAAGAGAAAATAGCAAGGGATCGCTTCTACTCCGTCTGAGTATTGGTGTCTTTGTTTTCCTTCCCATAGAGCTTTTCCTGGCATCATCTTTGTTCATTTCCATGTCCCTGCTTCCAGGGTTTGGCCTGCCTTGTTTGATATAAGACTGAGAGATAACTGTGGGAAGACAGGGACTCATCTCCTGTACCCTTACTGGTTTGGCTGGTTTGGCTGGTTTGGCCATCCTTCAGATTTTGATCTTCCTTCCCCATCTGCCTGCTATTATTTATTTTTCATAGTCCTCAAATGGCTGCTCCAGGCTTACTTTCTAGGTTTTATATTTATTAAGTGGGTGAGACACAGTGGACTGGGGTTGTTCATTTTTATTTAATATGAGAACTGGAACACTCATATTAACTCTTTAGTTCCATTTATGAGGTTCCAGGGCAGATCATTTATTATCATAGCAGATGTGGCTATAAATATATGAAATCCTTATAACCTATGGGCTCTACTACAAAGGTAATAGAAGACTAGGAAGTTACAGAAGAAACAAGGAAGGAGGCAATGCTTACCCTCCATCTACTCCATTTCCACTCCTACATACCTGTTGATGATGCTTCTGGTGAGCAGTACTGTGAATTGTGTGCTACTGAAAGATAGCAGGCACAATCAAGCAGTTGGCTAAATGTACAGGTTTGATTATGTATATATTTTCCAATATATATATATTCACCCAGCTTTCTGTCCCACAGCCTTTACTCTCTGCCATGGCTCCATGATACTCTGTGCAGAAAGATGCCTGTGTTCCTTTATTCCTGGGATGGGTAAGTCAAGTCCAATCATGTGTTTCAACTATGCTCAGAGGGCTGTCTTGAGAGCATTGTAATGTCTAAGGAAATAATGCTGATTTTCATTAGTAATACCTGGTATTCTCTGGGGGAAAGTGACCGGCCTGCTGTTGTGTCACTTGCCAACTCTCTTTCTCGTTTCAAAGACAAATCTTCCTGCAGGAAGTTCTGCTATCATCAGGTATCATGTTTAAAAAAATCAAATGTAATTTAATTTGCTTCCTTTATCCCATATCCTTTCTACCATTATTCTATTTTTAAAATAGTGGACTATTTTGATTTTCTGTTAAAAGAACTTCTGGGACCAGTGAACTCATACAAGAAACTTTTTTTCTTGAGATAAGGTCTTGCTATGTTGCCCAGATTGGCCTCAAACTTGTGATCCTGCCTTAGCCTCCCCACTAGCTGGGATTATGGGCATGAGCCGCTGCATCCAGCTGTGGGAAATGATTGGGGAGAATAAAGTAATGGATGTTGGTAGGCAGGCTTTCCTTGAATCCTATCATTCTTTCCTCATACTCCTTGTAAGAGCAGTTATATCTATTTATGTATACTACAGAGGCTTTCCCTGCTTGAGGGAGACGACGACAGGCTCAAAGTTCAGGCCAGGCAAAGGACATGACGATGGTCATTAAGTTGAGTTTTGTTCCAGGGTTAGTTGTCGCTCTTCCTTCCCTCTGCCAAGCATCACTCCATTGACAAGAACCATTATGTGCAGTAGAACCTATGAAACTCTTAAACCCGGGGGTCTTCGCCCTGAGTCACATTCTCAGTCTTTTTTCTTACTTTTTGAGACACGATCTTGCTAAGTTGTCCAGCCTGGGCTTGGGATCCTCTTGCTCAATCTGTCAGAATCCTGAGATTGCAGACATGGGCCACAGTGTCTAGCAGACTGCTTGAACTTTATGCAAGCAGGGTGAGTACATGTGACAGGGTTAAGCCTCACTGACCTGGACCTATGTGAGTTATTTTAGAAGAGTGATTAGAGCTACAGACCATGGAATGACACTCACTTGGCTTTGAATTTTTGATATATAATTTGTGAAACTGAGAATCATTTGTTACTTCTATGAGTCTGTTTTCTTATATGTTAATAGGATAATGTTTACCACTTTCTTTTCCGGGTAACTGTGGAGATTAATGAATATAATCTGAAGAAGAAAATGCCTGGTGTGTGTTGTAGGCACTGAGAAAATGTTAATTGTTATTATTCTTAGATTGTATTGAGGGTGTCAGACCATCACTACTTACCTTGGTTCTTCAGTCTAGTGGCATAGAAGCAGGATGAGGTCATGGGAGGGTGTCATGGGGTTGAAAGTCTTGTCTCTTCAGCTGGTAAAAGAATCATCATTCTTTTCACACTAAAAATAAGTGAGCCCCTCAAGTCAAGTTTTATTAGAGATAATAATGGTCTACTTTTATTCTTTTTAGAAACTGCTATGGAATTTAGAACAACTTTGACTTGTGAATTTCTTTCCTTAAAACAAAAGTTCATATAAACAAATGGTAGTATTTTAGGAAGATTCTTGGAGGGAGTTTAATTGGCACATGTAAATGCTGTTGTTCAATTTGCATTCTAAATATTTCCTTTTAAATGGGCTTTATTTCTCTCTTGTGAAAATAAAAACTGATTTCTTCTTTTTAGTAAAACTGGTGCCTTCTAGGGTTCATGGTTAAGAGATGTGGTGCAGCTGTTTTATTTCTCCCACTCAGTGTGGAAATAGCCTTACCAGAGCAAGGCGGAAGTGAACAATAGAAATAATATATTTTTAAAGTGTGCTTCTGCAAAGGATTGATCAATGATTTAACAAAGGCTGACATCAGCATGACATTCTTTCCATAAATGCACAAGGCTGCACAGAAAATCTCCCCACTCCACAAACACAATCTTCCCTCCTTCCTTTCTCCTGAGGACTGCAGTGACCCTCTTAAAATGCGCCACAGGAATGGATGTTTTTGCCTTTCCTCTTTCTATTTTAGGAGAGGAAAGTTCTCAGAAAAAGCCTTCAGAAAGACAATTTTGGGAAGTAGAATTTTTATCTAAAGTTTACTAGTTTTTTCTTTTTTGTACTGGGAATTGAACCCAGGAGTGTTCTGTACCTGAGTTACAGCCAAACATTTTCTTCCTTTTAATTTTCAGACAGTCTTGCTAAGTCATCCAGACAGGACTCAGACTTGCAATTCTCCTGATTCAGCCTCCCAGAATGCTGGGATTACAGATGTGTACCACCACCATGCCTGGCTTTGAAATTTTTAGTAAAGTAACTCTTGTAAATCTTTCCAGGCTCCTGAGAATAACAGTGTGGAGCTTGAAATTTATTGTGATCTCTTATGTAAGCCTAACATTAGGTCTATTTGTTGCGGGAAATACCAGGGGCTCACCCAAACCTCCATACTCCCCTTTGTTCTTGGCTGGACTATGTGTATTTTCCTGCTCCCTCTGTAGTTATGTTTGGTTACATGTCTGAGTCATGTGCACACTGACACGTGTGGTTCATATAGCCCCCCACACATATGTGCCTTGCTCTTTTCTCTTTCTGGCTGGCTGAAATGAGTGGCTCTCACTTGGAAGCCACACACTGAAGATGGTAGCACCTCCATTAGCTTGGGCTTCCTGGAATGATTACTTTGCCAACCTGTTCAGCACTGTTTTGTGAGCAAGAAATAAAATCCTGTTAAGTTTGAGCCATTATGTTTTACAGGCTCCCCCTTAGAATAACATATTTTTGTATGCTTTCAGTCCCCGTCTGCATATTTCAGCAGGGCTCTGAGTCCTGCTGACATAGCCCCAGTTCTCCGTCGAGCAAGCAGACTGGCTTGTGGTTCTCATTCATCCCCTCCTCTGGGCGTCTGAGTAGAAGTTAATGTGCAGTGATGTTCCAGAGTTGTTCTTCCTCAGGATGCCTGATCTTTTCACTCCCCTCCCCAGGTCACTTTGAAGACCCTTCTCTTCTTCTAATAGTTGCAGTTTATTCAGTCCCTCATTCATTTGACTACTTACTGAACAAGTGATCCAGTCATTGTTCTAAAAAATGTTCCGACATGAAAGACAGTGTACAAGGTGGACAACATACAAGTGGACTTGAGGAGCGAAGAATGGAAAACAAGAGTGGAATCGACAACATGGAGTCAAGAAGATGCCTTTGCTGCCTGCCCTGTCCTCTCTGATGTGTGGCTGCAGCTGCCGGCTGCTTCCTCTCACCTGCTCTTCATACATCTTGAGTTCTTGGAAGAACATTTCTCTAAACCTTTTCTGATGTTCCCAACTTGACATGGGCTCCTAAGGGATGCTTGCTGTCTTCTCTTCCCTGTACAGACTTCCTTTAGGTACTTGAACAGTTTGCTCTGAGAAGGCTTAATTGTGGAAGTCATTTATATTATCCACGAGGCCGAGTGTTTTTCGTGTATGGTGTTTACTTGCCATTTATATTCCTTCTTTTGCAAATTTTTCTTTTTCTTTTCTTTTTGGTGTTAGGGATTGAGCCCAGCAAAGTATATGCTCACTGTTTTCTTTGAAATCTCATACTGATTTTCTCTTGGATTTATTTTTAAAAAATGATATATTGATAATTTTTGCATATGAAAAGTATTATTCCCATTTTTAGTATTTATATTACAAATGTTTTTTAGTCTTCTTTTTGTCTTTTCAAAAATCTATATGCAATTTATATTACCTTGCACTTTCTAAAACATTTCAACATATAAATTTATATATTAGATATTCCTGTAAAAATCAAAGGATTCAGGGCTGGAGAATTAGCTCAGTGGCACCCTGCCTTCTTGGCAAGCACAAGGTCCTGAGTTCAATCCCTGGTACAAAAAATAAAAATTATCAAGGGGTTCAGATTATATAAGAAAAATATCACCATTTAAAAAACTTTCCCCTCATGTAGTCAATTTACTTTCTTGGGGGAAAAAACACTGTACCTATCAGGTTGGTGTGTATTTTGACATATTTAATTTTCCACACTTTTGCAATTAAATGTTCACATAGAAATCACATATGGGATTGGGATCATGATGTGTATATTATTCACATTTGGTGAACTTTCCATTTTATGAACCTAGATTTACCTAAACAATTGCCGTAGGGTATTCTGTTTTACCGATGTATTAGAGTTTATTTAATCATTCTTTTCTTTAAAGACATTTCTATTATTTCTAAGTTTTTGTTATTACAAGTGATACAGTGTCAAAACTCTTCATTCCAATTTGGATACATGTGGAAACAGTTGTAGCATTGCTGTATAATGTAAATCTTTAAAAGTGTTTAAGCTTGTGTGATGACATGCCTGTAACAACATCAGTACTCTCTGAGGCAAGTTGGAGTTCAGCCATGGCAAGTTAGCAACTTAGTGAGAACTGCCTCAAAATAAAAAAACAAATAAAGGTCTGAGGAAGTAGTTCAGTGCAAAGGTCCTTGGCTCAATCCCTAGTACTGCAAAAACAAAACAACACACACACACACACACATACACACACATATGTACATTTTAATCTGTTGTGAGCAAAAGGTAAACTTCTATTAAGTTTGAGCCATTATACATACATACATACATACATACATATACATTATCTATCTATCTATCTATCTATCTATCTATCTATATATATATATATATAGGATATATATATATAGGATAAAAACCTGCTATTTACTATATTTGTTGTTTCAATTTATAGTTCACTGATTCCTAGCAACATTGAGCATTTGTTGATATATGTCTTGGCCAGCTGTACCTTTTGTATTCTGAAACATTACTTTTTTGGAATATTAATCTTTTGCTTTATATGTTATAAGTGTTTCCTAGTTTTCATTTATCCTTTAAGCTTTGTTTATGGTGTCTTTCATGATTAATTTTCAAAAATTTTATCAAGAAAGTCTGCCAAACTTTGACTTTTTTCATTTTTGGCTTAAGAAAAACCTTCCTTAGCACAAACTTGCAAATATACATCCAATTTTCTTCTGCATGAGAACATATAAACGAGACTCAGACAGGCTAAGTGAACAAATTCCTTCTCTTTTCTCCTGAGCATCCATCTAGACTCTGCAGCTCAACCCTCCTTGCGCTTGGCTCTGGCTGTGTTATTTACGGAGTTCTGGCCAATGGAATGTGAGTAGGGGCGAATTTCCACCTTCTGGGCCTCCACTGAGGGATCTTTTATGCCCTTTTGCCCTTAACGGGAAAACTCCACAGGGAGAGTGTTACATACTGAAGATGGTAGAACCGCAATAAAGTTACCTGGACATGAACCACCTCTTGGAGAATCTTCAGGCAAAAAAATTCATCTTGATTTTCACATGAATTTTAAACCACTGAGATTTCTGAATTTGTCTGTTACAGTGGCTAACATAATTAGTATATTTATATTTCTAAGATTTACATCTTTGATACAACTGATAACAATAACTTTATTTACATCTTTGATATGAGATAAACATCCACCAGTTCTTTACTCTAAAAATTGGATTGCCAATTTTGGGGGATAATTTGTGTTTTCTCTATCCTTACAAAATGATATTATGATCATATGTTTTTTTCATTAAGTTTATTGGTACATTTTAGGTATACAATACAGTTACATTCATCATTGGGAGCTTGTAATTTTATGTGATCTATCTTGGTTCTTATTTTTCCCCATTCCCCTGCTCTCCCTTCAAACCTTCCAACCCTCCCTATTTACAAAAATTTTGTTTCCATTTTTTTCTTTTCTCATATCTTTTCCTCTCCCTTCTTTCCTTTCTCCCTCCTACTTCCCCTACCCCTTTAGCCCTTTTCTTCCTATTTCACATTATCAATTATACATTTTGATCCTTATTTGCACTTTTAGTTTCATATACTTGACTGTTCTGTTCACAATCATCAATTTTAAACTATTTTTCCTCCTGAAAATAGCAATTTAATCCTAGTCAACTTAATATTAAATTCTCTTATACATATTAGAGTATTTATGTAATTTATATTCTCAGTCTCTTTATCATTAGCCTATTATAATTATTTGAATTTAGTATATTTACATAGTAAGTAGGACAGCATAAACTTTGACATTGATTGTGTCATAAAAAATTCTGTTGCGATTTTGAGAAAAATTGCACAAAATTTATATAGATTAATTTTATTGAGAACCAACACATTTATAACATGGAGATTTTTCATTTGTGACATAATCAGTCAAGATAAAATTTGTACACAGTTGCTTAGTTAAATAAGTATGAAACAAGCTACATAATATGCAATTTTTCATGGAACAAGGGAAGGAAATGAAAATATTCATATTTGTTTCTAAATGCAGAAAGAAACTCTAGAAGTATAATAAGATAGTAATAAAAGCGATTACCTGTTGGAGTGAAGGTGGGAACTGGGGTGAGCTTGGCATTTTTCACTGCATACTTTATATCTTATTTGCCTCTTCTGCCATGTGAATATATTGACTTTGAAAAATTAAATAAGAATCACAAAGTATACCAAAAAGCATGTGGTAAAGAGCCTGAAATGTAAAACTTGATGAAGATAATGATTATATATCATCTAAAAGATGCTCTATTAGTTGATTCAGTAAAGAGATGAAAGTCATTTGGATTTGTATACGTGCAAGGGAACTGTGTGTGTGTGTGTGTGTGTGTGTGTGTGTGTGTGTCAGGGATTGAACTCTGGACCTTGCACACAGGGGATTGTCTTTTTTTGTTATCCTGTTACATATTTGTAGAAATAACAGATAAGGAAGGTGGCAGCAGCAGCAGCAGCAACAGCAATCTCATTTTTTCCATCTTAGAATAATTTCTACAAGTAGACAGTTTATTCTTTTTCAGGGTATATCAAATTATTTTAGCAAAACTTCTGTTTTAAGGCAGCATTTCATCCTTCTCTTCACAGTTCAGGTTGGATCAATTAAATACTTTTTAATAATTTCAAGGCAAATCGGCTCCAGAGAACAAGTGACTCTCCTACAGCTCCCTGACTCACCAAAATAATTAAATTTCTTAACATATGCAAAATGTAGAATTGCAAATATTGAACAGTCTCAGCTGCCTTGGCTAACCATTCATTAATGTTAACCTTTCTTTCTCATGTAACTGCAAGAATCATTGTCTTTTCTTTTTTCTTTTTTGGTAACAGGGATCAAACTCAGGACCTTGAGCTTGCGAGGCAGGTGACGGAACCAGCATCACTGAGCTAAATTCCCAGCCCAAGAGTCACTGTATTTTAAATTTATATTGTGAACAGAATTGACAAGGACTTTGCTTATGGTACACAACAAACAAACAAACAGCTTCATAATCATTTTAGAAAAAATACATCCATGTCAAGTCTTATATGAAGAATTAACAAAAATTCAGTCATTATAGTGATTTACAATGAAAGATTTATTTTTCAATTGAAAGGATACAATGCAGATTCCATAATAACTATGGAAGTTTTCTGTGAGATGCAGCCACACAAATGTGTGTATTATCATTTCTTACCTTACTTTGTATATAAAAATGTAGAAAATTACATATAGCATGAAGGAGTAGTTCAGACTGGGGAAGATGGATGAAAGTAGTTCCAACAGTATAGTCAGCTTCCAGCTAGGTAGAAAGGCCCCATAAATGCACAGGTTATTAACTAATACCAGTCGCCTGGTCCCCTTGCCTCTAAGAAGAGTGAGCACTAATGACTCAAGGAACTATGAGTCAAATTATGAAGTTTTATTAAAACATTTCTCCACTTGTCTTCAATTATTTAGTTCCAATCTAATTTTCCTTCAGAATTAATGTCTGGGGCTCAAATTGATTTATGTGACTGAGCATTTAAAAATAGATGTCCTTTGCAGCTGCACATAACATTGCTGAGAAAGAACATGGTGGTGTGTTTCCACAGCACTGACTGAAACACAGCCATTGTTTTCAAATTTGATGAAATAATGTGCAATGGAAAGATCACAGCTAGAGCTGATTCAAATGACCTTCCTTCCCACTTTGCTAGTTGCAAGCTAGCTCCCTTTCACTTTTACCCAAACCCCTTGGCATTGGGACACAAAGCAAAGGTGCAAGTCAAAGTCCCAGAGAGTGAAGCACTCAGGAGTAATAATATAGGTTCTCCTTCATGAATAATTATAGAATCGACACCAAACCTGGATGTCAGGGCCACTCAAGCAGTAATCCTTCTGGGATCTGGTACTTATTTTCCTTGAATGTACTGTCCCTGGATATCAGTGTTCATTCTTCAGGCACGGCTAGTATAAAGGGATCCAGGGTGAACAGCTTGGTACTGCCCAGGCTGGGGTAGAGGATTAGAACCAACATCGGTCCTAAGTGCCATCTAGACTTCGCCTTCTTCTTCATCTTCTACTGTTTCTCTTCTCTGCACATTTGATCTTGTCCTCTGTCTTTATTTACATATGCAAAATTTACATTTCTTTTAAGGCCTAAGTTGCATATCATTTTATCTGGAAAGGCCTAATAACTGCATTTTAGTGAATCCGCACATATAGATTTAGTAAATTATCAGTGGGAATGACCCAGTTTAAAATAATTAAGGGTATTTTATATGCTGTGACTTTTTCTTCAAGGGATAGATATCAGCCTCACTTAGAGGGGCAGGATAAACATTTTAATTCCCGAATGCTAGCACTGCTGTCACGAACAGTTATTTCTCAGTTGTCTGTACAAGAGGCCCAGACCACACGAATAATTTGAAAATGTTTGGCATTGGAATGTGCATTATGATTTTTTCCCTCAGAAGCTTATTTTACCAATTACTCTTGATTTAGATGTGTATTAAAATAAGTATTTCTTAGAATATGTAACAAACTGCTTCTAGGGAGAGGCAATCTAGAAATGGTTGGGCATGGGAAGAAACCAAAAGGAAAGGAAAACTTTTGAGAAACTGGAGACTCAACATTTAGTAGTTTATTTTTTTCTGTGTGGCCATAGTCCAAAAGAAAGATTTTGAAGAGCAACAATAGTTGTGGCTCCAAACTGGAGGCCTTTTGATGCCTAGTGTAAGATTCTAGCTCTTTGTCCGGTGTAGCATTTTGCTGCCTGATAGTAACAACAGTGAGTGTTCATGGCTGGCCTCTACGTCTGCTAAAACTTGGCACGATGGCTCATCTCATTTACCTCTCGAGGGACTTGGAGTCCTCTGTCTTGAAGGGCAATGAGATAGGCTGGATAAATTGAGGGCTAATAAACTTTGTTTTGCCATCTTTTCCTAAATGACTGACATGCCTGTGTACAAGGTTTGAGATAAAGGACACAACAAGGCAAGCTTTGTTTTACCCTTAGTTACCTATTGTGCACATGTAGCCCAAATAAAGAGTCACCGGCTTTAGCCAAAAGCACTTTTAAATCCCTCCAAAGAAAACACACATGGTCCTTTGGATGAGTAACAGGTATGGGCCTGCCCAGAGTGTGCTTGTCCTTTGTCCTATAATGGTCTCTGACTACCTCAGTTCCTTGCTTTGCATCATCCCCTGCTAATGGCTGCCTCCAATAATGATCCCTTGAATGTCTTCAGTCAGCTATAAGATAGCCAATAGTGCTTGCAAGGCTTATACCCCATCCTCCTCCCGAGCCTGGCTGTTCAGTTTTGTAGCTGTCTTTTCATTGTCCTGTCCAACACCCTGGGCTTAGCTGTTACTCTACTCCTGCAGTTTTGTGACTGGGAACTTCATGATATTACTTTTAACTGATGCACAGAAACAAAACTTACACATACTAGAGGGTGAGAATGATATTTTATTACACATATACAGTTAAGGTTAGGCAGTACAGGTTAAGCATGTCTTTTTGCGTGTGTGAGTGTGGTATTGGGATCAAACTCAGGACCTTGTGTTTGCAAGTCAGGTGTGGTGCCACTGAGCTAAATCCCCAGGCCTTAAACATACCTTTATCTTCAAAATTTTATCATTAGTTTAAGATGAAACTTTGAAAATCATTTCTTCTGGATTTTTGAAATGTGCAGTCATATTTGTTATATAAATCATACCCCTCCCCCGTGAGTGGCACACACAGCTGCTTGTTTCTGTGTCACTGTAACGTCTTTCTGTGCTTATTTCATTTAACCCAGTGATCTCCAGTTCCATCCATGTTGTTGTAAACGACAAGGTTTCATTCTTTTTGGTAGTTAATACTTAGCTTCAATTATAAACCATTTTGTTTTTGAATGTGTGGGGGGGTGTGATGAACCGACAGTAACGTGAAGAATCTTCCTAGGCACACAGTCCCCCTCCAAGTAGAAATTACTTTGCAGAAACAGTACTTTGTAGAATTTATGTCAGTTCAAATCGATGCTTTGTCAAGAAGGGGCTTAATGCTTTGGCTGAGTTATGTTATTTTAAGGTTGTTTTCAGCCTAAGACTGGCACACCTAATTGCTCTTTACATATGCTTATTAAGCCATCAAGAATATTGTTGAGTGTATTATTTCAGCAGAGTGTTGTCATCAAGAAGGAAGGTTGGCATTTTTCTCTCTAAACTTGAACCTGATAGTTTTAATATCGAGCCTATTAAATGTACGCCAGGAAGAATTCGTAAGTTACATCTTCTCTCAAAGCAACTAAGCAAACATGAAGAGAGGGCAAACACTGAGTTCAGATAATGCATTGTCTGTAGACCGTCTGCTGCTCCTTGTGGTTCTGCACAGGGTTGTTTGAGACTGAAATTGCAATATCTGAGGCTTTTTGAACAATGGCTTCTGAATTCAATGAATGTTTCAGTTTCAAATCCAATGCTGATGAATTATTGAAGACATTTCAATCCAAAGTAAAAACTCTAAATTCTCTTAATTCTTTTAGTATATTGAAAATAAAAATACTTGACTTCATGCAAAAATATTGCTCTGGTCTCTCCCTCCCTGTGCCCCAAATCAAAGGACCCCATAGACATTCATGCTTCATTTAGCACCTGTCTCCTCCTTTATGCCAGTACTGTTACCTGCGCCAGGAGGAGAGACCATAAAGACACCTCTGGGAGTTTGACGAGAATTTACTTGGGGACACTCTTAGGAGACATGTAAACAATGAAGGTGCAGAATTGTTTTCTTCTTTGATTTGTGTTATGGATTCTGTTTGAAGCTGTTTCCCCCCTCTCTTTTTTGTCAAAATACACAACCATGGAGCTTGTGATGTTTCTGGAGAACTTACTTACTTTTGTTGACAAAAAGTCTGACATTAAGTAAAGTACTGTTCCAGGTCGAGGCTATTGGTGACAAACAGCATGTTATTTGTGATAGAGGAAATACACTACCAACCCTCTCCAGTAAGAAGTACATTTATGAGAGCATTTATGAAATAATTTGATCTTCTGATACATTATCAGGAATTAGTGAAATTGGTTATGGGCTTAATTATGCTTTTCTAAAAAATGTTTTTAGTCTGCTCTCAAACATGTTGAAGTGGACCTTTATTATAGACCCCAAATTGTATGAAAGTGCATTGCCCTCATTGCATAAGGGTCACAGGTGGAATGTAGTGGGGCTGAAATGAAGGGTAATGGAAAAATCCACTACTTGTATTTGCTACTTAAATGTCATGGCTGGGTAAATGGATTTCTCTACGTCCCAGGATTCAACTTCTACTACATTAGCCTGGCAGCAATTAGAGAGGAGAGGTTGCTCTGCAAATTGGCTTGGCGAACCACGCAGTTCATCTTTTTATTGTGCAAAACAGGAAAAACTGCTTCTAATCAATCCACTTCAACTCTTAGTCTAAAAATTACTTACCATCCCATCAACGGAAAGTAGCAAAGAAATGTTCGATTTGAATTAACCGAGGGAAGAGGTATTTGTATCAATAAGCCAGTTGAGATTATGGCAACACAATCTTACTATGGGAGCAATAAAGAGACTTCATTATTATTGGGGTGTCCTCAACAAATTGAGTAATGCTTTTAGGATAATTAATCTACACTTCAAATATAATTGGACTCTTTTTAACTAAATCAGAAATGTCCCACTTTATGACTGTAATGCTCAAAAGTGATAGGTTTTTCTCCCAAATAGAACATTATTAATTTTGAACTTTACTGTAATCTTTGCATTTGATTTCCATGGTTTGATTAATCTCCGCTTTATAATTGCCTTCAGATGTAACATCTGGGTTGCTTAAATAAAAATTTATCATTATTATTTTATCAGTATGGGGATCGAACCCAGGGACTTTGCACTGAGCTATATCTCCAGTCCTTTTATTTATATTTAAAATTTTGAGACAGGGTCTTGCTAAATCACTAAGTTATTTAGGCTGGCCTTGAACTTTTTTTTGGTACCTGGGATCAAATTTGGGTCCTTGCGCTTGTAAGGCAAGGCAAGTGGCGGCACCACTGAGCTAAATCCCCAGGCCCTGGCCTTGAACTTTTGATCCTCTTGCCTCGGTCTCCCAGAGTGCTAGGATTGTAACGTGTGACACCACAGCCAGCTCTTTTCTTGGGAAAACACAGATTAACAGAACTGATGTGAGGTACTGGAAAAATTTTATTAATTTCTATTTTTCTTATTGGCAGAGGCAATGACTAGAGAAAGCAAATGAATGAACTGTACTTCTAGTGTAGTAATGAGCAAATTATGAACAGAGTCCTGCAGGCTGTGCCCAACACAGCCAGCTTCATGGAGGAAAAGACTGAGGAAGGAGAGAGGAGGCTGGGCACAGAGCACCTGGTGCCAAGTGGCTTCTGAGATGGGCTGTCTCTGCTGGGGTTTGGGGTTTCGTAGCTGGGAAACCTTGGCTTCACTTGAAGAAAAAAAATTTCCCTCACAGCTCCAAATCAGGCAAACAGCTTTTGGCTTCTAAAAAGTAAGATCTTCCTATGCAGCAGAAGCCCAAATTTCTGAACAAAAAATCTTTAGAGAAGAATGAAAAGTTTGTTGAAACTAGTTTTTATTTTGGGGGGACGTGTTACCTAAATTAGAGTCAGCCAGCTTATTTATTTATTTATTTATTTATTCAGTGGTTTTTTTGAGACAGGTTTTCACTATGTAGTTGAGATTGACCTGGAACTCACTATGTATCCCAGGCTGGTCTCGATCCTCCTGCCTCAGAGTGCTGGGATTACAGGCTTGGGCCACAACGCCCCGCTTTCAGTCAGCTCTTTTAAAGACCTCTTAATTTAGTTTGATGTTGATTCTACAAAGGGGGTGTTAGTCAATATCTGCAGACAATGTCGTGTCTTATTTGGGGTAGGGATTTAGATCCATTTCAAAAGAAGCCTTTTAGTCTTTGTAAAAAATAAATAGAACCCATTGGAGAGGCTGCCTCAGATTCTCCTGTCCACAGCAGCAGCTACTTGGGTGCGGGCTTCCATCTACATAGAGGCGGGCAGCTGGCTGCCTCTGATTCGCGTCTGCTTCTCCATTGCAGAGCCCAGCTTGTCGCTCGTTACCAGGGCTGCGTGTGTTATTAACACTCATAAAGCTTTCTGCCTCTTGCATGTAAAGAGGGTGAGCTAAAGTGGACTTAGTGCATGTATGAGACTGCCTGGACCGCAGCCTCCTATTGCTTTGGACCTCTACTCTAGAGAGTGGAAAGGCTCGCACTCAGGAAGAGGAGAGGCAGAAAGGCCCTGGGAAGGACTCCTGAGTGCAACGCTCTACTACAGACTTAGGGCTATTGGGTAACCTCCCTCCGGCCAGGAGGACGGAGCACTGAGGCTTTTACATGGCAGTCTCATTGCTTGCAGATCGGACATGAATATTGATGTCCAGGCTCAGCCTGTGTCTCAAGGGTTGTTTATATCTCATGACCTTTCAGAGTCTTTGCTCCGTGGTGGCACAATATGAGAATGCTGGCTTCACAGATGACTTTCACAGGTCGCTTCCAGGACTAGCATTGAAATAATCATGCACATACCACCACCCACAACCAAGAACATTCCAGAAACAGAAAATGTGGATAATTAGGAATGAAAAGAAGGTCCCAGTTCATGTGGAACACGACAGTAATGTATTTCTTTTTAACGTTCTCTTTTAAACCCGAGGACACACATTCAGAGTTCAAATTTCACATGCATTCAAGTCAAGTCTGCAAAAGACGGGTCAAGACGGGGTGGGGTGGGGATTTAGCTCAGTGGTTCTGCTGCCTGTCTTGCAAACGCAAGGACTGGAGCTCAATCCCCCGTACAAAAAAGAAAAAAAGAAAAACTTTTCAAACATAAGCATCCCCTGGGGCAAGGATGTGTGCCTATGCTCATAAAAAAAATCAGTTTCCCACCTGACAAAATTATTGTTTATTCTCATAGCTTTGCTCAAATGTTTTTGTTTGCTGAGAAGTCAGGGTTATGGGAGGTTTCATGGGAATATGCAGAAAATGCAAAGCAAAACTTCTGCCCCCTTCGGCTTCTAAAAGAGAAGCTAACTTCTGTTTGCGTTTTTAGGTTCCTTCCTCTCTCCCTCCTCCCTCTTCTGCCCCAAACAACAATTCTGGCAGCAAAGCTTAGGCGGCTTGGAGAGGTCAGGTTCTCAGTACCAAACACTGAAAAAGACCGCACAGTGTTTGCCTTGGAAATTAGCTCCTCCACCCCACAAAGGTCTACTTTATTCTGTATTTCTGTTGCTTAATAAAAACATTAAAATAGTTACAAAATTTATTTTCTGGTGCTCGCCTCCTGGGGATGGTGTCAGGCGGGGAAGCGGGGTGATGGAACTGTACAGTTGACCACAGGGCACAGGCTTGCGGGTCACGCTCGCGGTTTGCAGACTTTGCTTCCGAGCTGGGTTTCGCGAGGCGCCGGAGCGGGCCGGGCCGAGAGGAGGTCGCGGTGGAGCCCGGACCTCTAGCCCGCAGGCTGGATTTCCCAGGCCGAGGCGCGCCCCAGCGGCCTGGGGCCCCTTCTTTCCTCGTCCTTTCTTAGCCAGGTCGGCGTGCCAGCTCCGCCTGGCGGGGGTGCAGGTTTCTCCGGGCGGATCCCGGAGCTGACTTCGGGCAGACCTGTCCCATTTCCTCGTTCGGCCCCAGCTCTCCAGTTTCCCGGCCAGGCTGCGCCTCTCGCTGGCGGCGGCAGAGAGCGCGCGACACCCAAGCTCTTCCTTAGCTTTCCTCGTCCTTTCTTAGCCAGGTCGGCGTGCCAGCTCCGCCTGGCGGGGGTGCAGGTTTCTCCGGGCGGATCCCGGAGCTGACTTCGGGCAGACCTGTCCCATTTCCTCGTTCGGCCCCAGCTCTCCAGTTTCCCGGCCAGGCTGCGCCTCTCGCTGGCGGCGGCAGAGAGCGCGCGACACCCAAGCTCTTCCTTAGGGCAAAACAAAACGAAACAGAAACTTTCATTTCGTGGTCTTGTTTGGGCGACCGAGAGGAAGAAGACAGGCCTTGTTTAGGAAGCTGTGGTCACCGAGATTTACGGAGAAACTGTCCCTGCGCGCTTCTTGGAAAACCAACCCAGGCCCGCCTCCTCTTGCTCTGTTGGCGTTTCCACTTTTACACTTCTTTTGCCCTTACTTTTAGTTCGATAAAAAGGATATCCTTAGAAGCACACGTAAACGTGCGCAAATCCGCCCTGAAATATATACATTATTGTCTACATGGCATATTAAATTCAGTTTAAAACCTGGTAACATTTTTCAGTTTCAGGATGGCAGCAGACGCAGGATTTTTACCTGGCATGCAGCTTGACAAAACTTTGCGATAGTCTTTGCTGGGACTTTTACTTTCGAAAAAGCCTTTCCATTTTGTGGTACATTTCTCTCTGCTTGTGAACAAGTTAGTGCTAAGGAAGGAGGATTGTAGTGATTGGTAGCCCTCCATTCTGCCACTTGTTGGGAACCAAGTAAAATTAATATTATATGTATGTATGTCTGCATCTGTGCACATGCATACACATTCGTGTAGATGAATGAATGATTTTAGAATTCTAGCGTAGTAGGCCTACGCATACTGCTTTTGTCCACGGAGCAGCCAGCTTAACTCGACAGACAGGCTGATTTCACAATGCAATTCATCATCCTTTCAAGAAGTAGTTTCTTTCTGCTTTTGGCTGCAGTGGGGCATTTTGTAAGAATTTTTTTTATCCTAGATCACTTTCACGGCCACTCACACCAGCGGCTTGTGGTGTTTAGACCATTTCATCATGCTTTGGAAAGCATTTAGAATTCGATGTCCACATTTCTGTTTTCTAAAGGAACACATACACAGACCCTGGATTTGGAATCTTCCCGGGACGGTGTTAGACAGGAACGAGTGGGGTCCCTGTTGTTTAGGGGTCTGGTGTTCCTGTTCTTCCACTCCCTGCATCTGCGGAGAGGAGACCCTGGTGTTGGGTGGACTGTGGGCTCCTCCCGAGGTTTTCTTTCAAATGTGTGGGTTTGTGATTGGGGTCTTGGGAAAGGGCCACCGCATGAGGAGAAATCCACTGTGGGTGGAAAGATTTCCTGAGAAGATTTCTCATTTCTCTTCAAGCGCTAAGGAGGTGATGGTCTTCATTTCTATGTTAGCTTCTGGGAAGGAATTGGAATGTTACACACTTATTACACCTCTCAGATATCAGGAAGGTATGGGGGGCTGAAATTCACACACACACACACACACACACACACGCGCGCGCGCGCGCTCACGCGCGAACAGTGAGCACTCACAGTTCCTAAATGGGATTATATTTCAAAACACCTCTCAGCTCCTTTCTCTCTATTTTGTGCCTGTGGATAAAGCTGTGCTGTTGCTCTTTCCCGTGCAATTTCTACAGGCTAGGCACGTTAATTGGAATGGAAATGATACAGGGCTGCCCGGCTCCACACGGGCGGCTAAGAGCTTTATACCTGCATTGCTTCGCTTAGCCTTCACTACAGCCCTCTGACGAAGGTATCGTAATTTACAGGTGAGCAAGTGCAGGCTCACAGAAGTGAAGCAAGTTGCCCGTGATCATACAGTAATACGAAAGGTGATTAGGGATCACTTTAAATCTATCTGACTCGGAAAACCCAGTTCTTAAGCTTTGTTAAGCCTCTTCATTTCAGGGAGCTCAGTTTTCATGTACTTGGTCAAATCAGAGCAATAGATTTTGGTTCCCAGTTGTGTTTCAATGTGAATATCTCCCCCTTCTTCTTTTTCTCATTTTGGCTCTCCTCCTCTTCTTCCCTTTTTTGGTACAGTTTTAACATATGAGGAAAAGCACTTGTTTCCATAACAAGAGACAGTTGTTTAGCACTCAGTTTCTAAAGCCCATCGCATGGGTGTTCTCCTTAATTCTACACTTGATCTTAGCCAAAAGGCCGAGAAGCGATTCCTTAATTCTAAGGTCCGTTCTGTAGAAAGGATGATCTCTAGAATACCAGCACCAGAATTATGATTTCTGGTGTTCAGTTTAAAATGCAGACTTCTAGGGCTCACTTTGGCAGCATATATACTAAAATGCAGACTTCTAGATCACCCTTTTGGATTAGGATAAGATTTTGGCAGCCAGGTGGGACTCAGGAAATGGCCTTTTTAAATTTAAAAAAGTTTAAAAAAG
This sequence comes from Fukomys damarensis, assembly GCF_012274545.1. Lineage (NCBI taxonomy): Eukaryota > Metazoa > Chordata > Mammalia > Rodentia > Bathyergidae > Fukomys > Fukomys damarensis. Next base: position 68,177,550 of record NW_022900916.1, read on the forward strand.
TATTTTCTACAAATAAAGAACACTTTGTGCGCACTTTGGCAGCGCATATACAAATAAAGAAAACTTCAATAGTAAGAAATGTATTAATTTTTAAATTGAAAACTATTAAAATTATTAGTACGTATTTGCCATACATAGCGCTTATGTTCATTATAAGGAATTTGTACCTGTGCATAAAATATTCTTTTTTTCCCATTCCCACCTCTCACTTCATTCTGATACTTTTAACACTTTTTGGGAAGATGCTTAGAAGGGGAACAGCTCAGTCAAATGGAACTTCTGGTTTCAGTTTTTTTATTTCCATAGTGGCTGTAGCGGTTTATACTCCCACCAGTAATGGAGGTGGGTTCCTTTTTCTTCACAGCCTCACCAGCATTTGTTATTGGTTGATTTCTTGATGACAGCCATTCTTTCTTGAGTGAGATGGAATCTCAGTGTTGTTTTAACTTGTATTTCTTGAAACACCAGTGATCTTAAACACTTTTTCATATATTTTTGATGTTTGTACTTCTACATCTGAGAAGTGTCTATTCATTTCAGATGCTCAATTTTGGATTGGGTCTTGAAATTTGGGAGGTCTGATTTTTAAAAAAAATTTTAGTTCTTAATTCTTTTTCCAAGGAGAAGCTGGTATATTATTGTTCCCATTCTCTAGGTTGCTGATGGTTTCTTTTGCTGTTCCAAAGCTTTTTAATTTGATGTGATCCCAGCTGTTGATTTTTTTGTAATATTTCCTGTGCAATTAGAGTTTTGTTAATAAATTCTTTGCCTATACCTATGTCTTTAAGAGTTTTATCTAGTCTGTCTTCCAGCAGATTAATTGTTTCTGTTTTAATATACAGATCTTTAATCCATTTCAATTTTTGTGTAGGGCATGGTAAGAGATATGGGTCTAGGTTCAATTTCCAGTATTTGGCAAGCCAGTTTTCCCAGCACCGTTTATTGAAGAGGCTGTCTTTCTTCCAGTGAAGGTGTTTTACTTTGTGAAACGTAAGTTAGTGCAGTGTGCTTGGAGTTGTTTCTGCATCTTCTGTTGTGTTCCATTGATTGTTGAATCTCACCCCCTTTATTTCTTTTTTCCAGCGCCATGTTGGTTTTATCAAGGTAGCTTTGTAGTATAACTTCAAATCAGAGACTGTGACACCCCCTGCCTTGCCTTTGTTGCCCAGAATAGCATGCTGTTCTGCTATTCTGGGTCTTTTCTGGTTCAATACACATTTTAGGATTGTTTTCTCTAGTTCTGTGACATGTGCTGTTGATAATGTGATTGGGATTGCATTAAATCTATATAATGGGTTTTGTCTTTCCTAAGCTCCTCTTTTTTTTTTAAATCTTTTTTTTCCTTTTTATTGAGTTTATTGGTACATTCTAGGTTTTAAAATTGTTATCTACTCTAGATTCACTAACCATTTCCTTCATTATGTTCATCATCTCTTTTGGTTTCACCTGTTTTTGTTACTTCCACTGCTATCATTCAGCTGGGTGGCTTTTAACTTCTGCCTCAATGCCTCCTAGATTTGCCTTGGGTGAGTTGGGGAGTATAGATTTCATCTTGTTTCCATGTTTTCTTTTCTGCATTGACTGCATGTAAATTGCTTATAGTAGGTAACTTTATTACTAGTATCAAGACCTTACGGAATGACTACTTTGCAGAGATGTCTTCTAGGTATAGCTGGCTCTTGGCCTTTGAGTCTGCCTCAAAATCCTGCCTCTTCAATTTATTAGGAATAAAAGGTTGCAGCCTGTTTGACCTAGTATCCAGTTCTTTGGTACTGGACAGTAGTATTGCTCAAGTCCCCCAGGCAGTCTAGGTTTTGGCATACAAAGGAGATCAGATGATCACAGCAACTGGGTCACCCTGGCTAAAATAGTACAAGCAGCAATAACAATAGTATCAAACACAGACTGGAAAATGATAACCTGTGATAACTCATAATTTGCTACTACACTTGATCTTAGCCAAAAGACCGAGAAGTGGTGCTAATAATTTGCTACTTTTAACCATACATACAAGATTTATAGTTATACAACCTCATCTAAAACAAATAAAAATTATGTATAGTAAATATCTACTCAATAGAGCAATTTTATCCTAAGGGCACAAAATTAAAAATAATAAGAGGAAAAAAATGGTGAAATAAAAGAAAAGGAAGAGATTAGAAGCAAGGCTGAAGGACAGAGGAAGATTACCCAAATTTCAGAAAAATGGTAAAGAAGATAGGAGGTAAAGGTAAGAATGAAAAAGCAAAAACAGGAACAAAGCAAAACAAAATAAAACAAAAACTACCATGTTCACCTTCACAAAGAAACCAAAACAATCAGAGAGAGAAAAAAAAAAGAACAACAACAGAAAAGTTTTTCTGTGATTCCAAGCCCATGTTATCTTCTGGGGTCTATAGTTTTGTGGTAGTGTCCAATTCAGGGCCTGACTCTGCTCTTGCTGGTAGCAAAAGGAAGCAGTCAGAGCCCAGATCTGTGCTGGATAATCCCAGCAAGTCTGTAGTAGGCTTAGGACATGATGTTGCTTCTGAGACTTTCAAATGCATGAAAGTCAGGCTGAACCTGACGTCTGGTTGTGGGGTTGGGCCTGAGTTGTTTAGTTTATAACAGTCTAGGCATCTAGGCATCTCTTGCCAGCTTGACCATGGCTCCCTGACCATGGGTGTCTCCCATGATTATCCCTCACCCAGTCACTGTGGGATTTTAACACGGGAAGCCCTGAGATGAAGCCAACCCTGGGCTGCTCTGAGCCCCAGGGGCTCTGAGACACCCCTCACATGATGTCTGACCAAGCACTCTCTCTCGGGGGCCATGGCAGACACTTGGACTGGACTCACTCACCAGCTGTGGTGGTATACTGCATCCACTGCTCTGATCCACTGGCGCATTTCTCCCTGGAGCCTCTGGGGTTGCCCACTTTCACTGTGTCTTTGTATATTTGATCTTCTTTCTCATGCCGTAAGCCAAGAGGCAGGGAGAAAGTGCAGATTGCCCCTTTCTTTTTTCTGTGTTGTGGCCTGTCTTTTCACTTTCTTAGTAGGTTCTGATTTTCTCTTCATATCCTTCCTGGGTTCCAGGCATACACTTCATCCCTCTTTCCATCCTCAAGGTGTTATTACTATCATTATTGTTATTATTACTTTTGGTACTGGGAATGAACTCAGGACCTTGAGCTTGAGAGGCAGGCATGGTGCCACTGAGCTAAATCTCTGGCCCTTCCCCAAGTTATTATTTTCCAAAGTCTGGACTCTAAATCTTGGAGAGGCTGATTTGTTGCTCCTTACTGTTCTGCCATCTTTCTGGAAGTCCTCTATTAATATATTTCTATGTACATAGCTATGTGGGAAAAAAATCCTGTGGTCTATCAAAAAGATATTGAGAAAGAATATATTTAAAGATAGCATCCTATTTGTAATTAAGACCTTTAATTAAACAGCGTTCAGAACCTTCTTATTTAACACTATGTGTGTGTGTGTGTGTGTGTGTGTGTGTGTGTGTGTGTGTGTGTGTGTGTGTGAATCTTAGACCAAAAGTCAACATCACAGGGAAACTGAAAGATAAACATGTCACATCACCACAGTGAATCAGTGAATATATATATTTGGCATCTTGAGACAGAGTCTTGCTTTGTAGTTCGCCTGGCCTTGAACTCGCTATGTAGTCCAGGCTGGTGTCAAACTCATGACAATCCTCTTGCTTCAGCCTCCCAAGTGCTGGGATTATAGGCATGTACTGCCATGCCCAGCTTATGTTTTATATTTTAAACTTACGATTTATTTATTTATTTCGAGAATTTTCTATTTAATAGTTTTGGACTATGGCTGCCTGAAGATAACTGAACCCAAGGACAGTGAAGCCACGACTAAAGGGGAATTACTGTGTAGTGGAGCGAGCCTGTGACTTTAATCCAGTGTGTCTGCATTTGAAAAGTTGCTTTTTAATGAGCTCTGAAGTTTATGAATGAATTAGAAAGAGAAGTAGGAATTTTGGAATCAGACCTTGGTTTTCAGCCCAATTTTAGCTCTTTTTAATTGTATGACCTTAGGCAAATTTTTTATAGTGCTATAGTGAAGAGTAAACTCCTGTAGATGCTTTGCATAAAAACAGTGATGTTAAGAGTACTAGTGACACTGAGAGCTGAGGCTTTTTGAGCACTTGCCGTGTGCCAGACAGACACTGTATAAACTTTATCTCTATAAGTTCATTGAAATTTCACTGTAGCCTTATAAAACAAAGCTGCCATTATTCCCACTGTACCGAAAGGAAGATGGAGCACAGAAAGCAAGCTAAGCCAGGATTTGGTATCAAGAAGTGTGGCCCTAGGGCTATGCTGGTCAGGTCCATACCTGGCTGTTATTTCCCTTTGGACCATGTGATAGCAACAAGTACAAACTGACAAAAATGCTGGATGGAAAACAAGGAGAGCATTATACCTCTTGTGCCAGAATATACAAGTACTATATTATAAGTTTGCCTTTGAGATTACTTGTTCAGTCCAGTATTCATGCTTATGTTCAGTGAGACATGACAATGGCTGCTTTGAACAGAGCTGCTCAAAGTGCCATTCTCTGACTTTCCCACCTTGGATCACCGGGGAGCTTGTTAGAAGGTGAATTATTGGTTCCATCTCAGGCCAGTGGCTCAGAATCTCTAGGTGTGAGATCCAGCTATCTGGTCAGATAAACTCTGCAAGTGGTACTGAGGTGGCCTAAGGCTGAAAACATGGAGTTAACTCCTCCTTCCTTTTTTAAGGTTTGTAAAAGCAGCAAAAACTTTCACATATTCATTCCTTGGTGGATTTTCTATGGTTGGTCTCTTAGGAGGGAGGGTGTTTGTTTAGGAGTTTTCCTTTTCTGGGCACTGTGAAGTGTGGGACATAAACTACTCCTGAGACAGGGAGCTGGCACTGGTGTGATTGCAGTCAGTCTCATGGGGAGGAAAACACGGGCACACGGGATGAGAGCACCGTGCTGGTAGGGTTAGGATGGAGGAGACACAGAGCACAGCAGTACAGCTCCTGCTGGGGCTGAATCCAGCAGGATTGTGGCCAGCAAGGTGAGATGGGAGTGGTGCCTAGATGGATAAAGAGGCTTTCCCAAGACTGTGGAGCTGGCAACAGAGGCTTAAGGAACATCCACCCTCCGGTTGTTTAAGGGTAGAATAGTGAACTATGAGGTTACCCTCAAAACTAGGTCAAGAGGGGACTACCTCCTAGTGACTACAGATGGTACTATCCGTGCACGCAGAACCTAGAGGCAGGGCTATTTCCGAGCATGGGCATGCACCCAGCCTACACAGAGCGGCTCCTCGGGGTAGGTCAGGGAAGACTTCCTCAGGAGTTAGCCAGGTGGGTAGAAGTGACACAGGTGAAAGGGTTTCCTGATGGAATGGGCAGCTGAGTGTAGAGATAACATAAAACTCAGCGCTCCTGTTAACAGGGAGCTTGCTTCTCAGAGTGGCTTGCCGATTAGATGTTCATGGGTTCAGTGTGACTCACTTCTCCCTCTGGACTTAGATTCCAGGTTCTTCTCTTAGCAAACAGAGAATTGAACAAAACAAGCTAAAAGTAGTGGCTGAGTTTATCTGAGAACAGCACAGCCTAAAACTGAATTATGGCTCTTGAGGAGACCTTGAAGTGAAACAGTGAAGAAGGACTCAGGCTGAGCTGCAGGAATAATGGAACAAACAAGGAGTACATTAGAAGTCTGATGTCTCCACTGTAGGAGAGCTAGTTCACTTATTTGTAAAAAGACACATGGGATAATTATTTCATCAACTCCTGCACACCCACTGGGGTCTTTGGTGGGCTGATTACTTGCTTTTGGTTGAGTTTTTGCGTTTTCAGGCACCACAAAGGATATGAACATATTCACATCACTAAATCAAGTTCTAAAACAGGCAGGGAAGGCAGAGGAACAGAGTGACCGGCTCAGAGAGCCTTGCTGCTCTTCAGCCCCTGCCACCCACCCCACCGTCACTAGCACTCACAGCTGTACATTTCCCCAGCATTAAACTCTTCCTAGGGAGCATGTGCATCTGATGGAGTGAGATTCTAAGTCATATTGTGTGATTTTACAAGTTAAAGAGAGGCTTGGGAAGGGGGGATGTGGGCTGAGGGAAGGAACTCTGGGGATGAGAGAAGCCTCAGAGAGAGAGAGAGACAGAGAGAGAGAGACAGAGAGAGAGACAGAGAGACAGAGAGAGACAGAGAGAGAGAAGATAGAGAGAGAGACAGAGAGAGACAGAGAGAGAGAGAGAGAAGAGAGAGACAGAGAGAGACAGAGAGAGACAGAGAGAGAGACAGAGAGAGAGAGACAGAGAGAGAGTTGCCGATGTTTCTGATGCTTCAGGAGGCGAGATAAAATCCTCGGCCACAGGGCATTAGAAAGCCAATAGACCAAGCCGACTAGGCTAATGAATGAACACGTTCAGAGTTAGCCAAAACTGATAATGAATCACTTTGAGGGAAGAAACAATTTCATTACGATGCATTTACTTGGAGAATTTTTAATAAGTTTAAGTTAATAGCTAAAAGCAAGGTGGTATCCTAGAACACAAAAATAACTATCATGGAAAAAAAATGGTGAAATCTGAGTAAGGACTGGAGTTTAATTCAGAGTAATGTACCATGTTTGTTTCCTCGTTGTGAAAAATGTAGCACAGTAAAAATGTAAGTTGTTAACATTACAGGAGGCAGACGAAAGATACTGGGGACTCTGTACCAGTCTTGTAACTTTCTGTAAGTCTAAAGTTATTTCAAATTTTAAAGTTTATTTTAAAAAATTCATATTTGGCATTGTTAATGGTTAAATCACAGAGCTATGTGATAATCATTCCAAACAAAATCTATTCATTGTCTCCTAAGTCTGTCAACATTTTAAAGGGCTCTGGAATATTTGTAGTGGCATACAAAACCAATCATACTATTATATAATCCAGCAATCTGGCAAATTTCTCACCCTGACTACTTCTACCAAAATTCTAGCATCCTGTGGCAAACAGCAAAAAGAGCTACAGTACTTCTCCCTCCCTGTACTACCCCTCTTCCCTAAGTGCCTTGGTTCTGGACATTGATTACACGGTGATGTGAATGTACCTCCGCTTAGCAGTGTTTAATGGTCAGTTTTATGATATGTGTATTTTGTTATAATTTCTTGAAAGCTTGCTAATACACACATCATTCTCTCTGTCCAGTTTTCCCACTCCTTCTTAGGCAAACATGGACTTAAAACCTGAAGGTTTTGTCCTAAATTCCTGAGATAAAAATCTCTACTCAGATACCAATTTCTAGTTTCAAATAGAAAAGGAAAAGGTATACATAAAAGTCATTCTTTTATAGACTAAACTGATGGCAAGAAATCAAAGTTCTTGTAGTAGCTTTTGTGTTCACTTATTTTATCACTATCAGAAAACCATGCCCCCAGTGAAACTGCTTTATTATGAGTTCCTGAATTATATCGTTCCCTCTTCTGCTCAACCACCAGGTTCTGGGGCCTGTGAGCTCTGGGGAGTGAGACAATGGATGGAGTATTGGTCTCAGAGGTCCCTGAACTTGTTTTCTTGACCTGTTGCTGATGTCCATAAGATTTGTGGTCATTTGCTGACTGCCCAGAAAGTAGGGCGAGGCACTCACAGCTGTTAGACTCCTGGGAAGGTTAATGTGCCGGTTTTCCAGTGGATCAATTAGGCAGGCTAAGGCAGAAGCAGTTTCCCCCGGTGATTTCTTACCTCCAAAGCCTTAGCTTTCCTGGTGTCCTCATTGCCTCATGAGTTGTCAGTCATAAAAAATCGTTATTTCTTCAGCCCACACTGACATATTTGAGCTTCTAGTCCACCTTTTCCTTACACACCTAATGCCATCTGGTCAATTGCTAACCCATACACATGTAATCAGAAAAGAGGTGCAGAAGGTGCTAAGACTGACATGGGTTTATACATTTTCTTAACAAGCAACATACTGTCCCTGGGGTCTGGAGGAGATCTTAAATGAAAGCAATTTATTATTTTTAGCTTAAAGATCTTATTATTGATATTTTTGATTGACAAATCATAAATGTATATATTGAAGGGTTACGATGTGATGTTCTGATAAATATGTATATGCAATGTGGCACGAGTAAATGAGCTAACGAACACATTGCTTTGCTTATGTATCGGTTTTTCTGGTGGGGTATTTGACGTGTATTCATACTTTGAATTATGTAACACATTATTTGGATGAAAGCAATGGCTGCTTTGCTCAAATCAATAGTCTTACAAGGCTGGGGATTAAGCTCAGTGGAGCCACGCCTGCCTCGCAAGTATAAGGCCCTGAGTTCAATTCAGTGGTGCCAATGGAGTCTTACAGGGCAGCTGAAGGAAACCCATGAAAGGCATCACAAAGGTCTCTAAGTAGTTAACTCAAATGTGAGGCACAAAGTAAGTGTGCCCATTCCCTGTGCCCCTTCCCCTGTGCCCACAGGTGGGTAATGTTTTCAAGCCTGGAATTCTAGGTGTATCCGGACCATTTGTCTCTCTTTCTCTTCTTTTTTTCCTGGACAGATGTTGTAAGTGTATTGCATTGTCCTATATATTCTGCAAGCCCAGCTGTCTGCTCTCTTAATTTCTCTGCCAGTAAACTGTTTGCAAAGACTTCCTTTCTAAGTGCTTCGCTGTCAGGCTGCTTCTGTGACTCTAGAACTTGCTGTCCTTGCTCTCATATCTTAGGTGCTCACTTCTTTTCTTTCTTTTTGTTTTTTTCTTTACTTCCCATGGCTTATTCAACAACAGACAGTTGTACTCAACAGAGAGGCACCAAGCAGGCTTTTAATAAATTTTACTCAATATAGGTGTCAAATGGATGCTGTCTTACTTAAAGCTGTGCATTTCTCCTAGTCTACACTGAGTCTTCCTGTGGTCTATTTATTCTTTCAATAGAAGTCACATGAGTAGCTTGTTTAAACAAAAATATAAGATACTTTTCATTAAAACTTGCTAAAGTATCTAAGCTATTTGAAGTTAAAGGTGACAATGTTATATCTCAGTTTTTTATTAAGCAAATTTGTGTTGGTACAGATTTGTACAGCAAATTTTTTTGTTTGTTTTTCAAATATTTGTCTTTTACTTCCTAAAAAGTGTGACTTTTTTTTCTTTTTATTGAGTTTATTGGTACATTTTAGGTATACAGTACAGTTACATTCATTAGAGACTTGTTTTTAAAAATTCAAACAAACATACAGAGGTCAGTTCCTCTGGCTCATCTGGGCTCATCCAGGTCAGAGGAGACTTCACACCTACAAACAGTTACGTTTTAGAGTAAATAAATGTCCATCTTAACTGAGAAGGATCATTAATCTTGTTCGACGTGAAGGCATTACGCTGAGCAGGATCCAGAGTTCATCTCTGCATGGCTCTCCGTTAGCCTGGACAGGATGGAGTGATTCAGAGATGCACAGGGAGTTCAGGGATGGAGTTCCTGAGAGGTAGTGTCTTACAGAGCCTGAAAAACCCAGTTCTTGTTTTGCCACTGCTTTTTTTTTCCCTCCTAGCCTCCATCCCAGCCTACACACTTGTGTCTTTATTAAATTTACTTCAGTTCTCCTACCCTGAGGCAGACTGACTTAGGCCCCTGCTCCCAGTTCATAGTTTGCAGCCCTAACACCATGTAACTCCGTCTGAACATAAGAGGTAATTGAGGATGAGTGAGTTTGAGAGGATGGGGCCGTAGTTTGGTAAGACTGATGTCCTTAGAAGAATTTCAGCCTGCGCTGTGTGGACATGGACCTAACAGGGCCAGTGGCCTGGGCTAGCACAGCTATGTAGCTGAGGGCTTCTGGCCGTGACACAGTAGCAGTGATCAGTGTTCCTGCTGTTTCTGGCTTCATGGCAGTGAGCAAGTCAGGCTCGTGTCCTTCAAGTGGCCTTGTGACAGTCTAGTGGGCAATTTACCTGTGACAGTTTTCCTGTTTCTCCCACACCCCAAAGGCTGGATTTCTAACAGACATGGGAGGGATGTTTACACCACCAAAACTCTGTCATTGGGAGGAGAAAACATTTTTGCAGTGCAACCAGGGAGACAACCCCCACCCCAGGCATCAAAAATGAGCCCTTCCCTTGTGATGCCCCCTTCTTCATTGTGTTGGTTTAGGAGCTGCCAGTCTGGTTTTGGGGACCCAAATGCTGTGGACTTCCCGCTTTGGCAAGGTGGCCCCTCTCTGCCCTCTCACGACAGGCTGGTTTTTGCGCTTCGGTGATGTGTCTGGCTCCTGGGTGAAGTGTCCAGCCCTTGTCATTAAGTGTCCCTGGCTGCAATCATAGATTTTGTTCCAGCAAACATTTTTAAAAAGAGCTTTTGTTGTTCATAGAATTCTGTTATCTGCTTTAATGTACGTACCTAGGAAATGGGTCTTGGTACTATGTGTATACTGAATATCCATAACTCTGAACCTTGCCAGCATCTGCTGGTCTCCCGTGATCCTTGAGCACTTCACATATGATTTGTCCTGGTTGGTATGTGCTGTGGTGTAAAATGCACATGGATTTCAAATAGTACAAAAACGATGTCTTCTTGATATTTTATTATATTGAAGTCATGTTCTTGGAGTATTGGGATAAATAAAATAGATTATTAAAATGACCCTTTTCTGCACATTCTTTAAACATATGTGTACTAGACAATCAAAAATTACATTACCTTTCTCTTGCCTGCACATGGTTAGAACTTAATTGAAACAAATCCCTCAGTATATCAATTTGTTATGTTCCTGCTGCCGTATGTTTAGCTTATCTACAATCCTTCTATAAGACCGATGCTGAACAGCTACTCCAATTCCCGAATCCCTTTCTTGTGTGTGTTATGTTAAAGATGAGTGGCTATGCCGACAGGGAAGACATGTGCAAGGCAGACATCACCCACAGGTAGCAGGTGAACATGATGTTCTGGAGGTGCTCAGGTCAGAGATCGGCTGCTTGGATGTGTCACATGATGTATCACCTCTGCGCACGCGATTCTCGGTCAGGTAGCTGCTGGGCTTCTTTCAGTGTTGTTGCTGACACGCACACGAGTCAACTGCTCCTCACACCGAATTGTTAGATCTGAGTTAGGAGTCCTCTTGGCGAAACCCTCCCCAGTGGGAGGGAACCCTGACATTCCTGTAAAACTCCACTGGTGTTAGAGATCACTCATGGCATTTTTCTTTCTTGGTATAGAGACTGAGACGGGAAAGTTAATATCTGTACTCATCTGTTTTTTATTACGATAACAAAATAGCCAAGACAGGCTGATTTTATAAAGAAGACGCTTGTTTAATTTCTACTTTTGGAGGCCAAGCACCTAAGATTGGGCAGTCCTGTTGGTCCAGCTGCTGCTGAGGACCTAATGGTGGGTGGCGTCACGGTAGGTGCATGTGTGTGCGGGAGGAAGAAATCACATGGTGAGATAGGAAGCCGGTTGTGAGAACTCGCTCCAGGAGACTAGCATTCCCGGTCTTCCAAAGGCAGGGCCCCCACGAACCTGATGACTCCCCCTGTCACACTGGGGTCCATGCCTTCAATACAAGAACCACTAATGCACAAGCCACATGTAAGACGCAACCGCACTGAAGAGGTGTGAAAAGACAGGGACGGATGGCACCCTGGGAATGGGCTGCGGGAGCTGGAGAGAGGTAGGGGTTGCATAAGAGTTTCGTTATTCACGATTTCTTCTGTGGGTCTGCTGCTTGTTCTGCGGACAGCAGTGCTAAGGGTGCTTTCTTATTTACAAGTTAATATGAGGATCAAAGCTATCAGGGGGTGTAAACTATTGCTCACAATCACTCGAGTACTGACTATGTACACTTACTTCCCCGAGAGCAGGGCTGTGGTTGGTAGCAGACGACGCTGAAAGCTGTGTTCATTGTTGAATTTGGCCTTGTACCTCTTGTGACTGTCACTGTCACAGAGAAGAAGTCCGTGTTACATATGTGCCATTTTACTGTATAGCTTGGAAATTGAATTCTGACTTGGGTATGTTTAACTTTGACCCTGTTTGCCGTGCCCAATAAGTAGGTTGCTTAAAAGTTGCTTTTCTGTCCTTGTAACTGGTGATAAGAATTACAATTAAGTTATAGTCTTTTTATCAGTGGCACTAGAACAGACATTTGTCAAAGGCTGAGCGTATTTCTTTGACAACTCTGGAGCTAATTAATTGGGTTAGGGCTTCACACATTCTGGTTTGCCTTCCAAGCTGGTCTCGAACTCTCAGCGATTCTCCTGCCTCAGCCTCCTAAGTGCTGGGATTATAAGCATGTGCTACCATGCCTGGCTCTTTACATGTTTTTAGGTAAAAAATTTTAACTCTTGTGATGCTTTGTGCCATCAAAGTAACTCTTCATTATTTAAAAATCTTATTTCTAGAACCGCTTGAAGGAAAAGCATAGTGTGGGGAAGAAATGTAGCACAGAATATAAGCTGTCGTCCTTTTTTGTGGGTTTTGTTTCTGTACAGTCTTACCTTTCATTTTAATGCAAAGCTCTTTAGTCTCCTTTGCTTCTGAGACAAACCATAAATCTTGGTGAGTGGAGAGAATGGGTGACAGAGATAAAGTAAAAATATGTTTCATTAAAGAAAAGAAAGGTAAAATCAGCACAGGGAAGGAGGTGGAAAGGCAAAGCGAGCGATTCGTATGGTAAACCGGCAGTTATCCTCTTAGGGCCACCCTCCTGTTGGCCCTGCTCTAGGCTAAGCCTCCATCTTAGTCTACAAAAATGGCAGGTCATTCATTTCAGCCACCCCCACGTTAAAAGTCGGCAACAGAAACTAACCTAGGTTCTCACCATTGAAGGCAGTGTCCCTAGGCAAACGTAGCTGCTCTTAGCATGCTGAGAATGCTCAAGGCCGCTAGAGAACTTACTGTTCTTTCCAACTGACACTTGATAGTAGGGCCCTTTTCATGGACCACCCCTCTTAGAATTTTACTAGAAAGGGCTTGCAGTTGTGAATGGTGTCTCTGTCCCCCTGGGATGGATATGTATCTCCTGCAACTCAAGAGCGTCTTTCTTGAGGACCTGAAAGTCTTGCTATTATCAGCAAGGGCAGGGCCTCTGTCTCCCAGTCTCTGTGGGAGGATGAAATCCTGCTTTCAGAGGCAGATGGCCTGATTGGCATTTCCCCTGACCAATCCTTTGCCACTTTATGCTTCCCTAACTACTTGCCCCTGTTTCTGCCCTGTCTTACACCCTTTAAAATGCCAGTCACTTCTTTCAAGATTGAGTTTAGTTTGTGCTGGGTCCTCTCCCCTGTACAGCAGTATGTTGCTGATTCAGTGAGTAGCTTTATGCCACAGCCGGGGTGGCTGAAGGGTCCACAGAGTGAGAAATGACGAAAGGAGATTCAGAAAAAAAAAAGACAAAGAAATACAGAAGAAAAAAAAAGGTGAGGCCAGGTGGGGCTCTCTTCTTCCTCCTGGTGGACGAAAAAGACCATAGGCAAAGGCAGCATGTTTATTTATAGTAGAAATAAGGCAAGTGCAGCGCTAGGTGAAAGGGGCCGGTGTGTAACTGGAGCCAGGAAAGTAGCTAACTAAGGTCTGCAGGACATCATGCTTGATGGTTTTCTGGTGAATGGGCGGGGAGGAAGACAGTCCTCTCCTGGGCCAGGCCTTGCTTCGCCTGACCTCTCGTCATCTGTTCTCCTCCCGTGGGTCCTGCCTCATCCACGGGAGGAAGCAAACAAGATGTGTGTTCCTCCTTCCACGAGGGGGGCCCTGCCTCATTCGCGGCGGTAGTGCTGTATAGTATAGGGCTCCCAGCAGCTTCACAGACAGAACAAACCCTAAGGTGGTTCCCTCAACTGCACCGACGAGTCACAACCTAGTATGATTCTCTCCCCTTGAGTATGTAGAATCTGTGCCTGGCTTCCAATGGCAAATAAGCCCAGAGAATATGGTAATGGTGATTGATGATCACATCACTTATTTAATTAGGGTAACTTTTGGAGGGGGGAGAGAGATTCTGTTGATGGTGTTGAAGAGGCAAGTGGACATGCTGTGGGCTGTTGTAAGAAGAGGCGCATGTGGCAGGATACCGCGGCCTTGAGGAGCTGAGGACTGCGTCCAGTAACAGAGCCAGAAAGAGGCAAAGGAGCCAAGGATGTGGTCCTATAGCTCTAAGAGAAGGAATTCTTTCAACAGTGTGAATAAGCTGGGAAGTAGATCCTGCCTGAGTTGGCTTTGCAAATGAGAATGTAATCCATCCAATATCAGACTGCAGCTTCCTGCGGTCCAGAGCAGAGGGTCCAGTTAATCCATGCCTGGATTCCTGATCATAGAAGCTGTGAGATTAAAGATGCACCTGTGTTCAGATGCTAATTTGAGCCAGGGATTTATCTCAGTTGCCTGCCTCACAAGCACAAGGTACTGAGTTCAATCCCTGGTACTGGAAAAAAAATTTTTGCTAAATTTATTGTCATTTGTTACACAGCAAAAGAAAATGAATACATATTATAAACATTTCTATGGTAAGATCTGTAAACTTTTAAAGATTTTTTTCTTTTTTTTTCTTTCTATTGAGTTTATTGGTACATTTTAGGTATACAGTACAGTTACATTCCTTAATTCTACTTTTGGAGGCCAAGCACCTAAGATTGGGCAGTCCTGTTGGTCCAGCTGCTGCTGAGGACCTAATGGTGGGTGGCGTCACGGTAGGTGCATGTGTGTGCGGGAGGAAGAAATCACATGGTGAGATAGGAAGCCGGTTGTGAGAACTCGCTCCAGGAGACTAGCATTCCCGGTCTTCCAAAGGCAGGGCCCCCACGAACCTGATGACTCCCCCTGTCACACTGGGGTCCATGCCTTCAATACAAGAACCACTAATGCACAAGCCACATGTAAGACGCAACCGCACTGAAGAGGTGTGAAAAGACAGGGACGGATGGCACCCTGGGAATGGGCTGCGGGAGCTGGAGAGAGGTAGGGGTTGCATAAGAGTTTCGTTATTCACGATTTCTTCTGTGGGTCTGCTGCTTGTTCTGCGGACAGCAGTGCTAAGGGTGCTTTCTTATTTACAAGTTAATATGAGGATCAAAGCTATCAGGGGGTGTAAACTATTGCTCACAATCACTCGAGTACTGACTATGTACACTTACTTCCCCGAGAGCAGGGCTGTGGTTGGTAGCAGACGACGCTGAAAGCTGTGTTCATTGTTGAATTTGGCCTTGTACCTCTTGTGACTGTCACTGTCACAGAGAAGAAGTCCGTGTTACATATGTGCCATTTTACTGTATAGCTTGGAAATTGAATTCTGACTTGGGTATGTTTAACTTTGACCCTGTTTGCCGTGCCCAATAAGTAGGTTGCTTAAAAGTTGCTTTTCTGTCCTTGTAACTGGTGATAAGAATTACAATTAAGTTATAGTCTTTTTATCAGTGGCACTAGAACAGACATTTGTCAAAGGCTGAGCGTATTTCTTTGACAACTCTGGAGCTAATTAATTGGGTTAGGGCTTCACACATTCTGGTTTGCCTTCCAAGCTGGTCTCGAACTCTCAGCGATTCTCCTGCCTCAGCCTCCTAAGTGCTGGGATTATAAGCATGTGCTACCATGCCTGGCTCTTTACATGTTTTTAGGTAAAAAATTTTAACTCTTGTGATGCTTTGTGCCATCAAAGTAACTCTTCATTATTTAAAAATCTTATTTCTAGAACCGCTTGAAGGAAAAGCATAGTGTGGGGAAGAAATGTAGCACAGAATATAAGCTGTCGTCCTTTTTTGTGGGTTTTGTTTCTGTACAGTCTTACCTTTCATTTTAATGCAAAGCTCTTTAGTCTCCTTTGCTTCTGAGACAAACCATAAATCTTGGTGAGTGGAGAGAATGGGTGACAGAGATAAAGTAAAAATATGTTTCATTAAAGAAAAGAAAGGTAAAATCAGCACAGGGAAGGAGGTGGAAAGGCAAAGCGAGCGATTCGTATGGTAAACCGGCAGTTATCCTCTTAGGGCCACCCTCCTGTTGGCCCTGCTCTAGGCTAAGCCTCCATCTTAGTCTACAAAAATGGCAGGTCATTCATTTCAGCCACCCCCACGTTAAAAGTCGGCAACAGAAACTAACCTAGGTTCTCACCATTGAAGGCAGTGTCCCTAGGCAAACGTAGCTGCTCTTAGCATGCTGAGAATGCTCAAGGCCGCTAGAGAACTTACTGTTCTTTCCAACTGACACTTGATAGTAGGGCCCTTTTCATGGACCACCCCTCTTAGAATTTTACTAGAAAGGGCTTGCAGTTGTGAATGGTGTCTCTGTCCCCCTGGGATGGATATGTATCTCCTGCAACTCAAGAGCGTCTTTCTTGAGGACCTGAAAGTCTTGCTATTATCAGCAAGGGCAGGGCCTCTGTCTCCCAGTCTCTGTGGGAGGATGAAATCCTGCTTTCAGAGGCAGATGGCCTGATTGGCATTTCCCCTGACCAATCCTTTGCCACTTTATGCTTCCCTAACTACTTGCCCCTGTTTCTGCCCTGTCTTACACCCTTTAAAATGCCAGTCACTTCTTTCAAGATTGAGTTTAGTTTGTGCTGGGTCCTCTCCCCTGTACAGCAGTATGTTGCTGATTCAGTGAGTAGCTTTATGCCACAGCCGGGGTGGCTGAAGGGTCCACAGAGTGAGAAATGACGAAAGGAGATTCAGAAAAAAAAAAGACAAAGAAATACAGAAGAAAAAAAAAGGTGAGGCCAGGTGGGGCTCTCTTCTTCCTCCTGGTGGACGAAAAAGACCATAGGCAAAGGCAGCATGTTTATTTATAGTAGAAATAAGGCAAGTGCAGCGCTAGGTGAAAGGGGCCGGTGTGTAACTGGAGCCAGGAAAGTAGCTAACTAAGGTCTGCAGGACATCATGCTTGATGGTTTTCTGGTGAATGGGCGGGGAGGAAGACAGTCCTCTCCTGGGCCAGGCCTTGCTTCGCCTGACCTCTCGTCATCTGTTCTCCTCCCGTGGGTCCTGCCTCATCCACGGGAGGAAGCAAACAAGATGTGTGTTCCTCCTTCCACGAGGGGGGCCCTGCCTCATTCGCGGCGGTAGTGCTGTATAGTATAGGGCTCCCAGCAGCTTCACAGACAGAACAAACCCTAAGGTGGTTCCCTCAACTGCACCGACGAGTCACAACCTAGTATGATTCTCTCCCCTTGAGTATGTAGAATCTGTGCCTGGCTTCCAATGGCAAATAAGCCCAGAGAATATGGTAATGGTGATTGATGATCACATCACTTATTTAATTAGGGTAACTTTTGGAGGGGGGAGAGAGATTCTGTTGATGGTGTTGAAGAGGCAAGTGGACATGCTGTGGGCTGTTGTAAGAAGAGGCGCATGTGGCAGGATACCGCGGCCTTGAGGAGCTGAGGACTGCGTCCAGTAACAGAGCCAGAAAGAGGCAAAGGAGCCAAGGATGTGGTCCTATAGCTCTAAGAGAAGGAATTCTTTCAACAGTGTGAATAAGCTGGGAAGTAGATCCTGCCTGAGTTGGCTTTGCAAATGAGAATGTAATCCATCCAATATCAGACTGCAGCTTCCTGCGGTCCAGAGCAGAGGGTCCAGTTAATCCATGCCTGGATTCCTGATCATAGAAGCTGTGAGATTAAAGATGCACCTGTGTTCAGATGCTAATTTGAGCCAGGGATTTATCTCAGTTGCCTGCCTCACAAGCACAAGGTACTGAGTTCAATCCCTGGTACTGGAAAAAAAATTTTTGCTAAATTTATTGTCATTTGTTACACAGCAAAAGAAAATGAATACATATTATAAACATTTCTATGGTAAGATCTGTAAACTTTTAAAGATTTTTTTCTTTTTTTTTCTTTCTATTGAGTTTATTGGTACATTTTAGGTATACAGTACAGTTACATTCCTTAATGGGATCTTGTACCTTTACATGACAGGTCTTGGTTCTCATTTTTGTCCCCTTGTCCCTGCCCTCCCTTCACCCTCTCCTCCCCTCCCCATTTACAAACACTTTATTTCCATTTTTTCATTTTCTCATATTTTTTTCTTTTCCCTTATTCCTTTTCCCCTACCCTTCCCACTTTCCCTACACCTTTAGCCCTTTTCTTCCTATTTCACGTTGTCAATTATCCCATTAGGATCTTGTGTACTATTATATTATTTTTGTTTTTTGCTATAGGATTTCTTAAACATACAGCAAAGTCCAAAGACTTTTACTGTAAGCATCTATATGTGTACACAACTTGGATTCTACCATTAACTGGCGGCCATCACGGCAAATGTCTGCAACATTTCACTGGGAATTTCCACTTGGTTTTTGCATATAGTTCCCTCCCTGGTCAACTAATACTCTCTTAGAAAAGTGACATCAGTGTCACATTCTGATTAGTTTGGGAGATAGGAGTACCAAATCTGTTTACTACACCATTTGGTTTATTACTGCATAAATAAAGACCTAGTGGCTGAGTTCCAGGATACATTTCTAAATTGAAAGTATGATATGTCTTGCATCTACCAGGGCATATATTTTTATACTGTATTTTAAAGCCTTATTTTGCAAATTCTGCCTAAAGCTATAGTGACTATGAAATGTTGCAAGCTGTGTCATCAATAGTCAAGTATTCAGATGGTGTGTAAATTCCTTGGCAGTTTGAAAAAAAGCTCTCAAATAAATAGGCAAAATGCTACAAAATGGTCATGTATACCTCAACAATCCAATGTTAAATGTGGATCAGAAAATGTTACTAGGAAAATGAGCAGATAGAAGCCAGATTGTTGGATTTGTTTTCTTTCTTGGCAGGTGGTTTTGTTGTCAAACAGTAGGCAAATTTAAAGGAAACTAAATCTCAGTGTCATTGAGAATAACAGACTTAAAGCCCATACCCATCACTTCTCAGTAAGTCTTTTATATTCCTGAAATTACCATGAGAAAGCCCTGCTAAGTACAGCAATCTTAGGAAGTTTGTTTTGTTGTTGTTGGTTGGTCTTTTTTTGAGACAGGGTCTCACTATGTATTTCAGGCTAGATTTGAGCTCACTATCTAGCCCAGGGTGGCCTTGAACTCCTGGCAATACTTTGGCCTCTGTCTCCCCAGTGCTGGGATTATAGGTGTGCACCACCACACCTGGCTCAGTTCAGATAGTGAGGTGTCATAATAAATACATTTTTGTGTATGATTATTGGTGCATACAGAGCATTTTATTTGCATTTAATTATTTGTGTTTCACAACATCTTGTAGCATATCATCCACTACAATTTCCAACACTGAATCACAGTGCTGGTATTCCATCTAATAGGCTTCAATCCCTGCCAAGAAATCAAAAGAAAACATACAACAAAAAATTATGTCCACAGCCTGCCTCTCAAGCACAAGGGCCAGAGTTTGATCCCTGGTACCAAAAAATAAAACAAAACCATACAAAAATTATAAAAACTCAAAAATATAACACAGTGCATAATGTGGGTAAAACCCATCTGCACTTTGACACATATGCACACACCTTGCTGTTCATTGTATGAAGGGGGCAGACAAAAAGATCATCTCCTATATTCCCCTAGCATAGCTAGAGAGATGCACAGCTGGCTGCCATTATGCTACAGTACATATTTCCATTGGAATGAAGTTTGATAGGTAGGTGTGTATTTCATCCCCTACGGTGTGTGCCTGGGGACATTTTACTGCCCTGTTTCATCACCTTACCTATCCCCTCCCCACATTTATTAGTCTGTTTGCTTGGTTCATTTCAAAGTAAATTGTAACATCCATGTATTTTACCCTACATATTTCAGCATGCTTACCATTAAATAGAATTTATCTTAGTTGTTTTTCTTTGGAGATATAATTTACATACAACGATGTGTACAAATGTTAAGTACATTTGCTGAGATCTGACCAATGCATACGTCTGTGTGACCCCAACCCTTGTCATAATAATCACCCAGCATTGCCACCACTCCCTTAAATCTTTTATGCTTTTTTTCAGTCATTTCCTGCCCCACCCATACTCCTAGAAAGACATTGTTACATTTTTTTCTCCATATCAGTTTTCCTTGTCCTAGAATTTCATATGACCTGAATCATCTAATAGACACTGTCTTGTTTAAAACTTCTCTCATTTCACATAATATTTTTGAGATTTATTTGAAAGACTGAAATTTCTTAGAAAAAATGCTACATAACAAAGTTGTAGCAAAGGAGTCTCAGGGATGATGGGGCAGGTACCCTGAAAGGGGAGGGCATGTGATAAGGGTGGACTGAAAACATAGTGTTCTGCTGAAAGTTTGTATCAGGAGAAGTTAGATCCTCATAGTCTCTCCTTGCTTCTAACCACCAAGCAGTTCCCCTCTCCAGCTGTGGAGGATGATTGTTTTATTCTCTGGAGATGTAGGGGCTACTATGTTGGAAACATAGTAGTAAACCCTGAAACAAGATCTTTTTTCCTGCTCAGTTCATGGGAGCTGGCAGCCAGGCTTACACCCTGCAGGAAGAGTAGAGCATGTTCCTCTGGATTAATGACCCCAGAAAAAGAGAAAAGACTTATAGAAATAGACATTTGTGTCCCACTGGCATGGCTGGGTTCATACCAGCTACTCTGTGGTGACAGCCACCATTCTATTGGCCTCCTCTACAAACATAGGCTTCTGTGTTTTAAGAGAAAAATATTAATGAGTAACCGAGTCATTATACACTTAAGGATGCATCTTAATATAAAATAATTTGGAAGGCAACTATTAAAACAGCATGAAGAAGAAATTCAGAGGAAAAAGACAAATCAGAAAGCAGAATAAAATTTAATAAAGGCTATATTTAATATCCTCAGAGAGAGAGAGAGAGAGAAATAGGTTTTATATTAGAGAAATAAAGCCAGGATATTATAAGAAAGGAAAATTTGGACAAGAAAAGTCTTTGAAAAACAAAAGTATCAACATGAACTTAAAAAAAGTAATTGCAGGATTGGATGAGAAAGCTGATGAATCTTCTAGAAAAAAATGTAAGAGGAAAAGGAAGAAAAAGAAAAAGGAGAAGAGGAGGAGGGGAGAAAGGGCAAGAGGAGAGGGGACAGGGAGTGTGAGGATTCCCTAGCAAGCGATGAAAAAGATACGTGACTGGTTAAGAGATGAAGAGATCCTTAACATCTACCATAAATATATATTTAAAAATATTTATTTTATTGGCCAATATATCACAGGCACTAGCACTTACTTTTGGGGAGAGCATTAGGTACGTGTTCACTCGTTGACGGTGGAATTGTGAGTGTACAAGCTTTATGAAAAACAAGTACACTTTAAAAACCTTAAAATACATATAATCTTACTGTTCGTCTAGTTAAACAAATTTATTTTATGCAGGAATACAAAAATGTGCAGATGAGTCATTTGTTTTTGTATTTATTATAATGTTATTAGCAAAAGACAGCATCATGGGCCAGGGATTTAGCTCAGTGGTGCTGCCACCTGCCTCGCAAGCACAAGGACCCGAGTTTGATCCAACATTATGGTCCTGGTTATATATGATAGCTAATGTCAGAATACTATGCAGTCATTAAGAAGGAAGTATTATATTTATAGCTATAAAAGATAGGTGTAGTATACTGTTAATTGAAAAAAACTCACTATATATACCTTTTTTCTAAATACATATGTTAAGTGTACCTAAAAGGAAATCTAGAGGAAGAAACACATAAAAAGGGAACTGCTATACACAAAAGTTTTGGAAAGGAGTTTGGGCTTTGGAAGAACTGGCCTGTAGAATAAAAAATAAAAGAGAATCCTTCATGGGTTATGAAGCTTTCACATAGTCTAATAATGGTGAAAAATACTTTTCTCACACAATTTTATCTTCAAGGAGCACCATATATTTGGAATATATGCAAAAGATAGGGATAAAGTTAGAAGTCAGCATTACAGAAAACAGATAAAAGTTTTCATCTATTTTGGGAACTACTGCCAGTGTTTCTCTACAACTTACTCGTAGTGACAAAGTGTCACTTTACTTTCTAAACAAAGAGACAAGTTTGGAAGGATATACATCAAGAGGTTAAATAAAATTACACCTATGGTTATAGATGATTTGGGGAGGGTACCAGGGATTGAACTTGGGACCTTGTGCTGTGAGGCAGGCAGTGGCACCACTGCGCTAAATCCCTGGCCCTCATAATATTATTGTTTATGCAAAAACTTTAATTATAAAAGTAATATGTTCAGTTAGAATATGTATGTAAGATACTAATATAAAGTATATATTTTTAAAAGTAAAAGAAGAACATTGAAGCTATCTATAAAGTACTCTGAGACATCATTTCGATGTATTTGGTGTACATCTTGACAACAATGTTTTTCTTATTTATTTGAATGTATAGTTTGCTCTTTTTAAAAGCAAATATAATAAAGGCATATTCCATTAATTTTAATGGCCTCATAAAACTCACCATATGGACTTGCCTATAATTAGTGAACTGTTGGTGGATATTTGGGTCCTTTTCAATTTGGTATTATTAAATTGTTTTAGTCCATAATGACATCTTTGTTACATAAATTTTTGTACATGTTTTGGATTATTTCCTTAGGTTCTTGGGAAAAGAATTATGATGTAGAAAGGTGTGATTTTTTGTTTTGCACCCTGGATCGAACTCAGGACCTTGCAGTTGTGAGGCAGGTGGAGGTACCACTGAGCTAAATCTCCAGCCCCAAAAGGTATAATGTTTTTAAGAATCTTTACACATGTTGCTGTACTGGTTTCTAGAAAGGCTGAGAACCAAAGCGATTCACTTCTTTTTCCTGCAGTTTGGACACTCAGCACTGAAATGAACTATTCCTCATGTAGATTAATTATTGCGTTATCCCAGCAACATTGCTATTGTACTGTCTCCATTAGCATCCTTTTACTGTTCTCATGGACAGGCAGAAATGATTGTCTATTACAGAGTTTCCAGAAGACTCAACCACATGTCAGCGAAAAGCACCTTAGGATTCTTTGGGTCTCTAGCTTCAGCAGTCCGCACTTGGGGTTGGGGAGATGGCTTAGAGGTAGAGTGCTTGCCCAGCATGTGCAAGGCTCTGGGAACCCCCTGCAGTTGGAAAACATGGGACACTGCTTCTAGAGCAGCTCTCCACAATCAACAGTTGGTGAGAGCTTTCGGTACAGGTGTCCACAGCCGCAGCAGTGGAGCTGGCGAGGACACCACTGTAGGGAGGGCTCAGGGTGTGATCCTGGGTCCCAGAGCAGCGCTGTGGCTGCTTCACACTGCCAAGTTCCCAGAGCAGATGAGGGAAAGACAGTCCGGGGAGACTGGAGAGCAGACTGGAAGGCAGACTGGGAGTCTTGCTGAGACACAGGGGCTGGTGAACACAGACCAGGCTGCTGCAGTCAGAGGCCAGGTTCAGCTGGAGCTACACAGTTTTGGAAGCTCACATTGATGCCATGTTCTCACGGTTAGCAGAGCTCTGTACCAGCACTTTCTGGGAGCAGACTGCCACCTTAGACTTCCAGCACGATCACAGGCACGCCCTGGCTTGACCTCTGCTCCTTAACTCTAGGCTGAAGAAAAGAACTCTGTGTCCAAAACTACAGAAAACCCTTCTATGACTTTTTATTTGATTATATTATGTGTTCACTTTTAATTTTTATCTTACTTTAAGAATGTTATGTTTTCAATTCTTTGCTGTTTTCTTCCTTCTGTATAATCCCCTACACTTTTATTCCATTCTATCGCCCTTTGTCTTTTATGAGTGTGTCCGTGTAGGGTTGCTTCTCTTCCTCTTGCCTTTTTCTCCTAAGACAGATGGTGAGGGAATTCTCCCTGTCCCTTTATATCCCTCCACTTTATCCATATCTCTTTGCCTGACTTCTTTGTCCTGTGTCTTTATTCAGTCTTAATTTTTCTTTTCTTTCCTCTCCCCCTTTTCATTTGTTTCCTTCAACTCTGTCTTTAACATTCGTATCATAGAATCTTTTCTCATCCCAATTTCTCACCACCAATTTTCTACCCAGTTTTCCCGGTTATCCCCTTCTAAGTATATATCATACTCTTAACATTGTTTTGTTTATCCCTCTTTGATCTCCTTCTTCCCATAACACAGAGCAGAGGACTTCAAAAAAACATTTTTTCCTTCTTCTTTTCCTACCTCTGCATTACCCAGTCCCTAACCCTCTGGGCTTTAGAAAACTGATTCTATACAATTACTGTTGTAATGCTGGTTTTTTATTTATTTATTTTTCCGTTAGTAGAGACACAGCCATCACATTTAGTGCACATTAACTGTTGGTCAAGACTTGGGTTGTTAACATGCTTACACTATAACTGTGGATTTCTTTTCCAGGCTAAAATGAGACCCAAAACAGGGTCTCATGGTATGTTATTTCTCAGCCAGCCCTGACAGATACCATTTGAATGGATTAGCTTGTTACTATTGTAGCTGATTGGATTGCATAGGAGTAATCCTCGCTCAGTGGACAATTCCATGCTGGTGCATCTGTCTGCTGATGCTACCATCACATCCAAGGAGAAGAACAGCAAGAATTCCTAACCCAAGAACTTGGACAGGATCAGAATCTCCTACAATGCCTGTAACCTGGAGGAAAGAGGTCCTGAGATTGTGCTAGCTTCAGTATTGCAGTAGAGGGATCAGAGGAGTTATTGGGGTGAGAGCACTTAAACTCTCTTCCCAAAGAAGCCACTCGAGAATCACAATGCAATGTCTCACTGAAATATTTAATTTGTGTTTCCACTGGCCATTGTATAGGTTTAAGTTTTGTCATGTTTATTGATTTATTTAGTGATATGGGGGCTATGTGACGTTCTTTTATAGTTTTCTATGTTTATTAGGTTATTACACTTGTGTATTTGTTCTTTCACTGGCTCTGATTTAATAGGTGACTAGGTTCTCTCCCTCTTCATAGCTCCCTATCTAGTTTCTTCATCTCAACCTCCAAGACTATATTATTAACACATTATTTTATTCCATTTCCCAATATATAAATTCTCCTTCCCAAATTTTAAGATTTTCCATGCTTAGCTCCCTCTTAGTTACTCCTGACTTCTTTAGTATTATTCCTTGACCTCTACTTCCTAAGCCTTTGGAAGTTCCACATCTTACTTAGCCTATTGTCCTCCCTATCAACAAGTTCTGACAACCACATAGCTTTCCTCAGTCACGAAGTAAATGCCCCTTCTCACATATCTTACTCTTGCATCCACAGAATACCCTATGCAAACTATCAATACTAACCCTTCAACTCAAATAAAAGTACACCAATAAAATCAGACCCCACATCAACATTTTCTTCTCATCTACCATTATTCCTCCCTCAAACCTCTCCCTTAGTGTCAACACTCCTCATCCAACCACCTTCTATTCTCTCTACCCCACCTCACCTTGTTGTGGAACAACCAAAAATAATGGACTGTCATAGTGCACATAGAGAATAAATAAAGGGGGGAAGTATAACTGCAAGGAATGTTATTTATAAGTGCTGTAAGATTGAGTATGTGGATGCTCTTATAACCAGAAATATTCTTTTGGCAAAACATAGGGACAGAGTTGAAGTTACTTCAAGTGAAAAAAATAGCACTGGACATACAAGCTCAAAATTGTTTAGGGGAGGCAACATCCTACTAAAAATCTCCACATTAGCTACAAACTCTCTTCTCTAGTCTCTAACCTGCTGTAACCCCTCCCCCCAACAAAAAGGAGGGAAAAAAAGAGGTGGCAATATATACAAACAAATAAACACAGATATACATAGTAAAATGAGTAAGCAAGGAAGTAGATCTCCAAATCCCTCCAACTCTCCCAAGGCAAAGCAAGGGATCACAGAAGGAAAAGAAGACAAACACTGGAGAGCATACTTTTGTGAAAAGTTCATAGAAGGAATGAAAAAAATAGATGAGTTCAAAGAGGAAATGAACCAAAAGCTCACAGCAGTATCACTCAAGATACCTATGGTGAATTTTGGAAAAATAGGTAAAAATCTGGTATGAGCTAAACAAAACAGTTCAAAATTTAAAAGACAGGTTAAACCGGGATATTGAATCCTCAAAAACATGTCAGAAATATCTGAAATAAAAAAGTATAAAATCCATATATTGCAGAAATGACCAATGTGAGGACAGATATTGAGGACAAAATAGTGAATTACAATAAAGAGCTCAAGAAGTCTAAAAGAAAATAAGAGAACGAGAGAAGACTATCCAACAGCTACTGGGTGAAGACAAGAAGACAAATATAAGGTTGATCTGAGTTAGAGAAAAACTAGAAGATAGCACAGATGAATTCACTAACTTGATTATCGAAATCATGGAAGAAAATTTCCAAAAGATAAGAAAATAATTTAAAATACAAGTAAATAATGATTATATAGCAAACAATTATTATGAAAAAGTTCACCAAGGCATATAGTTATTAAATTACCAGATATACAGCAAAAATAACCCAGAATTTTAAAAGCAGCTGGAGAAAAAGAAAAAAAATCACATATAAAGGTAAATAAATTAGAGTCACCGCAGACTTCTCTGCACAAACCCTAAAGGTCACGAGAGCTTAGAATGAAGAATTTCAAGCCCAAATGACAATTAACTTCCAATCCCATTTAACCTGCCCACAAAGCTGTCCTTCAAAATAGATGGTCATACAGTTTTTCTATGAAAAAGACCAGCTCAGAAGATAATTGAGTGCTAAACCAGCTCTAGAAGAAATGCTTAAGAATATTCTCAACAGAAACAATGAATCAAACACGGCTAAAACTCCACAGGAAACTACTAGATCAGTAGATAACCAACAACAAAAAACATCAGAAGAAGAAAAACGAGGGATACGTGGATAGATAAAGAGGCAATGATAGTAAAGAACCAACACATTTCAGCAATATCTCTCAATGTTAATGGCCTCAGCTCTTCAATTAAAAGACACAAATTAACAGACTGAATTAAAAACAGAATTCAACAATCTGTTGCATTCAAGAAACTCATTTAATCAAAAAAGATATTCATAGATCAAAAATTAAAAGTCAGAAAACAACATTTCATGCACTAGGACCCCTAAAATAAGGAGGGGTAGCAATTATAATACCAGACATAGTAAACTTCAATCTAAAACTGATTAGAAGAGACGGAAAAGCCATTACATATTAGTTAAAGGAAAAATCCAACAAGAGGAGATAACATTGATAAACATATATGCACCAAATACTGGAGCACCTATCTTTATAAAACAAAACCTGCTGGAATTAAAAGATCAAATAAACACTAAAATAATTAGTTGGGGATTTTAATACCCCACTTTCACAAAGAGGTAGATCATATGGAAGTAACTGATATATACAGGGTAATCCATCCCTCTATGATAGAGCATACATTCTTTTCCACAGCACATGGTACTTTTCAGCAGCACTTGGTACTTTTTCCCAAATGGATCGCATACTAGTACACAAAGCCTGCTTAAGTAAATATAAAGGAATAGAAATTAGCTGTGCGTTCTATCATACCACTGTGCAATGAAAATAGAAATCAATGACACAAGAAATTCTGGAAAGGTAAAAGCTCATAGAAAATCTACAGTATACTCCTAAATAACCAATGGGTCACAGTTGAAATCAAATAAGACATTAAAAATGACAATGATGGTACAATGCCTTGAAACTTCTGCAACACTATGAAAGCAGTGGTAAGAGGAAAATTCATCACAGTCAACACTCTAATCAAGAAAACACAGCAGGGCTGGAGATTTAGCTCAGCGGTTCGGTGGCAAAAAAAACAAAAACAAAAACCACAAACAAACAAACAAAAAATCAAAAAAAAAAAAAAACAAACACAGCAAACTCAAATGGACAACCTTACAAGAAAACTTAAAAAAAAAATTCATTTTAGGGCCAGGGATGTAGCTCAGTGGCACAGCACCTGCCTGGCAAGCTCGAGGTTCTGAGTTCTACCCCTTATTTAAAAAAATTAATCAATTGAGAGGTAAGGGAAAGGTAAAAAGAGATGAGAAAAAATAAGAGACAAGGAAAAAATGGAAACAAAGTCTTTGTAAATAGGGAAGGATGGAGAGAAGGGAGGCCAGGGGAATGGGGAAAAATAAGAACCAAGATATATCATGTAAAGGTACAAGAGCTCAATGATGAATGTAGCTGTACTGCATATCTAAAATGCACCAATAAAAATATTTTAAAAATTAATTAATTTTAAAGTACATTTTAGATATACATGATGATCACATTTATCATAGGGACTCTGTACCTGTATCTAATATACCTTCATTCTTCTTTTTTCCCTATTCCTCCCCTCCCTTCAATCCACTTCCCCCCTTATTTACAAAGTATCATTCCCATTTTTTCTATTCTCTTTTTTCTTTTCAATTCTTTCCTTTCCACTCTCACCTCTCTTGTTCTCCTTCCTATTTGAAAATTTTCTTTCTAGTTCATATTATCTATTATACATTTTAGACCTTTTTTACCCTTCCAGTTTCTCACACCCAGATAAACAATGAAATATTTACACATATGTGTCTGATTTATTTCACTTGAGTATGGTCTCAAAGTACATCCATTTACCTAGAAATGTCTCAAGTTTATCCTTATTTATGGCTGAGTAGTACACCATTGTATAAAAACAACCATATCTTTTTTTAATCCATTCCTCAGTTGATGGACATTTGGATTGTTTCCAAGACTTAGTTTCTACAAGCTGTGTCACTATAAACACGGGTGCTCATATATCATTGTAGTATGATGATTTTAATTCTTTTAGGAAGATACCCAAAAGGGGAATAGCTGGGTCAAATAGGACCTCTAATCTTAGTTTTTTGAGGAATCTCCACACTGATTTCTATAGTAGTTGTACCAGTCTATACTCCCAGCAATAGTGGAGAAGGATTCCTTTTTCCCCACAGCCCCACCAGCATTTGTTGTTCATTGATTTCTTGATATTAGCCATTCTTTCTGGGGTGAGATGGAATCTCAGCATTGTTCTAATTTGTATCTCTTGAATGACCAGTGAGTTGAACATTTTTTCATATATTTGTTTGCCATTAGTACCTCTTCATATGAGAAGGATCTATTTCAGGTGCTCATTTTTAGATTGGATGTTTAACTTTGGGGGTCTACTTTTTTCCAATCCTTTCTATGTTCTAGATATTATTCCTCTGTCTGAAGACCAACCAGCTACAGTTTTCCCACTCTATGTGTTGTCTCGTCACTCTGGTGATTTCTTTTGCTGTGCAAAACCCTTTTAAGAGGATGAGATCCTAGTTGTTAATTCTTTGCATTATTTTCCGTGCTGTCTGGGTTTTTCTCATGAAGTCTTTGTCTACCCCTATGTCCTCAAGAAATGTTTGGCCCCTTTGTCAAAGATAAAGTGGCTGAGTGTGTTTGAGGTTGTTTCTGCATGTTATGGTCTGTTCCATTGATCCTCAGATCTTTTTTTCCCCAGTACCATGCTGTTTTTGTCATAGTAGCTCTGTAGTATAATTTCAAGTCAGGGATTGTGATAACTCCACCTTGCCTTTGTTGCTGAGAATTGCTTTTGCTATTCTAGATCTCTTTTGGTTCTAAATGAATTTTAGGAATTTTTACTCTAGTTCTGTGAGGGATGCTAATGGTATTTTGATTGAGATTGCATTAAATCTATATAATAATTTTGGGAGTGTGACCATTTTCACTATAATGAGTCTTCCTATCCAAGAGCAATGGACCTTTCCATTTTCTGATATCCTTTTCAATCTCTCTTTTGTTATTTGTGTACAGGAATGCTACTGATTTTTGAGTGTTGACTATGTATCCAGCTAAGCTACTGAATTTGGTTATTAAATCTTGAAGTCTTTTGGTATTAGGGATGGGTGTCCTTATCTCATCACTGGCTGTGGTCATTTGCTTGCTTATGTCCACTGTTGCAGGGCAGGAGGAGCTTGTCCTCTTCCTCTTCATCTCTGGTCACAAGCTGGGGGACACCTCCAGTCCTTTGTAGCCAGGGCCACTGACAGTGGCCCTGAGATTGGAGTTTGGGTGGACCCACTTCCTACTTCTCAGCAAGACTTCCCCCAATCTGTTGTTCAACTGCTGGCAGTCAACTGTGACTGGACAGCCCTTTCCTCCTTTCACTCCAGGGAGTTGGCAGTGAAGTGACTGTAAGGCTGTTCTGCTGTTGGAGTTCAAGCCCTGAACCTCTTTAAACAAAATAGTAACCCCACCCACCCACTCCTGATCCACATGAGCCATTCCACCTCCTCACCAACTTTTGTCCCCAGAGTCCACTTGGGGAGCAGTGCCACGTGGTGTACTCACTGCTGCCTCCGACTGTACAAGACTTTCAATCCACATACTTTCTTTCTTCTCTAGGCTGCTGATTTCCATACTGTGGGCACTTTGTTTTGGAGAGGCTGTGCGGCTGGCACTCACTGCTCCACCATTTTTCTTCTAAACATATCTTTTCATTTGTTATAATATGATTTGTAGTAAAAATAAAAGTATTCTATGAACACTTTCATTTCTCTTGATTTGACATTTGTGAAAAAAAAGTACTGCTCGACTCTACAGTAGACCTTTGTTTGAATTACTCAAGAGTAATCCCTCAGATTCATTTCTTATGACAAGGCTGATATTTACCAAGTGTCGGTAGGTTTTTCATTACATCTTTCATTCCACTGACTGATATTGGGTTATTTAGAATTTTTATATCTTTTTGATTCAGCTTTGGGAATTTATATGTATCTAGGAATCTGTACATTTCTTCTGTTTTCCATCTTTTTAAAATACAGGTTCTGAAAGTAGGGATTGATGTTCTCTTGGATTTGTGCAGAATCTGTGTGATTTAACACTTTGAACTCATAATTGTATGTATTTGAGTCTTTTCTTTCCTCATTGGACAAGGTTGCCTGGAGGTTGTCTGTTTTATTTAATCTTTCGAAGAACCAACTCTTTGATTCATTGTTTCTTTGTATTATTTTATTAGTCTCATTTCCATTAATTTCTGCTCTGGTCTTTATAATTACCTCCCCCATATGTGCTTTGGTTTTACCTTTCTCTTTTTTTTCTAGAAGCTTGTGTTCCAACATTAGGTTATTTATTTGCACTCACTCTGCTTTTCCTGATGTAGGAATTCTGAGTTATAAATTGCCCTCATAGACTGCTTTCATTACATCCCTAAAGATCCAGTGGATCATATTGGCATTATTGTTTAATTATAGAAATGGTGTAAT
This sequence comes from Fukomys damarensis, assembly GCF_012274545.1. Taxonomy (NCBI): domain Eukaryota; kingdom Metazoa; phylum Chordata; class Mammalia; order Rodentia; family Bathyergidae; genus Fukomys; species Fukomys damarensis. The sequence goes on from NW_022900916.1 coordinate 68,208,679, forward strand.
TTGTTCTTTAATTTCATCTGTGACTCATTGGTTATTCAGGAGGGTGGTATTTGATTTCCATGTGTTAATGTAATTTTTGTGGTTTCTTTTGCCATTGATTTCCAATTTCATTTCATTATGATCTGATAATATCTATGAGACAATTTCAATTCCTTTGCATGTACTCAATCATGTCCTATGAACTACTATGTAGTCTAATTTGGACAAAGTCCCATGTGTTGGTAAGCATGTATATTCTGTTGTTGTGGGGTGGAACACTGTAGATATCTACTAAATCTATTTGTTCAAAGGTTTGGTTGAGATCTGACATTTCTTTGTTGATTTTTTTGTCTAATTGATCTGTCTATTTCTGACAGTGGGGTATTAAGGCCCCCCATTACAATTGTATTGTTGCTTATTTTATTTCTCATATTTGTTACTGATATTTGGCACATATATATTTACACTTGCTATCTCTTCCTCTTGGATTGTTTTCTTAATAAGTATGTAGTGACTTTCTTTGTTTCTCTTGATCAGTCTTGGCTTGAAATCCATTTTGTCTGCAGTAGAACAGCTCCCTCCACTTTTTTCTGGGTTCCTGTTGCATGAAGTATTGTTTTCTTTCTTTCTTTCTTTCGGTACTCAGGACCTTGTGCTTGCGAGGCAGGCGGCGATGCCACTGAGCTAAATCCCTGGCCTTGGAGTATTGTTTTCTGTCTTTTGATTTTCAGTCTATGAATTTTTTTTGAATTAAATGTGTTTCTTTTTCTTTTCTTTTGGTAGCAGAAATAGAACTCAGGACCTTGTGCTTGCAATTCAGGTGTGGTGCCACTGAGCTAAATCCCTGGCCCTTAAATGTGTTTCTTGTATGCAGCATACTGTTAGATCTTGTTTCCTGATCCATGCTGCCAATCTGTTTGTTTTGATTGGTGAACTGAGACCATTTACACTGTTGATTATAACTGATATTTACTGACTTGTCTTTGTCATATTACTTTCCTGTTATTGGTTACCTTTATTTCTTCTCTATTTGATTGCTTTCCTTGCTTTGTGGATTCATTCTTTTGGGGTTCTTGAAATTGTAGTCTTCATTATCTTTCTTGAGTATCTTTCAGAATATTTTGTAGTGCTGCTTTGATGGTCATGAATTTCTTCAGGTGTTCTTTATCATGGAAACATCTTATTTTTCCATCATTTTTGAAAGATAGTTTTGCAGGGTACATGAATCTGAGTTGGATGTTTTGTTTTAGGATTCAAATACTTTATTCCATGTTCTCCCTGACTTAAAGGTTTGTGTGATTCTGAGAAATTTTCTGTCATTCTGATGGGTGTTCCTTTATAGTTGATTTGTTTCTTTTGTCTAACAGCTTCTATTCTATTCTTGTGTTGAATTTCTGGAATCTTGACTATTATATTCCTTGGTGGAGATTTTTTTCCCCTTGGTAATGGCTAACTGGAGTTCTACATACTTTATTAATTTGTATGTCAAATTCTTTTTCCATGCTTGGAAAGTTTTCTCATTGCTTCTGTAAAGAGGATTTTCACATCCTATATGCTATCTCGTGAGTTTTAATTCATACTGATCAATCTGTGTTACTCTTTTTTGCATCATCTAGCAGCTGGTGGACTGATTTTTCATAGCCCCTTGCTATTTTTAAGAAATCTTTCTTTTCATGATTGCTAACTACAAACCTGTCTTCTAGATTTGATAATGTGTCCTCACATTAGTTGATTGTGCTATGTATACTTTCAGTAGAATTTTTAATCTCCTAAATATCCATTTGAAAGTATTTCATAGATTCCACTTCTTTCCTATGTTGGGTATTCATGTTTTCCATTATTTTCCTAAACTCATTGATATTTTCCTTTTTTTTTATATGTATCTACTCTAGATTCACTAAACATGTCCTTCACTATGGTCATCATCTTTTGTGTTTATGTTTGTAAATTGCTTTTGTTATAGATAGCTTTATTATTAGTGTTGGGGACTTCTTAGGAAGTGACTACTTCTCAGAGATATCTTTTAGATGCATCTGGATTTTAGCTTGTGAGTCTGTTTCAAGATCTTACCTCTTGAATTTGTTGGGGATGAGAAGTTGCTGCCTATTTGGCCTAACTACTGGTTCCTTGGTGCTGGACTATAGTATTATTTATGACCCTCAGACAGTCTCGGTCTAGGCATACAAGGAAGAACAACTAATTAGAACACTTATGTCACCTTGGCTAAAGTAGTACCAATAACAGTAACATCAATAATAACAACAGCATGAAGCATAGCCTAGAAAATGAGGAATTGTGGTAACTATTAATTTGTCATCTTTAACCATCTGAACAAAATTTACAGTCATAGAACAGTATAAAAAAACAAACCAGAAATTTATATACATTAAGTATTCCCTCAGTTGAGCAATGTTATCCTCTGGTGAGAGAATTTAGAAGGAACAGGAAGAAAAGAATAGAAAAATGGGAGAAAGAAATTAGAAGCAAGATTGAAGGAAAGAAAAGACTACCTAAGCATTTGGAGATTGGTGAAGAAGTCAGGATAAGGGAAAAATGAAAACAAGAGCTAACAAAACCAAAAACCTAAAAACAATATTCACACTTATGAAGAAAGTTAGAATATGCAATCAACAACAACAACAACAACAACAACAACAACAACAAAACCAAAGGAAAAAGAGAGATTTCTTTGTGATTTCAAGCCTATGATTATCTTTTGGTGTCTACAGTTTTGTGGTAGTATCCACTTCAGAGTGTGTCTCTGCTGTCACTGGTAGACAAAGTAGGAAGAAAGAGAAAACAGATATGGAAGGACCATACTTGAATGTGATAAAAGCTATATATGACAAAACAATACCCAGAATCATACTAAATGGGGAAAAAACTAAAAGCATTCTCCCTAAAATCAGGAATAAGACAAGAATGTCCATTATCACCTCTTCTATTCAATGTAATACTTGAAACATTAGCCAGAGCAATTAGGCAAGAGAAATAAATAAAAGAGATACATATAGGGAAGGGAAAACTCAAATTATCATTGTTTGCATATGACACAACATTCTACATAGAAGACCCAAAGAGTTCCACCAAAAAATTCTCAGACTTAATAATGAACTTCAGCCATGTAGCAGGATACAAGATCAACACACAAAAGTCATTAGCATTTGTGTGCATCAAAAATGAATGAGGGCCAGGGATGTAGCTCAGTGGCACTGTGCCTGCCTGGCAAACACAACGTCCTGAGTTCAATCCCTGGTAAAAAAAAAAAAAAAAAAGGAATGAGGTGAGAAGAAATTATGAAAATAAATTCCATTTACAGTAGCTTCAATAAAAATGTAATACCTAGGAATTAATCTAACCAAGGAAATGAAAGATCTCTACAAGGAAAACTAAAGTACTCTGAAGAAGGGGATTGAAGAGGATATAAGAAAATGGAAAGATGTCTTCTCCTCCTGGATAGGCAGAACCATTATTGTCTAAATGGCCACACTCCCAAAATTTCTATACAGATCCAATGCAGTGCTAATCAAAATGCCAACAGCATACTTTACACATCTACATAAAGCAATCCTAAAATTCATATGGAGCCAGAAGAGACCCAGAACAGCAAAAGCAATTTTGGGAAACAAGAGGAAAGCATGAGACATAGCAATAGCTGACTTCAAACTATATTACAAAGCAATAGTGATAAAAATGACAGGGTACTGGAAAAAAGCAGATACATGGATCAGTGAACCAAAATTGAGGATACAGAAATTTCACCCTGCACATTCAACTATTTACCTTTGACAAAGGGGCAAAAAGCATATATTGGAAGAAAGATAACCTATTCAACAAGTGGTGTTGGGAAAACCAGCTGTTTGTAGAAGAATGAAATTGGTTCCTTCTCTCACCATATACTAAATTAAAACCAAAATCTAAGCATTAAAACAGAAATATCAAACCTGGAAGATAAAATAGGTAAAACACTTGAAGACGTAGATGTAGGAAAAGATTTTCTAAACAGAACTTCAATTGCACCAAAAATAACAAGAATCAATAGATGGAAGTTACCTCAAACGAAAAAGCTTCGGTACAGCAGACCCATCAATCAGTAGAACAAAGTGATAACAAGGGCCGGGATTTAGCTCAATGGTTCTGCTGCCTGCCTCACAAGCTCAAGGTTCTGAGTTCAATTTCCGGTACAAAAAAAAAAAAAAAAAAGAACAAAGTGACAATTTCTAGAATGGGACAAAATTTTTGCCAGCTAATCCTCAGAGGATTAATATCTAAAATATACGAAGAACTAAAAAAATTAAACCACCTAAAATTAAATATTCAGTCACAAATGGCCAGGAGAAAGGAGCAGCTACTTCAGAGAGGAAGAAATACAAGTGGTCAACAAATATATGAAAAAATGCTCAACCTATCTGTCCATTAGAGAAATCCAACTTAAAACAACCATAGGATTCCATCCTACTCTGGAAACAGTGGTAATCATTAAGAAATCAAACCAATAACAGATGCTGGTGAGGCTGTGGTGAAATAGGAACCCTCTTTTATTGCTGATGGGAATGTAAACTAGTACAGCTATTACAGAAATGAGTATGGACATTTCTCAATGAATTGAGATTAGAAATTCTGCATGACCCAGCTATCACTCCTCTAGGTACCTTCCCCAAAGAGCTTAAGACATCATACTACAGAGATACATGCATACCAATATTTATAGCAGCATAACTTGTAATATTCAAATCCTGGAAATAGCCTATATACCCATCCATAGATGAATGGATAAAGAAAATGTGTTCTCTATGTATAAGGGAAGACACTCTGCTATAAAGAATGACAGATTTGAGACAATTGTTGGAAAATGGAAACATCTTGCAAATATAATGCTGAGTGAAATAAATCAGACACAAGCTTAAATACCTTATGGTATCTCTCATTTGAGTGAGGCAAATTACAAACAAAGAGACTAATAAAGGATGGATAGAAAGGGACAAGAAGATGGATCTTGCAAGAGGAAAGTGGTCCAGGAGGAAAAGTATGAGGGGTGAGGAAGAGGGGATGGGGAAATAAGCAGAATAAAAATATGGCATGTACAGGAACTTAATAACCTCAATTAAGGTAAACATTGTAGGCTATAAATGAGCTAAGATTAATAATATCAGCAAGAATGAAAAATGGGATAAGGAATTGGAGGAGGAGGGAGTGGGGGGGAGGGAAAGTGGTTTAAAAAGAAACAACCTGTGGTATGTGTGCACTCCCCAAGGTGACCGTACACTTCATGAATTGCAAAGACGCACTAAAAAAATAAAAAAAATTAACAAAGTCCTGCGTTGTTGTTTGGGAACTGTGCTATTTGTGTGAAGATGCAAGGCACTTATTTTTGTTGTTCAGGAGGCAGAAGACTTCAGTTATTAAATTCTTGGCTGAGTAAAAAAAATTCTGTCATTAATAGTAGTCCTGCAGAAGATTCATGGAGTAAGGAAAATATTTTAAAAAATATTTAAGCCCCAGTACTAATTGATTTGAACTTTTTCTTATACAGCATGCCTTTTGTATGTCCTTGGGAGGAATGAACTCAAAAATTAGATTTTGATGGAGCTGGGTTTATCAAGATAGAAGGAGTGGGGGCAGTGAATGAACTGTTCCCATGGATGTTAATGAGGTATTTACCTCTTGGAGCATGCTGTTTGTGTGTGCTCTTCCACATTTTACTTGGTACTTGAATGGGAAAATGTTGTCATGGCAATGGTGGAACAAACAAGGCAGAATTGCATGCAGACGAATTATGAATTTATATGCGAGACAAAGAAGCAAATGTTCTCCTATTAAGTCTGGCTTTATTAAGCTTAAAAAGTACAGGAAACAGTTTAATGAGGATTTGTTATTGTTTTTCATAAAAAAATGGAGGTGAATAGGAAGGTAAAAGAAGTGGATTATATTTCTTTCCATAATGTTATCACAAGGCTGCTGTCTCTGCCTTACCTGCTGAGGTGTTGCCTATTTACAGGATAGGGTTGGATGTGATATATTCCAGAACAAACAGTGGAGGAGCACACACATGCACATTCACAAGTACATGCACACACACACGCACACACACACACACACATACACACACACACACACACACAATGAACACAGCAGAAAGCTGTCTTCTCATCTGATTAAAAGAGCCAGATATACAGATCATTCCTTTCAGGAGTGTGAGGCAGAGAGTAAAGTCATTGCACACGTGGATCTAAAAGCTGTAAGATGAACCTCCCTAAAGGGGCAGGAAAGTCATAGGGGATTCAGCGGGAGCAAGCAACATCAGGTTTCTGTGATCCTCTGGGAATCTTTTGAGGCCCATAAAGCGAGACACGGTATATGGGCCAGAAAACTGTGTAGGTTATGACTATGTACCATTCATTGCTCAAAGAAGGTGAGTCATGTCCTGGGTCTAGGAAATGATCATGTTTTATACTTTTTTAAAAAACAAAATACCTCCTGTTGATATAAAGCTCTGTGTTCTGATGCTCATGCTCACGGCTATGATTCTTACCTAACTGGTTCTCGAACTTGAGTCTCCATCAGAATCACCTAGAGGGCTTGCTAAATTACAGATTGCTGGACTCTCCTCCAGGAGCTTTTGAAGTTGTGTTTCTAATGAGATCTGGGAGGCTCTGCACTGTCCTCTGCATGAGCTGGGGTGACCCCAATGGGAGGACAGCGCAGGCTGAGGATGGGACATCCTTCCATGTACCTAACCTCCTGGGAGATTGGTGTATAATCTCTTCTCTTGAATTAAACCATGAGCAGTTTGGAGAAAAGTACATCCAACCTTACAGCATTGTCTAATAACAAAGTTCTTGTCCTGAGTCACCATTAGTAACGTAGCTGGGTGGGTGGGGAGGTCTTGACTACCCCCTGGTAGGTCCATGATGGCACTGTATACAGTTCTATGGCATCCATGGGGAATTGGTCCCAGGATCCCTGAGGATATCAAAATCCATGAATGCTTAAGTCCCTTGCATCAAATGGCAGCGCATCTGTTATAGAACCTATGTATGAAGGTTGTTCCATAAACTTTAAATCATCTCTAGATACAAAACCTAATATGATGTAATGCTGTGTAAGTAATTGTTACACCTGTTTAAGGAAAATGAACAACAAAAAGTCTGCACATGTCCAGTACTGAGTCAGTCTTTTCTACGTGTGGCCAGTGGGATCTAAGGATGTGGAACCTGTGGATTAGGAGGCCTGATTGTCCTTACTTTTCATATGGAAAAATCCCCCACACCAGTAAAATCCTCTTTAAAAGGGATCTCAAACATTTCCACAATATAGAAGCATTAAAATACAATTGAATGCATTTTCAGATTTTAAACATGAGTTAATTGAAATAAGATGGACGTGAAAGACAACTAGTGTCCCAAATTAATAGACGGGACTTTCTATGGAAATGTTTGATCTGCTTGATAGGGTAAACTATTCTTAAAGACTCAGACACTGCAATTTTCATATAAAGCATAGTGCTCACAGGATTGCATTTTATATATTCCTTAAAGAACCCACCATCTTCACATTTTATTAATTTAAATCTGCTTTCTCCCAAGTGAAGTAAATATTTTTTGACCATGAGATATTCTTCTTTGCATCTGGAGGAGTTTGATTGCTAGATCAATTTGTTTGGCTATTGTTGAAGCTTTTGGCCCACTTTTGACTTTGTCAAATATTGGCAAAAGGTGATTTGGACAAAGGGTATGATTGTGTGTTGCCTAAAAGTTTCACTTTCTTCGTGAGGTGTCTCTTGTTCTTTTGTCCCCTGACAGTTTAGTTTCTATCGTCAAAAAAAAAAACCCTCTGCTTGCATTTTCTCACTGAAGATTGAACTCAGGTTCTCTGCAGTGAGCTTCGATCCCTACCCCTTTTTACTTTATATTTTGAGACGGTCTTGCTAAGTCACTTGTCCAGGCTGGATTTGAACTTGCGATCCTCCTGCCTCAACTTCCCAAGGTGCTGGGATTATGGGTGTGTGCTGCCTCATTATTCTTTGCCAGGCTGGTTTTGGAGCAGTTTTTTTGGAGAGATGGCTATCTGGAAAGGAGGCAGAGCTGACGGAGGAAACAGTACTGTAAAGAAAGACGGAGTTAGGTCTTTTGTGGACTGGCTCAGGGTCAGAGGTGAAGGGAAAACCCAACCTTGGTAGAAATACCTTAGGCCTTGGAGTCTCAGTGGTGTGTCTGAAAGCCATCTGTTGGGATGGGATACGGATTACAAGGTAGCCAGCTCTGCTGCCACAGAATCCTCGGCACATCGTATGGCTTCTGTCAGGGAGCAGCAACTTCTGTGACACTGGGTCAGATTCTAACCCTGATTTGGCTGGTTGGGAGAGTTTTTATTGCTGTCTTCTCTCTTTGTATCAGGATAGTGTATATATCTTTCTTTTAAAGTGAACTAGATTCATTTTGCTTAAGGGCTTGAAGGGTATGCAAAATTGATTGCAGTTTTGCCTTGAACAGCACAATCTTTTCTTCTTTTGCACCAGGGATCAAACTTGGGCCCTTGTGAGGCAGGCAGTGGAACCACTGAGCCAAATCCCTGGCCCAAATAGCACAATCTTAATACACAGCAATATGGAATTGCTTAGATAGATTATGGTGCATCTATTCTGGGAAATAAAATTGATCAACAAAAGACAATTCAGACCTCATTTATGCCTATTGATATGATAAAATGTCCAAAATACAAAGTTAAGGGTCAAACAGCAAGTTGAGAACGATGAGGCAGGTAGGACTGCATGTATGGTAAGCGCCCAGGGGGAGAGACAGAGTGCGTGTGATTGCTTGGATGCAATTGTGTACAGCTGTGTGGGCACAGAATTCTCTGGAAAGACTCAGAAGAAACTAGTAGCCCTGGGTGTCTCCAAGGGAGAGCTAGTCATGAAAGCTAGCAAAATTATATTTCTATAACTACTTTTTTGCACTCTTTGAAATTTTTTACTTTGTGTATTATAGATTTAAATAAACAGTATAACAGCCAGCCAACCAAATCCAGGGATGAAGACAGTACTCCAACACACACCTGCTGTTGCTCCCGCTGGCTGCGCTCAGCCCCGTCCCCAGGCTGGGTTGCTCCCCAGGACCACACGGGGCTCTCCAGGGTGCTAATCACAGAGCCTCTGCTCTGCCGAGCTCCTCTTCCATCCCGCTCCATGGCGACCCTCCAGCCTTTCATTTTCAGCTCATGAAAACACTGGGTGGATTTAGCTTTTCCTTTGGGGAACAAAAACAACACAAAGATCATGTGTGTGGGCCTTCTTTCAAAATAGTGGGGCGTTTGAAAGCCGGGCTGCAGCTGCGGGGTGTTTCTGTCTCAAGCACTGCGTCTTCTGAAAGCACTTTAAATAGATGCCAAGAAAGCCCTGAGCACTTTTGGAAATGGAGGATTTTGAAAGCCTGTATTTATCTGCTCTTTGCAAAAAAATCAATTCCTCTAGGGTGAAGCTTCCCAGCCTTTGACGTCATGGCACACAGAAGCAACATTATTTGAAGAGCATTTGAGGCAGAACCAGAGGGAATTTGAGTGTATCTTTGAGGTCTATTTAAAAAATTCAATATGGCTTTTAAGAAATTTTAGAATTGTGGTAAGAAAATATATATAAAATGTGAGAGAAGATACTGCATTTATTTAAACCTTCCAAATAAAATTTGTTCAGAATTTTAAATGAGACCAGAGAGCCTATTTCCATGAACACTTTTATGATGGAAAAATTTCAAACATACAAAAATAAAGAGAATAGAATGATGACCAACTTCCCTCCCCCACATAGCACCTCGGTCAACCAGGTAACACAGCACTTTCAGATTTCATGTGTGTTTTTCTCCCCTTTCTGCTAGACTCTCTTAAAGTGCATCCCAGATATCATTTTATTTCATTTGAAAACACTTTGGTGTACAGTTTTTACAGCTAGAACTTAAAAAGGATAACTGTATTACCGTCATGGCCAATAAACTAAAAATAACCCTTGAATATCATCTAATTTCCGGTCCATATTTACTTTTCTTCATTTTTCTCAGGGTTTTTACCAGGCTTGGGATATAGCTTGGTGGCAGAGCGGTCGGTGAGCATACCCAAAACCTGATTTGATCCTCAGAGTAGGGCGGGGTACGGGTGGGTAGAGTCTTTTTTATTGCTGGGCCATTTGAATAAAGATCAAAGCAAAATTTATAAAGCAAGATTTGCAATCAGTTGATACATATTTAAAGACATTTTGAATCTATGACATGACTATAACTTTTATGTGTGTGCTAAATTCTATTCATTAATTATACCCTGCCTAATTTAAAGACTAGCTTTGCTGAGAAATAATTCACCATGGCAGCTGAAAAGTAACCCCTACCCCAAGACATAAAGTCCTCATCCCTGGAAAATGTATCACCCTGTGTGGAAACAGAGTCCTTACAGACTAACACAGTTCAGTATCATGGGGGAGGGAGATTGACCTACAGTCACGCGTACCCTTACACAAGAGAGGCAGGGGGACATCTGGCACACGCTGAGGGCCCCATGATGGAGCAGAGGAGCGCTGAAGATGCAGGCTGTTACCGTGATGCGGCCTCAGCCAAGAATTGCAGTGGCCGCAGAAGCTGGCAGAGTCGGGCAATGGCTTCCTTGTATTTCCTCCGGAGGGAGCAGGGCCCTGCCATTTCATTTCAGCCCAGGGGTACTAACTTTAGATCGCCAGCCTCCGATCTGCTGGAACTGCTGCAGCACGGATTAATGTTTTAAGATACCACATTTGTGGTAATTTCTTACAGCAGCCACAGAAAACCGATACACAAACCATGTAATTCACCATTTAAAGCATACAATTCGATGGTTTTTAGCAGAACTGTGCATCCATGACCATAGTCAGTTTTGGATCATTTTGTTACCCTAAAGAGAGACTGTCTTTGGTAGTAATCACCCCAATACCCTCCGCCTCCTGACACCAGGCAACTAAGCTACTTTCTTTCTCTATAGATTTGCCCATTCTGGACATTTGGTATGAATAACATTGTACATTAGTCTTCTGTGATGGCTTATCTCACTTAGCATAATGTTTTCAAGGTTCATCTGTACTATGGTTTATAATCAATACTTAATTCCTTTTCACTGTTAAATAAGAACACAATGTTGTGTTATCATTTTATAAGCTTGAAATGTCTGTGAGCAAATCCTTATCTGGATTTTTAAAATGACAAACATTTCTAAATGTTGTCAATCATCACTGCTACTTTGTTAGTCCAAATCAGGGATTCAAGATGACTAATCTATTTTAATCTAATATTTTAATGTTTAATAGTTCTAAAATTTATAATGCTTGGAATTCAACTTAAAAAACTCAATAGTAGCTCATTCTTTGTTTTCACTGACAAATATTATATTGGATTTTCTTGGGATAACATGAGTAGATTTTAAGTCCGAGGTACAGTTTTCCTGATGGAGCTTTATTAATATTCGAACACATGTAAAAGGTCACACATGGGCAGAAAGAGTATAGGTAGCATATCTGGAGAGGGGTGACCCTTTTCCCTCCACCCACCCACCGGGCAACACTTCAGGACCAGTCCACCTTCCTTTGTCCTAAGAGAGGCAGAAACAAAAATAACAGTGACCCTGGAACTCTAGCGCTAGGCTTTCCTCACTCAAGCCTTGTTAAAGGTTTACGCACATTATCTGCATCTCATGTATGGCTGGGGTGGGTGCGGGTGTTGGAGGCCCCTGAGATGACTCAGTGCCCTGCTGATCACTCCTGTCAGCCTGATCCAGAGACCCAGTCAGGGGAAGGCATCCGGACTGGGGTGCTCATCTTTCAAAATCCGAAAGCCTGATTTATCTCTGTGCTGTTCACTTTCCCATCGTCCTCAAATCGCTTTTCTGTTTGTACCACCCTTCTCTTAGGCTGGCACGCCTTCCCACTGTCTTCAGTGGAGTAGCGGCCCTTGCGGTCCTTGCTTGCTGTACTCAAGAGCCTGGAATCTGTCTGCTGGATCCACTGTGTGGTATCGCAAGTACAGGACACCTGTGAAGGCCAGGGTTGAGGGCCGCGGTAGGAGCTGTGCCTCTGAGGTCCGCTGGGAAATGACTTGGGAGCGGACATGGGACTTCTGTGGTCATCAAAATATCACGTTACATATATAGTCGGTCCTCTGTATCTGTCGTTTCTGAATCCACTGATTCAACCAACTAGGGATAGGAAATATTTGGAAAAAATGTTACTTTATCGAAGACGTCAGATGTTTGTGTCATTATTTTTTAAGCACTACAGTATAGTAACAGTTCGCACAGTGCATACACTGTTTTAGATAAGCAATCGGGATGATTTAAAGAGTATGACAGGCTATGCCTAGGTTCTATGCTGATGCTGCACCATTTTATATGAGACTGGAATATCCACAGATTTTAGTATTTAAGGATTACAGACAACTAAGATAGAAGCTAATAGGCAGTCAGACCAGGATGGGCCCTCAAGAGAGTCAGTACAAAAGATGACAGCATCTCAGAACTGTGGCTGGAGATGCAACAGGCAGACCTTTCAGCCTCCCCAAGAGAGAAGAGCAGCTTGAGATTATACTGTAATCAGCAGAAGCTCGTAAATCCAGATAGGCACGAGTGGGTGACCAGACATGTGGACCCACCACCCATCCCTTCCTGGCCCTTTCCAGGGAAGCCTTAGTTCTTTCTATGCTAGAAGTTACAGATACACTAACATTAATGATATTTGCCTTATACTCTTGCTACATGCCTTAGGACCAATATTAGCTGAGTGACTATACCTGTACTACTGTTGGTGGACTGTGGTTTGATCCATTGCTTCTCATGTTATGATTTTGCTATACAAAATATCCTCAGACAAAGAGCTTCTGTAGAACTCCTTTTGGGACTGCTTACTCCTTCTCAGGAGCTTTTTCTCTATAAACCTTTTCTACTCTTCATCTCCTTCCTAAAAATTCATTCTTCCATATTTGGGAGGTAGGAGCTAGGTACATCAGTCATCTAGCAGGTTGGAAGTTATTTTTCCCTGTCACATAAGGGTGTCCTGGAACCAACCCCTGTGGATACTTGGGGACAAACTTCTTACTTGCTAAGCCTCAAAAGTCTTGGAAGAAAAATAACTTTCTAGGCTAACAGAAATGTTTGATATATGGCAGTGGTGATTATTCATACAGGAAAATATGTTTGGCAAAACTTATTATTGTAATCTTAAGGTATATACTTTTTTTTTGTTGTTGTTGTTTTGAGACAGGGTCTCACTATGTAGTTGAGACTGACCTGAAACTCACTATGTAGCCCAGGCTGATCTCAAGCTCACAGTGATCCTCCTGCCTCAGCCTCCTGAGTGCTGGGATTACAGGCATGTGCCACCACACCCGGTTTATATATTTTATTCTAAGTACATTTTTCTCAATTAAAATTTTCTTATTTTTCCCCTTACCCCAGCCCTCCCTTCACTCACTCCACCCTCCCCTATTTACAAAGACTTTGTTTCCATTTTTTCCTTTTCTTATATTTTTTCTTTTCCCTTATTTCCCTTCCCCTACCCTTCCCACTTCCCCTACACTCTGGTCCTTGTGCTTGCCAGGCAGGCTCTGGAACCACTGAGCTAAATACTCAGCCGGCTGCTGGTTTTTCATAGATAGCATTTATGAAGTTGAGATAAATACCATCTATTCCAATTTCCTGCAGGGTTTTTATCATGAATGGGTGTTGAATTTTGTCCAATGCTTTTTCTGCATCTATTGAAATGAACATATGGTTTTTGTCCTTGACTGTTAATATAGTATATTACATTTATTGATTTACAGATGTTGAACCATCCTTGCATCCATAGGATAAATCCAACTTGGTCAGTGCGTGTGATCTTCTTGATGACCCTCTGTATTCTGTTTGCCAATATCATATTTTTTGCATCTATGCTCATTAGAGAGATTGGCCTGTAGTTCTCTTTTTAGTTTGGGTCTTTCCCCGGTTTTGGAATCAAAGTAACACTTGCTTCCAGGAATGAATTTGGAAGTATTGCTTCCCTTTTCAGTTTCATTGAAAAGTTTGAAGAGTAGTGGCAATAGTTCTTCTCTAAATGTCTTGTAGAATTCAGCAGTGAAGCCATCAGGACCTGGGCTTTTCTTAGTTGGTAAATTTTTAATTATGTTTTCAATTTCACTGATTGTAATTGGGGTTTTTATCTTCTTTGTTCAACTTTGGTAATTCATGAAGTATCAAGAAATCTGTCCATTTCTTCTGTGTTTTCCATTTTATTGGAGTACAGATTCTGGAAGTAGGTATTGATAATCCTCTGGATTTCTGCTGATCTATTGTGACTTCACTTTTTTCATCCCTAATTATATGGGTTTGGGCCTTTGTTTTTCCTTTTTCCCACCAAGGTTGGCTAAGGGTTTATTGATATTATTTATTCTTTTAAAAAACCACCTCTTTGATTCACTGATTTTTTAAAAATCATTCTCTTAGTTTCCATTGCATTTTTTTCTGCTCTGATCTTTATAATTTCCTCCCTTGTATGAGCTTTGGGTTTTTCTTGATCTTCTTTTTCTAGGAGCCTAAGATTCATCATTAGATTATTTGAGCTCACTTTGTTTTCCTAGTGTGGGTATTCACTGCTATGAATTTTCCATGTAGAACTGCTTTCATTGTGTCTCATAGATTCTTGTATGTTATATTGCCATTAGCATTTATTTGTAAAAACTGACTTATTGCTTCTTTAATTTCCTCTGTGACCCATTGATTGTTCATGAGAGTGTTGCTCAATTTCCATATGTTTGTGAAGTTCTTACAGTTTCTTATGCAATTGATCCAGCTTAATTGCACTTTGGTCTGATAATGTACATGGGATAACTTTGATTCCTTTGCATTTATTTAAACATATTTTATGAGATAGTTGTGGCCTAATTTGTAGAATAACCCATGTGCAGCTGAAAAGAATGTGTATTCTGACTTTGTGGGGTGGAACACTCCATAGACTTCTATTAAGTCCATTTGTTTGAAATCTTGGTTCAGGTCTAGTATTTTGTTGTTGATTTTTTGTTTGATGACCTGTCTATTTGTGACAGTGGGGTAGTGAAGTCCCCCACTACAATTGTATTAATGCTTATTTGTTTTTTTTTGTGTCCCTGAATATTTGTTTTGTATAGTTAGGTGCATTAGTATTTGGTGCATATGTATTTATTATTGCCATCTCTTCCTCTTGGATTGTTCCCTTTACAAGGATATAGTGATCTTCTTTGTCTGTCTTAATTATTAGTTTTGGTTTGAAATTTACTTTGTCTGCAAATAACATAGCTACCCCTACTTTTTTTCGGGGCTCCTGTGGCACAGAGAACTGTTTTCCATCCTTTCACTTTCAGTCTATGAGTTTCTTTTTTAACTAGGTGTGTTTCTTGTATTCAACATATTGCAGGATTTTGCTTCTTAATTGATTCTGCCAATCTATTTATTTTGATTGGTGAATTGAGGCCATTGACATTGATGGTTATAACTGATATGTACTGACATCATTGTCATGCTGTTGTCCTGTTTTTGGCTCTTTTTAATGTTTCCCCCTCTCCCTTTAGTTTCTTGCCTTGCCTAATTGATTTGCTCTGCTGGGCCTCATGGTGCTGTGACCTTCCTTTTCTTTTTCTAAGATATTGATTAGAATTGTTTGTAGTGCTGGTTTGGTATTCATGAAGTTTCTCAGGTGTTCTTTGTCATGGAAATATCTTATTTCCCCATCCATTTTAAAAGATAGTTTTTCAGGATACATCAGTCTAGGTTGGAGGTTGTTTTCTTTTAGGGCTTGAAATACCTCACTCCAGGCTCTCCTTGACCTGAGGGCTTGTGCTGAAAAGTCTGCTGTGATTCTGATGTGCTTTCCTTTGCATGTGATTTGTTTCTTTTCTCTAACTGCTTGCAGTATTTTGTTCTCCTGTTGGGATTCTGAGATCTCGACTATTATATGTCTAGTGTAGATTTTTTTTTATCATGGCTAATTGGTGTCCTATATGCCTCAGTTATCTGTATGTCCAATTCTTCGCCTCTGTTTGAGAAATTTTCTGTCATTAATTCTGTGAAAAGTTTTTTTAAAATGTCATTTGTATTTTCTCCTGCTACTCCATGGATTCCTATCAGTCTTATATTATTTTTTTTCCTCATTGAGTTTATTGGTATATTTTAGGTATACAGTACAGTTACATTCATCACTGGGATCTTGTACCTTTACATGGCAGGTCTTTCTCTGCCCTCCCTTCACCCCTCCATCCCTCCCCATTTACAAACACTTTATTTCCATTGTTTCATTTTCTCTTTTCCCTTATTACCTTTCCCTACCCTTCCCACTTTCCCTACACCTTTAGCCTTTTCTTCCTATATCACATTGTCAATTATCTCATTAGGATCTTATGTACTGTTATAGTTTATTCATACCAGAGAAACTATTTGGTATTTACACATGTGTGACTTATTTATTTCACTTAGGAGTAGACCCTCAATATGTATCCATTTTCTTATGAATGAATCTAATTTCTCATTCTTTATGGCTGAGTAACATTCCATTTTATAGAAAAACCACATCTTCTTTATCCAGTTTCCAACTGATGGGCAAATGGGCTGTTTCCAAGTTTTAGTTATTGCAAACTGTGCTGCTATAAACATAGGTGTGCATATATCATTGCAGTCCTATGTTATTTTTCCTTGCATCATCTAAGAGTTGGTGGATTGGTTTCTCATGATCCATTAATGTTTTTAAGAGATTTCTCTTTTCATGGTCACTGATCTCCATCCTGTCTTCTATATCTGATATCCAGTCTTCAGAATGGCTCACTCTGTTATGTAAACTTTCAGTAGAGTTTTTAATCTCCTGGATATCTGTTTGACTCTGTTTCATGGATTCCATTTATTTCCTATGTTGGGCATTCACGGTTTCAATTTCTTTCCTATGCTGGGCATTCATGGCTTCTATCATGGTCCTGAACTCATCTATTTTTTTTTGTGTCTGTTTGTGTTCTAGAGTCTCAAATCATGTATTTCATTGTGCTTGCCATCTCTGTAGTTATCTGGGAAATTATATTTCTGTTTTGAGTTTTTCTAGAGCCTGATTGGTCAGTTTTCCTGCTTCCTGTGCCCTGAGTTCAGGGTGTCCTATTGGTTGATTGTCAGACTTTTCTATCTCATATTCCCTAGAATTTGATGTTGGTGAGCTGGAAGCCCACATTTGTGCCTTGCTGAAGTGTTTTCTCATTTGTTTTTTTTTTTGTACTGTCCTTGGTTTAATTCCTGGATTAGTACTTTGATCTTCCTGATATAGCTGCTCTTTAGGTTTTGACTCAGAGACACTCTCATTTTCATAATATCAGGAAGGACAACTTATTAAATCAGTCACAACCCTTTAGCCCAATTGATATAATCAGCAATGCAATAGCATCAAACATAGCTTAGAAATTGACCATTTGTGATAGTTATTAATCTATTACTTTCAAGCATGTGAATTAAATATAAATAGAGGACCAGCCCAAAATATGTTTATAGTGAATGAACTCTTCAATATAGCAACTTTACCCTTCAAGATGGGGATTTAGAAGGAATTGGGAGGAGAGGAATAGATAGGTAAAAGAACAGGAGTAGGTTTCAAGTGAAGCCAGAGAGCACAGGACAATCTCCAGGAAACTGTTGAAGACATGAGGGAAAGACAGAGTGCAAGAACAAAGACAAGAATAGAACAACTTTACAGTAATAGGGAAGCTACAAACTTTACTTACTTTCCTTTGAAACTAATGACAATCGAGTGAAGGAAAAAGAAGAAAAGAAAAAGAAAGAAGAAATCTGTTTAGGGCAGGAACAGGAACAAAAAGGGAGATAAGAATAATATGGGGGAGCAAGCGATTGAGTGGGAAAAAGAAGAAAGAAAAATGGAATGATTTGAAGAATGGGAAAAATAAAAATTTTAAAATAAATTAAAAAATTAAAAATACGAGGAAAAGAAAGAAAAAAGTTTGAAGATCCTCCTTCAGGGTATATCTCTGCTGTCACAATAGACAGTGTGGGCAGCAATGTGTAGAACTAAGTCAATTAGTCTCAGCTAGTCAATGGTGGACCCCTGAGATTCAGGCTGAATTCTGGCTGCAAGGCCCCAGTTGAGCTCCCTGACCTCCTCAGGGTTGAACTCTGCAAGTTTCTACTGCAGGTTCCAGCTGCCTTCCCCTGAAGATAGTCCAAGTTCTTATGGAAGGAGCTGATCCCTCCAACTTACCAACTACGGAGGTCTGATGTGCCTTTATTGCAGTTTACCTTTGTTCTATCTTCTGGAGCTCAGTACAATGGCTTTTCTGACACCTGTGCCTCTGCACTGTGGATCCAGGTACTGGCACAACCAGGAGGCCTGAGAGCAAGGGGAGGAGGGATGCTGCAGAGGTGCCTGGCTGAGTGGTCCTCACCTTTCTGCTCCGATGAAGGCCAAGAGCACTGGAGGGTGGGGGAGCAGCAAGCTCCCCTCTCGGTTGGGCAGTCCTCACTGGTCTGCTCCTATCTGTTGATTTGTTGTTTAATTATAGTAACTTCCTGTTGAAAAATTTTTTAAAACCAGGACCCCAGGATTGGCAGCAAGGAGATTAATTAGAACAAGGGATGCCTGAGCAATGGGAAGGAAAAAGAAATGACAGATGAAAGAGATACTTCATCTACAACTGAATGCCTTGACCATTTTATTTTTCTTAAGAAGCACTCCTTTATCATTGCTTTGTAAGACTGAGATGATTTCCATGTGTGTCAGTCAGTTTTCCCACCACTGAGACACAATACCTAACACTCACGTCTTCAAACAGGAGAGCTTTATTTGGCTCACAGTTTCAGTCCACAGTGGCCGCTCCAAGGCAGAGATGTCATGGTGGTGGGGAGTGGTGGAGAAAGCTGCTCACTCACAGTGGCCATAAAGCACAGCAGGTTGGGATGAGCACCAGAAAGGAGGGCTCAGATAGCGATCCCAAGGTTATGCCTTTGTGACCCATCTGGACACACCCAGAAGTGGGCTTGACTGATCCTGTAGCCTGCTCCAAAGCCAGTCAAGTTGACTGTTAAACTTAACTGTCACACCATGCAATGTGTGCTTGTGGAGAACTTAGGCAAATGTCTTCACACATTGCTTCCAAAACTCTGCTGGGTGGACTTTTTTTTATCTGGAAGATGCTCTCCTTGGCTCTCAGAACCGCTCCCTCCCAGAAGCCAGAGCTCATTCCTTTCCGTTGATAACAATCGCTAGCTCCCCTCCACAGGCACTTCCTGACAGTTTGTGCATTTCCTTCCCAAGAGGCTTTTAGGATGTAAATAGAACCAGCAGCATGAGTGGCATCATGGATAGCCCTTTCAGGAAGGAAGCAAGCAGCTGCTCTGAGTCCTCGAATGAGGCGGGTTTCAATTGAAACAGGGACAACATGGGTTTGACATAAATGACAGCTGTCTAATTCTAGAAGATTTCCTTAACTGGTTCTGAAAAGAGCAGTAGGTGAGGCAGCTATGTGTGGAACGATGTGGGTGTATTTCTGTCAAGGACTGAGAGATTTATGACTTTATTTTTTAAGTTTATTTTTAGATTATGAGAGTAGTACTTACTCATTCTTCTATTCCTCAGATAAATTTAAATCAGAAAATAAAGAGTAGCACAGGAAAGATGAATATTTCTCATAATCCCACTACCTAGTCATTATTAGCAGTTTGAAGTAGTTCCTTGCAGTTGTTCATACCACACCCCCACACTATGTATAATTTTGCATCGTAAGTTTTTTTCAGTTACTATCTTTCTACATTATCAAATAACCCCCACACCCGTTTTACAGGGATCCTCACCTGCATGGCAGCAGCAATTCCAGGTCCTACACAATGATCTTGCTTCTTGGTTTCTTCAAATCTGTTTTTGACCTGGGTTCCATGACTTGTTCTCCCTCATCAGTGACTCGGTTCCAAGAGACCTGAGCAGCCATGCGGAGAGCACAAGTCCTTTTGGAGAGGGCAAGGAGTATGTGCATGAAGTAGGTCTGATGACTGATGTCTCTTCTCTCACCTCGTGTAAATCCCCAGTACTGCAGAAAGCAAAAATCCTGTGACAACAGTTCAATGATGTGCAATCTGCAGTATTTGACTTTGCCTGACTGATTCACCAACATTTGTGTTATGTGAGGAAATACTCAGGGGCCAACTTGAGCTTCCTTGAGAATTTGTCTTCTTTTCATCCTTGTAATTGTAAACTTGAGTTACCACAAACACTTCTTGCAAGACAAACAATTAATTTTTGTTTCATTTTGTCTATCTTGTTTTTTGGGTGCTGGAAAGAGAGGTGAGGTAAAGAGAAATATGAGCTGCTGGTGAGGGACTGTGTGGGGCTGGGCTCTATATTCTGTGCAGATATAGCTCTTAGCCATAGGTTATTCTGCTCAGGAACCTGTCAATTCAATACACCCTCTTAAAAAGGTTTGGTGTGTCCTATTTATTTCACTTAAGAGTATGGCCTCAATATGCATCCATTTTCCTATGAATGTCTCTCATTTCTCATTCTTTATGGCTGAATAGTACTCCTTTTTATAGAAAAACCACATCTTTATCCAGTCTCTAACTGCTGGTCAGTTGGGCTGTTTCCAAGTTTTAGCTATTACCAACCATGCTGCTATAAATGTGGATGTGCATATATCACTGTGGTGTGATTCCTTTTCTTTTGGAAAGATGCCCAGCAGGGGGATGGCTGCATCAAACTATGTAGGGGAAGTGGGAAGGGTAGGAGAAAGGAAATAAGGGAAAAGAAAATAAATGAGAAAAGGAAAAAATGGAAACAAAGTCTTTCTAAATAGGGGAGGGAGGAGGGAATGGAAGGAGGGCAGGGGTAAGGGGAAAAAATGAGAACCAAGACCTGTCATGTAAAGGTGCAAGATCCCAGTGATGAATGTAACTGTACTGTATACCTAGAATGTACCACTAAACTCTGAAAATGAAAAAATAAAAATAAAAAAAGAAGGTCTGGTGGGTCTGGGTAGAAAGCTCTTTCAGGGGCTACTACAGGCCAGGTGGGCTGGCCCTAGAGACTCAAGCTGGCAAAATCCTATCTGAAGTCCCCAAGGCCACAGCAAGGCCTTAACCTGTGACCCCACTTTCTTACTCAGCTTCCTCCCTAGCTTCTGAATTGTTGTCATAGTGTCCGGTGCCATCTGGAAAATAGAAGTCCTCTATCTTGAAGGCTCAAAACTTGCCTGTTAACTGTTGTTGGGAAAAAAAATCTTTGTTAGATTTTTACCCCTACAAAAGAGCCATCATAATTAACTGATTCATGAAAAAATTTTTTAAAACTCTGAAATATATTTGCCACCAAAGACAAGCAGTCCTCTTTCTTAAAGTGGGCTGAGTTCTGCAAATAAAGATTGGTAATGTCAAAAGAGAAGCCGATTAAATCCATGGCCAGGACTTAGCAAAATGCATCTGGTTTGCCTTTTCTGAGAACTGTGTGAGTCCTCACGTTCTTGCTCATCTGGGAGCGTACCAAACTGGGGGAGCTGGGGGAAGTCCTCGGTCTCTAAGACCTTCTTAAAACAAGAAGAGAATGCTTAAAAGTCCAGCTCTTTCCCAGCCGTCTCTAGCGTTTGCAGGGCTTCTGTTAATATCTGCTTCTTGCAAACAGAAAGGAGGCTTAGTAACAGCTGTTCCTCCCCCGGCCCGTTCCTTACTATTTCCTCCTTTAATGAAGGGAAATTGGTGTACTATAATGGGCCAGTGCTGGGGGCTCACATGGATACAAATGGAAAGTGAAGAGCTCCTGACTGCCTGTGTGCCAGGTGCTCGCTAATTGTAAGATGGAATAATGGATAATAGCCCGTCTTGGTGTGCTGATCAATGACGTCCACAAAGGGATGGAGAGCAGGTCACCATAGACAATGCGCCGGCCTCTCATCGCTGCTATTCATTTTGCAGGCACTGATGGTTAAAATACAGGCTCTATTACCTACAGGCCACAATGACAGGGACTCCGCATCAAACTGTAATTAGGTTTGATCAGGGCCGGGGTACAGTTGCTGCCATCAGAATCACTCGGAATTAATTTTATACTTGTGAAAGGATATGAGGTGAGACTGATTTAATGGTAACCAAAGCAACCCACTCTTGTGTAACTGTCTAAGCTTGGAAGAGAGAAGTAAAAAGAGAAAGGGGGAAAAAGGGAGATGCCCACTGTCGCTCCATTAATTTTACCACGACTAGTTAGGAGGAACGTGTTCAGCAGGAGCAGGGCCATCGCAGCACTCTGATTGCTGTCTGGGTCCTGGGAACTTTGTTGGTATCATTACGTGCCCAGAGCAGACCTTGGGATGCTTCATTCCCTGCTCCGTTTGGCCCCTTTCACGTGGGTTTGGAAATTGTTTAGGGCAGGAGTTTCAATTTGTAGGAAAAGGAGGAGGACATTCAAGCCGGGCCACTTTTTCTTTCTCTGGTTAAAAAAAGTCGGTTATTCAGCCTGTTTGACTTTGGTGCCACGTGTGTCGCTGAGCCAGTGTGACTCGTAGGAGGGCCGACAGAAGACTGCGGAGCCCTGTAGTTCATGGAGACAGTGACGTGGACAGTGTGGTGAGGGGCGCACACCTAGTTCCTTACTATTGAACATACATTAAGTTGTGTTGCAGTGTTAGCGTCTTACCGTCCGATCTGAGATCACTGGAGTAACCTGTGTGCAGGTAGATGCATTTTCACCTGCGTCCAGATGCTGTCAAGCGTGATCAGTTCCTCTCGTGTCTGAGCTCTACCAGTTAGATGTCAGAAATTAAACATTTTCTCTTTTGGTCCCTGGCAGATTTATTCATCTTTCCCCATACCATATCAGTTTCAAGAATAGAATTATCACACTCATTTTGAGGACAGAATTCTGTTAAACTATGTAGACAATGATTTACAGGGACAGGCTTCTTTTCCTAAATACTTCTCGCATGATTTTGTGAACAAGAAAATAGAATAAATATTTTGAGTCAGTTAAGTGAGTAGGAAGTGTTAAAACATGCTATATATCCTCCTGTTTTTTTTAAAAGAGAACATTTGAACTCTTTTAAAATTTCTCCCCTTGTATACAACATATTAGCTATTCAAGTGATAAAAATTGTAAGAAGAATGGGCCGGGGATTCAGCTCAGTGGTTCCGCCACCTGCTTTGGAAGCTCAAGGACCCAAGTTCAATCCCCAGTACCAAAAAAAAAAAAAAAAAAAGAAAAAAAAGAAAGAAAGAAAAAAATGAAGCTAATAGAGGTCATCGAGGTAGTACTGATGCACGTTATGGCATATCTGCCTGCCTAGAAATTTCATGTCAACTTCAGACGTAAGAATGTTCAAGGTTTCAAAACAGCATTACATTCAGCTAAAATTCACCTCACCTATTTTGGAGCTGGGGAATTTATAAGGCCTTAGGATTGAACTTCAGCTGTGTGGCTGTCACTGCCTTTCTCTTTAGGCCAAGACAGTGTGAGTGAATGAACACGGAGAGGTCGTGGAAAGGGAATTAGACAGTGAAGTGGGAAGCTTAGTAGATTTCCCTGAGCCCCCATTTATTTCTCAGAGAAATTGCTTTGTTGGCACTGCGCTGATTCACCCCCTCCAAACACACAACTTCTAAGAGGCAGAGTTAGAGGAGCAGGAGCCGTAACTACCATATGTAGGTGCTGTGCCTGTTTACCCAACGATATCTGAAATCTGTTGACACTCCAGACAGGCTGCACTAAAGATACCTCTGGGGGCTTCTCGGTAAAGTCTTTATCCTGATGGGAATTTATGGTCGTTTTAGAGTCTAAACAGGGTTATGGGAGTTACTCCTTTGGCCCACTGATTGGCACACGGGAAGACTGCACAGACTCCACATCTAACTACAGCAGATCTTCAAACTTAGTGTCCTGTCACAAGTTCCTAGAAATGTAGACCTGCAAGTTATGAGTTTAAAATGGCCAGAATGTAGTTGCACTACTACACTGTGTGAAATCAAGTGAAGTGTCCTGGAGATTCCTGGTGGTCTCTTGACCAGAAACATTTAAAAGGAACTCTCAAGCATGCTGAGAGGTAATTATCAGAATACTTGGGCACCTTTGTTCCTGAATATCAAGTTTTAAGGCTTCTCTCTGTGATTACCTCTTGCAAACTGCACACAGGACAGCTCATTACAGACTGCTCGTGAGAGACACTGAGCTCTTGGGTTCAAAGGGAGGGTGGGCTCTAGACTATCCAGGGCTGCCCTGACTCTGCAGGGCTAACCTTTACACTGCATTCGAAGTTTTATCCTGCTTCTGGGAACACTTTGGTCCTGCTTCAAGTCTGTTTTACTCCACCTCAGTGATGACAGATATATATTTGAACTCTTGTGGTCTGAAGTTAAAGGTCTCCACTAAGCCATGGGTGTCTTTCTGATCAGTAGTGTAGAACCTGACTGAAGATGTTCTGTGCCTCAGCAACGTTCAAAAATGTGGAGTCCACGTCCGCTATCTTCTTAAGCCTCTTCCTAAATTTAGGGAAGCGACAGAAGTCAGCTGGCCCGCTGCGGCATCCTCCTGGGGCCTGGTTATTATAAATGCAGTGCATTGGAGTTCAGGACCTGTCCATTATCCTGCATAGGACTCATGTCCCTCCCCTCTTGGCTGTGCACACAGAAATGCTGTATGGCACTGAGCCCGGTTCCAGATCAAACCAAACTTCTCTCTAGGAATAACTGCATAGATTATCTTTTGCTGCATGTCTCTGCCAAATCTTGTCCTTGGCGAATCTTTTGTTCCTAGACTGTTTCCCCAAGCTTCTGTCTTCTGCTTCTCACATGTGGTAAAGTAACCTTAACTTGAGTGACCACTTGCTGCTTCCCCAGGCTGGACAGAGCTGGGTTAGCCAGGCGCCTCAGCTGGATTTCATCCCACAGCAGGGCAAAAGGAAGGGAGCAGCCTCCAGCTCGGCTCGGACTGCGGCCTCCTTGGCATGAGGGGAACACCACAGTTGTGCAGGCCAAGCTGGTGCTGCCTGCCCATCTGTCACTGTGCCCAGGCCTCGCTGGATGTGGCCACCCGAAGGAGCCCCCAGTGGCCCCCAGGACAGCACCATCACCACCACCGTCTTCTCCTCCATGGCTCTTGCCTGTTCCATTGCTGCCCCGCAATGCTATTTTGGTGTAGGAAGAGTAAGCGGAGGAAATAGTGCAGACATTAAAGTTTAAGTGGCCCAAGAACCCATGTGCATATCACATGCCAAATTTTGAGAAGTAGGACCAAGACAGGTCTGCAGGAGAGCTTGGCAGGCCCAAGACTGCTGTCCTTAGAAAAACCTGTTTCTGAGGTTGGCCCTTGGTTGGTATGTGGGAACCGTGCTGGTAATATTTCCCATATATTGATAGGAAATTTTCCCTAAAAGATACATTTAGCTTCCTGTGTAAGTAATGTGGTATATGCGAAATACCTGCTTTCCTTTATGGAGCCTGGAATTTCAGGGACTGTGGTTAGTCATCAAGACACTGTGGAACCCAGGAGATGATACTTGGACCTTTTTTCTGGTATCTTCCGAACTTTGCCCTGGGGTGCCTTTTCCAATGGCTAGTTTTGCTATGTATCATTTCACTGTAATCAGTGTTAGCTGTGAATAAGAATGAATGCTAAGCCCTGTGAGTTCTTCTAACAAATGATCACACTTGAGCATGGCCTTTGGAATCCAGACCCAGTAGGAAGTCAGTTCTAAGTACTTCACTGTTAACACTGTCCACATCCTCAAAAGCAGTGCTTTGAAAAGAAGACGACTTAGTAAAATATTAAGAATTCTTGTGAAAAGTGTCACTACTTCATTCAGAGAGAAAGAAACAGGTGTAGTTCTGAGTAGGCAGCCCCTAGAAGTTAGGAACCAGGAACAGGTGTGAGACTACAGGAGGGAGGTGCTTCGAAAGTTCTAAGTGAAAGTCTTCCTTCCCTCTCTTCACAGCACACCCACCGATCACTAACTGCCAGGCATTCCCGTTATGAGTAACCTTTATGTTCTTCGTTTTTTCTGGTACTGGGAATTGAACTCAGGGCCTAGAGTTTGCCAGGCAGGTGCTGTGCCGCTGAGCTCCATCCGTGGCCCTGTGTTCTTCTTTTGGAGTGGAAGAATTGGAATGGCTGTAGAGAGATAATCAATGAAACAGAGGAGATCAAGGACAAGGCTGATACTTCCTGATAGAATGTAGGTTCTATGCTCCACACTGAACTGGAATTTATTTGTAGCAGAAGGATGTCTTCCATGGGGGCGGGTATTTCCACCTCAGTGATGTAAACCTAGGCATGGTACATTGGACCAAGCCTGGAAGATGGAGAACAGATCAGCTCTTTTGAAAAAAGCTGACAATTTAGCTGGCCATTCAGTCAGTCCCAGGACCATGGGTACAAAAAACATGTACATAAGACAACATCCTTAACCTCTATCTTGGAGCTAAAGTGAGAAGAAAGCCAGGAAGAATTCACTGACATTATATTAGAGGGCAGGCTGGACAAACACACCATACTTCTCCCCCAAAAAGAGAGGAAGGAAGAAAAGAATATAGCATCTAAAATGTGAAACCCAGCCTAGAAGAAACCATAACTCAGAACACAGAATATCACTCAATAAAAGAGCTTAATAAGAACACAAATTCAGCAAAATAAGAACTCAGACAGTGAATGGCCAAACAGAACAGGAGAAGATGGTGGAAAATCTGAGGAGCCCAGGGGACAGAGAGCATGACACTGTCACAGGGCCACATTTGTATGTCTTCCATAGAGGACAAGAGCAGGCGTGGCAGAAAATTATACTTCTGATAGAGAACAGGCTTGCAATAATCACAGTGCTTACAGAAGAAAACAAGATTAAAGCACTTAAGAGAAATGGAATAAATTTTGAAAGGCAGACAGAGACAAACACACGAAAACTGGTGAATTTAGAGAACTCAGCCCATCAAGTGGAGGATTCCAACTCTTGGAAGACACAGGAAGAGGAAAGTGGCCTGAACAGTTTCAAAGGAAAATTGTCAGTGTTCAACATGGAATCACCTTGGTCATTTAGTTCGAAGGTGAAGAAAGAATTGTTCATTCATCTAGGTAGGAAAATGCAAGCTATTTGCAAAGAAGATATCAGGCTGATGATAGAGTCTGCTCCGCAGCAGCGTTACATACTGAAAAGGATATGTTGGAATGTCTGTGAAAGATGTGAACTCCCCAAATGTTAGACTAAAGCAAGTCATCATTCGAGTAGAAAAGCAGAGGCATCTCCTTTTAAAGAGAGAAGACCTGAGACATCCTTGAAAATGTGAGTGGCGGTGAAATGCAGCCATGCAAGATATGCACATGGATAAAATAAGGGAACTCTGAAAAAAGAAGTCATTGCCGAGGACCCAGTGACCATGGACCCCATTTACGTATAGGACTGAAATTAAGCAAACATGGGTAGGAGTAGGCAAATGTTATAATGTTCATGGTAGAGAATGGTCTCAGACAAGCAATGGGAAGGAAGGAAAGTGGTAACAGTGTTTTCAGCACTCATTGCTGAATCGATCGGTATTTTTATATGGGACTTATTTATAACTAACACAGATGCTTTCAATGTATTGGAGGAGTTTATATCTTTTTTTTTCTTTCAGCTTTTAGTAAATAATATTCTTGGTTTAGAAAAAAGCAGCTTAACTTAATTTCTTTTTTACTGTTTAACAGAAGGACTTTTAAGTTAATGTTTTAAATAGCACCTATGTTAGGATTCCATTTGTGTGAAACCATGCTCTGTAGTCATCCACCCATCCTTCTGCTAGTGTGTGCGCAAACACACACACACACACATCTAGATTAAAGAAAGGTCAGTAAGCTTTTTCTGAATGGTAGGATTTTCGGTGGCTTTAAAAATTGTGCTGCTCTTATTGCCCAAGATTTGTACTCCAAGGGTTTTTACTAAAAGAAATCTTAGTGGCTTCCCTTTTTAAGATAGATTATGGCCATGAATGCCACTGTCTCTTGATATTGGACCTTCCTGTGTCAGTTTAGTCATACATTGTTCGAATACATTAATGTATGCAGAGAGAATATTTTCTATGCCTCTAGTCCATGAAAAAAGTACAAATATTAAGTAAATGGATATGTTAATCAAGGCTCCATTGTTGTGACAAAATACCTAAGAAGGTTTAAAAGAAGAAAACATTTCATTGTAAGTAAGATCCTAATGGTATAACTGACAATGTGTAATAGGAAGAAAAGGGCAAAAGGTGTAGGGGAAGTGGGAAGGGTAGGGGAATGGAAATAAGGGAAAAGAAAAAAACATGAGATAATGAAAAAGTGGAAATAAAGTGTTTCTAAATAGGGAAGCAAGGAGGGGGTGAAGGGAGGGCAGGGACAAGGGGAAAAAATGAGAACCAAGACCTGTCATGTAAAGGTACAAGATCCCAATGATGAATGTTACTGTACTGTCCACCTAAAATGCACCAATAGACTCAGTGAGGAAAAAAAGCCATTTCTTCATTATATTATATTCCTAATCTATAACACTGATAATTAAAAATGGCAAGTTGAACTACATCTGTCACATTAGCACTTTTCATCTATTGCCAGAGAATAAAGTTTGAAATTAGCAGCTTCACTCTTAAATATTTTTCAGTAGATTTTCCCCCCGTTTCCTCAGTTCATCTGGCAGTAGTCTGCTGAGACAAAGTGATTCAGAAAAATTAAGCAGGGTGTCTTATTTCTCTAAAAAAAAAAGCACTCACCCATTTTTCACTGAAGACTTCCTTCTTCCGTTTTTCTTTTTTGGGGTTCTGTTTTCTTTTGAGAGGGTGATGAAGCCATTCTGCTAGATGTCCAAAACACAAGTTCATGTTCTCTAAAGTAGAAGATTAAATTCTAGGAACAATGGAGGTTAAGAGTAGGAAAAGTTTATTGAGGGAAGGAAAGCTTCTGTCTAAGAGAGACAGACGGGGCACGTGAAAGTGGGTGGCCCCATCCAGACACTTTCAAAAGGCTTCACCTCCACCTACGGCTGCTGTAGGGATCAAGCCTTCAACACACGAGCTTTTGAGGGACACTGCAGGTACAAAGCACAGCAAGAGACATCTTTTAAAATATTATTAAAGACTTCTAGAGAGGAAACATTGTCTAAATCACTTAACTCAGAAAAAAAAGTTTTGTATTTTAGTTCCATACTGCTTATTTCTAAAAAAAACCCAAAAACCCACCTTTTTCTTTAGTTTATCCTGTTTCCTGTTTGCCAGTCTGTACTCTATAAAAATCAACATAGGATGAAAATATGGCTTTGTTTATTGATACTCAAATGATGTGATTTTTTAAAATAAACAATACTGCGGCCAGGGACTTAGCTCAGTGGTTCTGCCGCCTGCCTTGGAAGGGCAAAGACCTGAGTTCAATCCCTGGTACCAAACAAACAAACAAACAAACCAGTACTTTCAGAAACAAAGTCTTTATCATCAAGAGCCCTGTCTAGTCACACACACACAAAAAGTACGAGACTTGTTTGGACCTCATTTAAACAAATTCTCTCAGCATTCATTATCAGTCCTTGATGATACCCTGGCAGTGCTCTGCCCACTGATTTCTGTGTCTGGACTCAGCCAGAAGCAGAAGCCTTGTGTCTGGGCAGCTTTCCCTTATGCCCTCTGTTTATGTTTGTACTCTTAGCTGGTGGTAGACACCCCTAAACAGAGCCATTGGAGTATTCCCTTGGGCACAGACAGTGAGGGCTTGTGGTTTGTGCAGGATTTAAAAGCAACAATAGTTATGTAAAAACCCTAAAATTCAGACTTTTGTTTTTTGGGACCAGGGATCGAACTCAAGTCCTTGTGTTAGCAAGGCAGGCATGGCACCACTGAGCTAAATCCCTGACCCAAATTCAGACTCTTTTGGGGCAGGAGTATTACATGCCATTTAATCTTTGTTTTTTCAGCTTTAATTGAGTTTATTGGTACATTTTAGGGATACAATACCGTTATATTTATTGTTGGGCTCTTGTACCTCTACATGACAAGTCTTGATTCTCATTTTTTCCCCTTACCTCTGCCCTCCCTTCACCCCCTCCTCCCCTCCCCATCTACAAACACTTTATTTCCATCTTTTCATTATCTCACATTTTTTTCTTTTCCCTTTTTACTCTTCCCCTACCCGTCCCACCTTCCCTACACCTTTAGCTCCTTTCTTCCCATTTCTAAATGTCAGTAATCTTATTAGGATCTTATGCATTGTTGCAGATTATTCACACCAGGGATGCCATTTAATCTTGATTGTCAACTTGACTAGATGAGAGACTCCTGGAGAGGTGGTTGGACCATGTTGGGCACCGTACTCATCGTAGCTGGGTGGACTGGCGGGAGGTGAATCACTGGAGGACGCTCTCGGAGGATGCATCTCTGATTCTCACTTCCTTTCAGCTTTGCTTTCCAACCACTGTAAAGTAAGCAGCTTTACTCCATCAAGTGCTTCAGCTATGCTGCTTCTGCTTTGGATCCAGCCAACTATGGACTGGACCCTCTGAAACCACGAGCCAAATTAAACCTTTCCTCCTTTAAGTTATGGGTGTTGGGTATTTTGTCTCAACAATGGGTCAGCAAAGCTGACCAGTATGTGGGGATTAAACTCAGCCTTGCACATGCTAGGCAAGCACTCTACCACTGAGTCACATCCTCATTCCATTTTTTTTGGGGGGGGGGCGATTGAACTCAGGACTTTGTGCTTGCGAGGCAGGCAGCAGAACCACTGGGCTAAATCCCCGGCCCATCCCCATTCCCTTTATAAAAATTTTATTTTTATCTCACTGAGTTGCCTAGCCTTGGCTTGAATTTTGCATTCTCCTACCTTAGTCCTCCAAGAGACTGGGATTATAGGCATGGCCACCATGCACTGTTTGGCCTCTATTACTCATTAGATGTGCAAGCAATTCTGAACAGTGTCAAAATAAACTACTACTACTGCATCATCACACACATATAAAAAGTTGTACAAAGTTATAAACAACTGTAACAGTTAACATTGAGGGAAGCAGCCATAGGTTTATTAGGTATGGGGTAACTATATTTAAAATTTTTATTTACTTTTGGGAAAAATATTTGTATTGCTAAAGGCTCATTTTTAGTAGGAAAGCTTGCTTTCTACTTTTAAGCATGGAAAAGAGATTTATATTCACTCCTATTGCAGTGTAGGCTGGGCGTCTTTTGCAGAAATTCATTTCATACATCATGGAGTTTTTAATTTGCATTTACACTTTGAATAGTGAAATAAAGGGGTGAATTGTGACATGTAATGCTATTTGACAAATTTTGTGTAATAAATGAGATATCTAGTGGGATTTGAATATTATTTTAAAATTAAAATGTAATTAAAAATTAAAACTAAATAACCAAGTGAGTAAAATAGTGATAATTACAGAAAATAATTTTATATGCAGGTGGAGGCTGTTAAAGATGATCCCACTGGTGTCCAGTCCACGAACTATGCCACTGCCTGGCAGAGCCATTTAATACCTTAGTGGTTGACCTTCTAACTAATGGAGAATAGACACATATATAATTGGCTCTGTGTTTTCCTCAATTTCCTGCCCTTCCTGTCTGAGATATTTTTATACTTGTCACAGGATAAACCTAAATGCATTTTATTTTTCAAGGTCTTTTTTTTTTTTTTTAAAAACCCTACTCCTGAGTGAATAATGATAGTTGTGGAACACCCACCACAGTCATGTACACCCTTCTCCAAGTTCATTGTTTACTCACTTGTAGGTGGGGCAAAAAGAATAGCATGGCAGGAAAGGGCCATTTCAAATTTTTCCATGCTTGGATGAGAGGAAGCTAAAAATGGAATGGAGCCTGGAGAATTTGCACTGGAACTCAGAAACAAGGCAAGCAATGGGTGTCCTGTCTAAATGGAGAGAGCTGGTGAGGCCCTGCTGAGAGGAAACATACTGAGGCTAGGGAGACAGTGGGGCACACACATTTCCTTTCCTTCAACTAATGCCTCTCAAGAGAAAGCCCACGAAAGAAAGCCACCACGTCTCCCCCAGATAACCTCAAGATGAGCAGACCTCAGTGACAGACTTCACACAGCTGTCACCATCACTAAATGGGACCTCACCTGTGCAAACTCAGAAGGGCAACTGTGCTTTCAGAGCTGTCAACAAACCAAAAAACAAACTTCACCTCAGGGAGGAAAAGCTTCCTTAACAGATGGGCAGAGGGATGAAAGTCCTTCCTTCTTTTCTTCCACATTCTCCCCGCCCCTCTCTCTGCCCTCTCTGTCTGTCTCCCCCCACCTCCACCCTTGACAAGGTGGGCCCTGGGATTTAGCTCAGAAGTCCCCCCCCCCCCCCCCCCCCC
>NW_022900916.1:68241050-68265637 GCF_012274545.1 Fukomys damarensis
GGAGTTAGCCCCACAACCCCCCCCCCCCCGCGCCTCTTCTCATGGCTGGGAAATGAAAGAAAGGAAAGCCTATAGTTTCACAGCCCCTTCAAGGGCACACATATCCTGCTCAGCCCCACCTCTTACACTTTCCACTACCTTCCAATACGTAGTGTCAAACTGGCCCAAGCTTCCAACACAGGAGCCACTGAGGGACACTGAAGGTTCAAACCATAGGAGGAATGAAGATGGACCAAATTGTGAAAAGTGGATTTTCTAGATGATTGAATACTTGAAACTACTCCAAGCTAACAGATGAAGCAAACTTTCTCGAATGTATTTATGTCTTAGAAAAAACAGTAAAATCAGCCTATAACCAAATAGATAATGAGCTGACAGTCTAGTAAGCAACAATGTGGGATGACGATTGGGAAGCACTGTGCCCTTCCAGTGGATGTCCCTGAAGTGCTTTGCTTGTCTAGCTGTGTCCTTCCTCCTGAACTCCTCTACCTTCCCATGCACTTCTGTTTCTTCTCCAAGGATCTTCTGTGCCTGTCATGGTCCTCAAGTCAATTTGCTATTTCTACACTGCTTCTCAGCCACAACTTCCCATTTTCCCACCCCTGCCAGAGCTTTCAGTGTTGGAGCTTTTGGGTTATCCTTTTTTTTCTTTTCGTCAGCCATGTTGTCCTGCCAGTTCATCAGCCATGTTGTCCTACCAGCTCAGCCATGTTGTCCTGCCAGTTCATCAGCCATGTTGTCCTACCAGGTCAGCCATGTTGTGCTACCAGTTCATCAGCCATGTAGTCCTACCAGGTCAGCCATGTTGGATCCTGACATCGTCCAATATTTAATAGTCCCCATCACTTCATGATGCTCCATTGGGGCTGGATAGTTGAGGCTGACTGGACCAATGACTACAAGAGGTATCTGGGGGTGTAGGAGGGAAAAAGCCTTCAGGAATAAGTGAGGGAAGAGCACTTTACAGAGAGTTGTACTCTTCTTATTTCAGACTTTCTATGTGCATGCTTATTTCTGTAAATTGTTTTTCTCATCTGGATAAATGATTAACTCTAATGCCCACAGTAAATGCTAGGAATGAGTTCTGCTGAAAATTACAGAGACTGACATTGGATTCTCAATGAGGTTGCTTGAGAGTTCTCAGAATAATGCTAAAATATCTTTAAAAGGGACAAAGGAGAACATGCAGCATAGTTACTATTCTTTGATGCTGGAATTGGTTTAGATATAATGAAACAGTCCCTTGTAAGGTTAAAAACAAGAAAAAAAATCTGACTCATATCTCAAACCATAGTTGAGCTAAAGCTACAAATCACATCCATTTGTAGATGGTTGAGAGATGATTCTTGGATAATGAGCGTTCGTAAGCCTGGGCTGTGTTAGTGTCGATGTAAACAGGGGCCTTCTTGTTTTCACTCTCTCAGAAGCCCTAATTCATTTCTAATTACCATCTCCTGGAAAAACACCATGCTGTCATTGCCTTTAAAATTTCTTCCTCTTTTATGAAAAATGCATATTTCAAGTCATTAAGAAAAACCATGCCTTTATTTAGACGATATTTTTGTTCAACAAAGCAGAATTATTACTTGTTTCAGGCTCAATTTGTGTTGAAGGAAGGAGAGGCTGCATGCATTTTAATTTGGCAGTGAATGAACAATAATCGAGAGACTGTGGCTTTTCTGCTGTTCTCCAGTTCAGAGCTCTGTGTTTATTCAGAGAAGAAACATCTTTGCCATTTGGATTTTTAAAATGAATCAATCAGGAAGAAAAATATTGGCATGTGAAATGCCAAAACCTTTTCTTAATTTTCAACTCAATATTGTATTTTGCTATTTAAAAATCCATGAAGAAAAAGAAGCCCTTTAAAATTAGCAATAATAAAGGAAACCATGATGACTTTTATAGGAAGTAGACTATGGCAAAAGTCAGCTTTTGTTATTTTTTCATATTATAAAATATTTTATACGTGAACAAAACTTTGATTTTTCTCATTCATAAACTGAGATTATCAGCTTATGAGGTTTAGTGATTACTTGTTTTTATAGTAAACTTAGAAACTCATGATACTTAGAAACTCACTATAGTAAATTATAGTGAACTCAGAAAATATCTGAATTAATGGGATAAAATTTAAGATTGTGAATGAAAGTGGGGCACAGGGAGCGTTGTGCTCTTCCTCAGTCTATAAAGAGATTCTGTTTTGTTTTGTTTTGTTTTGTTTTGTTTTTTGGTTTTTTGAGACAGGGTCTCACTATGTAGTTGAGACTGACCTGGAACTCATTATGTAGCCCAGGCTGGTCTCGAACTCACAGTGGTACTCCTGCCTCAGCCTCCCGAGTGCTGGGATTACAGCCGTGCACCACCATGCCCAGCAAGAGACTCTTAAGATATCACACACACGTCTACCACTTACAGCTCCAGAAGGTCTGGGGAACAGGGGTGACAGCAACATTGCCAGGCAAGAGAACTGGGGAGTAATTGTGTTGGGAGGCACATTTGTCAAGGCATACTGGTGGGGAGACCACAGGTCTTAGAACTGATCATTCTACTGCTTAATGTACTGCTGAATTCTGACATGGCCTGTGTTGTTGCATTATTGTGTTATATTGTTACTATATACTTATTAATACGAACCCTGCTAATTCTTTGGATTTCCATTACTATATTTAACACTACTTATAATGGGGAACAAAGCACCATGACCATTTATTTTTCAAAAACTCTTTTGGTCAAGACACAAAACATGACATAAGCCAGCATTTAGCTTTTGAAAAGGAAATAGGAGAAAACGTATGCATTTTTAAGGATGTAATTCTTATTGGTAAAATCACCAAATAGGTGCCTATTTATTGTGGTGTTATAATGAACAAAACATTTGTAAGTCAGACCCCATGCATTGCAGCCTGTCATCAAGTGACAGTATGGACAGAGGCCCAGTGTTGCCAGGAAATGGGATTTACCTCCGGGACAATTTACTGTCCTGTGATACCTCAGCGTTAGAGAAATGCTAACTGCAAGACACTGGAGGATACATACATGATTTTCTCTTACATGGACACAGACACAAGAATCCTTAAAAGTACTGGCATAATCAATCCAAAATATACATAAAAAGGAAAACCACTTAACAAAATTCACCACCCATTCAGAAGAACACAAAAGCATGTCTTCACTCTGCTAACCAGCATATGTAAATACTCCACAGCTGACATATCATAGCGAAAGGCTGAATGCTCTCCTAAGAACAAGGTCAGGTGGGGATGTTGGCACTCTGCCTTTTCTGATCAGAATGATACCGGAGGCCTCAGTCAGTGCACTGTCAAGGAAAAAAAAAAAAGAAACAAAAGGCTTATATTGGAAAGGAGTAAGTAAAAGTGTCTTTATTCACAGATGACCAATAGTTGTTTAGGAAGAAAATCCTAAAGTAATCTTCAAAAGTGTGATTGGACTGAATATGTTAATTTAGCAAGACTATATGATACAAGGTAAATATGCATACATCAATTGTAGATCTTTGCCAGAAATGAGCAATCAAAAAAATGAATAAAAGTTAGTTATTTTTTTTTTTTGGTTTTTTGAGACAGTGTCTCATTATGTAGTTGAGACTGACCTGGAACTCACTATGTAGCCCAGGCTGGTCTTGAACTCACAGCAATCCTCCTGCCTCAGCCTCCCGAGTGCTGGGATTATAGGCATGAGCCACCATGCCCGGCTAAAAGTAACTTTTAATAGGATCAAAAATATTACATGGGAGTCCAAAAATCATGGCACAGTGAGTGCCAGCAACTTAGCTTTACCAGGACAAAATCTCTAGAGTCTGGAAAAGAGTAGCTCGGAGAGGAATCAAAGAGAGTGGAGCTTACCTGGGAGCCACAAGGGAACTGGCAGAGGAGAAGAAAATAAGATGAAGTGATACAGAAGAATTAGATCACACTGAAGAGGAGAGACTGCACAGTGTCATCATAGCAGCTGGCCAGCCTCCAGCTGGGAGGCTAAGCGAAGCTAACAAATTTTTTGCTCACAGAGAACTAGAGAACTGTACTGGGACCAAAAGAATCATTAGCAGCTGGAATCAGAAAGAGATTAGCCTTCCACGGTCAATAACCGGCTAAAGGGAGACTCAAAACAGGGTCTCATGGCATGTGATTTCTCAGCTAGCCCTGATAGATACCGCTGTGATGGGTAAGCCTGCTATGACTGATCTGATTGCAGAAGAACAATCCTGACTCAGTGGACAATTAGCGCCAGTGAACCTCTGCTGAAGCCGCCATTACATCCAGGGAGAGGGACAGCAGGTGTTCCTAACCCAAGAATGCTCGACTGGACCAAACCGTGCAGGAATGCCCACAATTGGCGGAAAGAAGTCCTGAGTCTGAGCCAACGTGAGCATTGCTGTGGAGCAGTCAGAGGAGTTACTAGGGTGTGAGCACTGAGAATCTCTGGCAAAGAAGTTACTTGGGAATCACACATGTAACGTCTCGCTGGAATATTTAATCTGTGCTCCCATCAGACATGTCATAGGTTTAAGTTTTGGCATTTTTATTGAGTAATGTGGAGGCTATGTTATATTCTTTTATAGTTTCCTATGTTTATTAGGTTGTTACTTTTGTGTATTTGTTCTCTTATTGGCTCTGATGGAATAGGTATCTAGGTTCTTTCCCGCATCACAGCTCCCTATCAAGTTTCCTCACCTCAAACTCCTGAGACAATATTATTAACATATTTCTTTTCTAAATGTGTAAACTCCTCCTCCTCCTCCTATGGGAAGTTTTTAAATTTCCCATACTTAGCTCCCTTACAGTCATTCCTAACTTCTCCAGCTAATTAGAAAAGATAAAGAAGGTCACTGCATACTAGTTCAGGGGAAAATCCAACAAGAGATAACATTGATAAACATATATGCACTGAATAGTGATTCACCTATCTCTGTAAAATAAAAACTGTTGAAATTAATAGATCAAATAAACACTAACAAAATCATAGAAGGGGATTTTAACACCAGCTTTCACAAAGACATAGATGAACTAAATAAAAAACCAATAAACAATTTTAGAGCTAAACCACATCCTTGAATATATGGACTTAATGGATACATACAGAGTATTCCACCCTCTTTGACAGGGTTTATATTTGTTTCAGTAGCACGCGGTACTTTTTCAAAAGTAGATCACATATTAGTTCATAAAACCTGCTTAAGTAAATATAAAAAATGGAAATTACCCCATCTACACTATCATACTATCATGAATGATGAAAATAGAAATGAATGACAGAAGAAATTTTGAAAAACTCAAATCTCCTGGGACATCAACAACATGTAGCTGAATAACCAATGGGCCACAGAAGAAATAAAAAAACTTTTGGACGTTAATGATAATGACAGCACAACTCATCAAAACTTCTGGGACATTATGAAAGTAGTTCGAAGAGGAAGATTAATCAGTGTTCACAGTAGAAAAACAGAACAAGCTTAAATAGACAACCTTATAAAAAAAATCTTGATACCCAAGAAACAACAAACTAGCCCAGTGCAAAATTAAGGAAGGAATTTATTAAGATGAGAATGGAAATCAATGAAATTGAGACAAAAAAAAAACCCAGCAAAAAAACAAAAACAAAAACAAAAAGCCCGCACACAATGAATTGAAGAGCTGTTTCTTTGAAAGAATAAATAAAATAGATATACCAAGAGGAAGCGAGAAAAGACTCACATTAATGCAATTAGAAACGAAACAGAGGGAATCAAAACAGGCTGTGTCGAAATCCTAATGATAGAAACTATTTCAAAAATATATTGTAACAAATGAGCAAATTTTGAAGAAATGAACAAGTTCCTTGACACAAACTACCAAAACTAACTCAAGAAGACATAAATATGCTTGGGAACCCAATAGCAAGGAAGGAAATGATCTCAGTAGCAAAAATCTACCAGCTAATAAAAGCCCAGGACCTGAAGGACTCACTGGTGAATCTACAAAGCTTTTGAAGATGTTATATCTCCAATACTCCTCAAGCTCTTCAAAGAAAGAGTGAAAGGAATGGAGTGCTCACAAACTCCTTTATGGAACCCAGGATCATCCTTATCCTCAAATCACATAAAGACCCAACTAGAAAAGAAAATATAGGCCAGTGTACTAAATGCACATAGATGCAACAATCCTCAACAAGATATTAGCAAACAGAAAGCAGCACATCATCAAAATGATCACACATCATGATTAAGTAGGTTTCATCCCAGAGATGCAAGATGTTTCAATACACATAAGTTAATAAGTGTAATTCATCACAAAACAGATGCAAGGTCCAAAATCATATGATCGTACTAATAGATGTAGAAAAGGCTTTTGAAAAAATCCAACACTTCTTCATGATAAAAACCCTGACGCAAACAGGTATAGAAGGACGATACTAAATATGATAAAAGCCATGACAAACAGTAGCCAGCATCATACTAAATGGGGAAAAACTAAAGACATTCTCCCCTAAAATCAGGACCAAGGCAAGGATGTTCACTATCATCTTGTGAATTCAAAGTAGTGCTTAAAACATTAGCTGAGCAATTAGGCAAGAGGAAGAAATAAAGGGGATACATATAGGGAAAGATAAACTAAGGTTATTGTCATTTGGAGATGACCTGACACATAGAAAACCAAAGAATCCCGATAAAGGACTCTTAGTATTGATAATAAGCTTCAGCAATGTGGCAGGAGACAGGAACAACATACAAAAATCTTTAGCATTTGTGTACATCAACAACGAACCGGATGAGAAGGAAATCATGAAAACATCACCATTCCCAGTAGCTTCAAGAAAAATGAAATACCTAACCAAGAAAGTGAAAAGCTTCTACAAAGAAAACTGCGATGTTTTGAAAAAGGAGTTTGAAGACGACATCAGAAAATGGAAAGATGTGCCCGGCTCCTGGATAGGCACAATCAATGTTGTCAAAATGGCCATACTCTCAAAACTGTTGAATAGATTCAGTGTAGCGCCAATCCAAATACCAACAGCGGGCTTTACAGATCTAGACAAAACAATCCTAAAAGTCATGTGGAGCCAGAAGAGACCCAGAATAGCAACAGCAGTTTTGGGCGACAAGAGCAAAGCTGGAGGCACAGCAATAGGTGACTTCAAGCTATACTACAAAGCAATAGTGATGAAACTGAGATGGTGCTGGTAAAAAGCAGAGATGGGGACCAGTGGAACAGAACTGAGGATGTAAAAACTTCCCCAGACACATTCAACTATTTGATGTTGGCAAAGAGGCCGAAAGTATGCGTTTGGAGGAAAGATAGCCTATTCACCAAGTGCTGCTGGGAAAACTGGTTATCTTTGAGCACAAGATTGAAACTTGATCCTTATCTCTTACCATATACAACATTAAAATAAAAGTTGATCAAAGTTCTAAAGATTAAAACAAACATCAAACCCACTGAAAGATAAAATAGGTAAAACACTTGAAGACATAGGTGTAGGAAAGGACTTTCTGAGCAGTACCTCAGTCGCACAAGAAATAACAGCAAGAATCAACAAATGGGATTATATCAGACTAAAAAGCTTCTGTACAGCAAAAGAATCAAACAGTAAACAGACAACCTAAAGAATGGGAAAACATTTTTTCCAGCTGCTCATCAGACAGAGGACTAATATCTAGAATATGCGAAGAACTCAAAAATACAAATGGAAGAAATACAAACGGTCAACAAATATATGAAAAAATGTTCAACAGCTCTGGCCATTAGAGAAAAGCAAATTAAAAGAACCCAACGATTCCATCTTACTCTGGAAAGAATGGCAATCACTAAGAAATCAAATAGAAACAAATGCTGGTGAGGTTGTGGTGAAAAAGGAACCCTCCTGCATGGTTTGTGGGAATGTAAACTAGTACGACTACTAAACATTGTAGAAATCAGTGTGGAGAGCTCTCGAAGAACTGAAGTTAGAAATTCTATGACTCAGGAATCCCCCTTCCTGGTATCTTCCCCAGAGTGCGTGAGACGTCATCCTACAGAGATACAGGCGTGCCAATGTTTACAGCAGCACAACTTGTAATATCTAAATCAGGGACGCAGCCTGTATACCCATCAAGAGACTGGATAAAGAAAATGTGGTAGGGATATAACAGAGTACTGCTTTGCTATAAAGAATGGCAGATTTGAGGCATCTGTAGGAGAATGGATGCACCTGGAAAATGCATATCCTGTTGCGTGAGATAAGTCAGACACAAGCTTAAACACTTCACGCTGTCCTTCATCTGAGGGAGGCAAAGCACAAAGAGACTGGTAAAGGATGGATGACGGGGAAGGGCGGCGGAACTCTGGCCATAGGAAAGCGGTCCAACGAAACAGCGGTCCGGGTGAGGAGGCGGGGAAGAGGAAATAAGTAGAATAAAGCTATGCCAAGTACAGGGACCTAATAACCTCACTTACTGTAAACACTGCGCTCCGTACTGAGCTAAGATTAATGATGCTGGTGAGGATGAAAAACGGGACGGGAGATCTGAAGGAGGGGGGAGGGGAAGGAAGGGAGCCAGGGTCAGAATAAAGAAACAAGCTGCGGCGTGTAGGTGTGACCGCTCCCCGGGGCGACTGCGGACTGCATGAACTGCAAGCGTGTACTAAGAAAATCAAAAAATTATACTCATGTGGGTCTGTTTATATCCAAGGTATCCCTCAGATCTGTGCCCAGGAAAGCAGCTTGGTAAGGCTGTTATTGTCCGGGCCCCATTTAATTTCCTGGAGTATCCTGGTACATTCCCAGGAGCAGTGTAGACAAGTGGCGGCTTTGAATGTTATGAGTGTATGTTTGAATAAAACTTTGAAAATCTAGCTATCTTGCTTGAACACCAGCTGTTACCTTGCAATTTTAATTCTAATTGTAAAAGTCTACATTTCATCTAGTCGTATCAATAAGAATAGCTACCACTTACTGAGTGTTTATTACCTGTCAGGCAAACTCTTAAGTGCTTAGCCAGCATCGACTAGTTTAAATGTCTGTAAGTTAGTTAGTTTTCCCGCTTCGTAAGTGAGAAGCTTTGGCTTAGAGAGGTTGAGCCAGGAGGCAGCTGAACCCCATCTCAACCCAGGGATCAGGTTTAAGCACAACACACAGTTGCTTCTCTGAGCTTCATTACTTCCTGTGGGTCTTCCCAGCCGGGGAAGCTGCATGTAGGCTAGGGACGTGAGTTAGTCACTGCTGTGATTTGAATGTGCCTCCCCCTACCCCGCCCTGGAAAGGTCACGTACTGACATCCCAATTTCTTAATGTGGGATGTTGGGAGTCAGAGCCTAGTTGGAAGGTATTTGGGTCCCGGGGGCAGGACCCTCCCAAATAGCTTAATTCTGTCTTAGGGGAGAGTGAGCTCTCAATTCCAGGGGACTGGACTGCTTACTGTGAGAGCGGGTGGTTATGGCTACAGACAGCTACTCAAGCACGAGAATGAATATTTTTAGAAAGGTAGCGATTTAGGCATTTGCCTAGAAGGAGAAGCATGTGGTTCTGAGCGCCAGCTGCAAGATTCTGGTTCTGGAGTCGTGGCATAGGCATAGGACTGTGCATGTTCCTCTGACACAGGTTATCTAAGGCTCCCGGGATGCAGCTGCCCTGAGGGCTGTTAAAGTGACTCTTCAGGAGGAAAGGTGCTTCCAGTGGGCTGGAATGAAATATGGGCATAAACCGAAGGCAAAAAGGGAATTTGGCAAACATGATGGTGTGGTGATACACGGAATGAAAAGTTAAAAATTCATAGTATGTTTCAGGAACCCCGGGGACTTATGTATATAACAGCTTGGGGTATAAAGGGACCACAGAGTGACTCCTCACTGGCAAGTTTCAAGGCAGAGAACATCACTTTCCTACCACCTTCTTATCCCTCCAGTCTTGGGGGGGCCTGTGTTGGCATTACACATCTGGAGGGGCTCTGGCAAACTGCACCTCCGAGGCCCTCCCCACACAGGGCCTTTCTTTTTGAAATCTGGTGAGACCTGAGACACTTTGAACTTTTTTCAGACTTTAGTACATTAAAAATGAAAAAAGCCAAAACAGAGTTACCAAAATAACAGATATCTATCTGTCATCTATCTATCTATCTATCTATCTATCTATCTATCTTCTTCATCATCTATTATCTATATACTATGGTCTGCATTCAACTATTTAATGATCTTCACACAAAAAAATTTCAAGGTCATTTAATTTTGACTTTTCCAGAAAATGATGATTGCTTTACAATATTAATTCTCAGTAGGCAGTGTATGTTCCAGAAAT
Source organism: Fukomys damarensis (assembly GCF_012274545.1). NCBI lineage: Eukaryota > Metazoa > Chordata > Mammalia > Rodentia > Bathyergidae > Fukomys > Fukomys damarensis. Next base: position 68,251,317 of record NW_022900916.1, read on the forward strand.
GGAACATAGCTTTAAAATTGTATAATGGGCCTATTTTTCCAGTCCTGTCAGTGGGCCTGTTTCTAAACGTACGTTAATATCGTTTGGAGACCATATCCAGGGGGCCCTCCCTGAGAGTGATTTCCAAGCCAAACAGCCCCCACCCTGCTGTGGAGTAAGCCCTGTCATTAAGTATGCTCTCCACTCTTTTCTTTCCTTAAACATGTAAGGAACTTTACAGCAAATATCTGGTTAGCCATCCATAAGTTCCAAAAACATGCAAAACCGATAAATTGTGCTAGAAGTCAGGATAGTGCTTATTCTAAGTGCTGGTAATGCTTCTTCTCCAGGGGCTGATTTTACATTATCCATTTAGAATTGTTGTATTTTTTTTTTGGCCTGTATTTTGATACAAATTATAGGCCATGGGTTTTCCTGAGCCCTTGTAATTCACAGAGGTGCAGCTGACACACCTTGGCAGTGCCTTAAACCACAGGGACCAAACTGGATGAAGTGGCTTTTCCATCTGCAGAATTGGCCAGGATGTGAAACACTCACTGCTGGATCCCTCTCCTGTGTCTGGATGGCCTGTTAGCTTCTCTCTGGTGAGTGAGGATGAGCATGTGCAGTTTTCCACGAGACCAAATATGCAAAGAACTTGGCAAAAATCCCCCGGTCTGCAGCTCCAGCCTGAGCAATGGTGGCATTCAGTGTCTCTAAAGTTACTCATTCATTCACTGCATGTGTGTGTGTGTGTGTGTGTGTGTGTGTGTGTGTGTGTGTGTCTGAACAAGCTCTTCTCTCCCTCTCCAACACTACTGCCCCTAGAACTTCTGTGAATGACAGTCTGAGTGAAGTGGTCCCTTGCTGAGATGCAAACAATCTGCCAGCTGGCCTGCGGTTCCTGGGGCCTCTGGAGGCTTCTCCTGACACCTGGTCCCATATGGCAGAGCATTCTTGGGGATATGAGCCAAGAGGGCCTCAGAATAACAGAAACACATTCCTAGCTTTGTGGCCAGACCCACAGGAGGCAGGGAGTAGGATGGACAGCCTTGTTTGGGTGGTTAGAGAGGAGACATTTTCACACACGTCCTCATAACTTGGCTGTGGGAGCCAGCCCTAATTTCTTTTTTCCTCTGAATCCTGCGTTCTTTTTGATTAAAGGAGGAGACAAAGGAGACTTTATAAATTCTCTTCCAGAGTCTGTGATCATACGATTATAAAAATAAGCTTCTCACCGGGTTTTAGAATTTCTACAGATTCCTTCCTCAAATCCACATACCCTCCTTTCTGGCCTCCACTTTGTAAGTCTGTTTATCTGTGATGGACAAGATCAAATCCTGCCCCTTATATAAGGGTTCCCAAGAGAAAGTCAATGAGTTCCCACACCTGTTATCTCATTTATATTGTTATTTTGTCTCTTTCTCGCTGTTCTACTTGAGATTGCTAACTCTTCGATGAAAATGACAGTGCCATCTTTGCATCCTTGGTAACAAGAATGCCAGAGTACATGGGAGTCGACTTGCAGTGAATCTCACAGAGAGCTTAGTAATTCAGAATTCTAAGCCTTATCCCTGGAGATTCTGATTCAGAGATCTAGGGATAGGATCTCTCTTTAGAAAACATTTGCAAAGCCTGATTTGAGAGCTCCTGCCCTCTCTCTCTCCTACATTAAGTACTCAACATATGCAGGTTGACGCAGTACACAAATATAATTTATCACATTTTGTGGTCATCTAGGAAATTTCCAGAGTACATAAAGATGTGCCACCTGCATCAGGATTGTTTAACTGAGTCACAATCACAGTCAATGCAAGCAGTGTTGTTGAGTTGCTCTAACACTTTCTGGTAGAAATTTTCTGTGCTGTGGAGGTAAACTGAATGAAATATATCCTTTTTATTCCCCAGAGAATTTTTTATTGCCTGACTTGAAGTATGCAAACACACTCACATAGTTTCGTGACACGGAACCCCTCTTTCTTCCAAGGCGTCCCTCCCTTGGCCCACCTGCCTTTCACTGTGTTCTCTTCTGCTTTGGGAGAGGCACCTGAAGAATCAGCCTTTTTTCTTTTCTCTTTTTCCATCAAAACCTATTGTCTGTCTTTCTCTCTATTTATCCATCCATCAACTCAGTATGTATTGACTTCACATTCCTCTGTGTTAGGCACAATACCGAGTCCCGGGATACTGCCCAGGTAGAATAGGCTTGGCTTCTGCCTCTGTGAGATTTACACTTTCTGCAGGAAAGAGAATGATATAAATAATTCCAAATAGTACCTAGAGCCTGACAGCTTTTTGCCTCATCTCCTAAGCTAATGACATCTAAACTGTTGGGCCCTAATGACTTACATTTTTCTCCTCTCAGAGAACATTTGTAGCGCAAAAAGCTTTGACACCCTACCTTAGGAAGAAACAGGCCGTGGGGAAGGGAAGGAATTTCATAAGGAGGTCTGTTTGTGGAGAGGACTTTTACTGACATTCTGAAATTTATAATACATAGCTAGATGCTGACCCCATCCGACTAAAATGTCTTCACATGTAAGTAAGCCTGGTTTCAGGTCGTTTGGATAGGGTTTGCTCAAGTGCTGCAATCCCCTAACAGGCCCTAATTATGGGCTGCGAGGTGTGTGAAGCAGCACATGTGGTTCATGTTCTGAGGCCCTGCTGTCCTTCTGGTGCTGGGGGCTGCTTACTGCAAATGTCAGTACTCACAGCCTGAGGGTTTTGAAGATCGCAGGGGCTGGCTGGGCCCATCCCACGCAGCAGGCCTGCGGTATCTGCCCACACCCGTGGGCCCTCCGAGAGCAGAGAGGGACAATCGGTGTGCGCCTCTCCCGGAGTGTGCCCCTACCCCCAGGGGAACTGTGCTCACTGATGAAGGCTCTGGTGTTGACTTCTGCTCATTACTCAGTCCCTGGCTCCCAGGTGTTCTGGAAACGACTCCAAGAATAAATCATCTTTAATTCTAGCCTCAACCCTACTGAAACCAACGGCACATGGACACACACTGTCATTTTCATGGCCATCTATCTTAACGCATATTAGGAAAAAAGTAAACTGCCCACATATCTGTGATTTCATGGACTTTATTGACGCTTAAGTTAAAAAGTGATTCGATCTGAGAGACAGTGGTGAGCGGTGGTGTTTAGGTACCGGACAGTTCCCAAAGGGAGAATATGAGTGTGGACCACTGCTTGCTGTGGGGCCTGAAGCTTCCTACAAACTGGGCTGCAGCCGACCCTGCCGCAAACTCAGGGTATGGGTTGTTAGTGTGAGGGTCCTGACCAGGCTTTCTGGGGCCCTGCAAATAAAGATTCCCAGAGATTGATGTGTTTAAATCGTCTTCCTCCCCAAATTCATTTTGTTCCGTGGTCTCTTAAAGGATACAACCACTCAAAAGTCTTTAGAAAAAAATGAAAAAGAAGAAAAAGAAGCAAGCCAAGTACTTTTTTATTTATTTTTTTTAAACTGGGATCGAACTCTGCATCTTGTGCCTGTGAAGCAGGTAGCAGCACAAATGAGCGAAATTCTTTCTGCTGTCTTTTTTTTTTTTTTAAATCTTAACTTTAATATGTCAGATCTCTGCTCCTGTTGCGTAAAAAGCAAAAAGTCCAAACAAAACAGACAAGGACAGGAATGAGACGGAGCCCTGATAAAAACCATGCTAGTAGGATTGAGTTATCTACCTTACCACTACCCCCAATAGTTAAAAAAAAAAAAAAGCTTCTGAGGATGTTTATTTGTTGGGAAGGATGGACATAGCCAAAGACTGTATAACTAGGGGGAAAAACACCTTCTATGTAAAGACCTACTGAAACTTCAGCTCTCCCAAGAATTCTATGGCAGTATAAATGAAAATTTCATCCATTCAAACCAAATTGTACCTAAGTGATTACCAAGGCAGTTCCTCATGTTTTATAAAGTAAAACTTTTGTCAAGAGTAGAATCAACAAATGCCGGAGGGCCAGGGATTTAGCTCAGTAGCACCTTACCTGCCTTGCACGCACAGGGTCCTGAGTTCGATCCCCAGTACCCAAAGCAACAACAACAACAACAATAAGAAAAAATACAGGAGAAAGTTAGTATACCTTCAGGTCTGGTTTTGATTCATGTAAAAATTTCAAGAAATTCAATATTTCACAGACAATTGTGAATTAACTGAATTAGGATTAGAATCAGCTGTAAGGGACAGAAAATTCAAAATAGCACATGGTTGGAGAAAAGACAAGTTCATTTCCTTCATGTGAAATTCTTGGTGAACAGTCAGGGTTGGTGTAATTATTCACAATAGGAGGGAGTACGTGTTCTTGCCCCACCTTGTTTATGTTCTCTCACTGCTGATCTAATTCAAACCCTCCTGTCCACATTTCAGACAGCAGAAAGGAGCAAAGGGAGAAGCTTCCCCTTTACGAAGATGTACACACCACTTTCCTCTTACATTTCTTTGCCCAGAATTTAATAATTTGGTCATGTCCATCTGCAAGGGAGAGCAATCTTTATTTTGGAAGGTGATATGCTGAGCAAAAAGTACTACTGCAGTAGAAGAATGGGAAAAAGAGATGCTGGAAAATGCCAGAAGCCCCTGTCACCCACTTTCTTACGTACAGCTACTTCCCAATGGATAACTTTGGCATAAGATTCAACTATAAGTCTTGCTTAGTGTCACTTCTCATTATACCTTTGCTGACATTCATAAACAAAGCACAATTTTCATTTTGCGTGTCTGTCTTCCTGGTGCTGGGAAAAATCTAGCTGTCCTAGAACAACTTGTTGAATTGATGATTACTGAGACCCTTTGCTCTTTTTTCTATGCAATAGAATTCTGACTATTTTTGTATTAGTCAAAAATCTTTTAAATGAAGAAAGAAAGTAGGATACAAAAGAAGTGAAAGCCTAGCTCGGTGTCATGGTGGTCTGTTGTAATCCCAGCTACTTGGGTGGCTGAGTCAGGAAGATGTGTAAATCTGGGGCCAGCCTGGGCAATTTGTCTCAAAATATAAATAAAAGAAGAAGATTTTGGAATGTAGCTCAGGGATAAAGTGTTTCTGGTTCCACTCCTCAGGAATGAAAGAAAAAAATCTAATAAGTCTTTCTTAGCTACATTTCTAGGACGAAGAACTGTAGTGGATGGGATTATACTATAATTATACTACAAGTTATTGGATTATCTGTCCTAACACAGTCCCTCATGCCAGGTGCTAATCAAAGTCCTCTTCATTGCTTTCTATACCATTGCTACAGCCTGTGAAGTAGGCAATCATTAGGGGAAAAAGACACCATTCTAGTTGGGGTCTGTCTGCTCTCAAACCATGCTCCATCCACAGGCACCATCTTGCCCTGAGTTTTTAAGCTTCATCTCTCCCTCAAACAGCTTTTCCATTAACATTAACTGGGACTAAAAGCAGACCCTGCTGGTATAAACAGAGCGAAGAGGCTAAGGGTGTGCAGGAAGTGAGCTCCACATGTCTGTCTGCCTCCTAGACGAGAGTTCTGTTATTAGCAGCACTCAGAGTCGCTTGGTACTTACAGAGCACATCAGAACTATCAGTCCCAGATGATATTCAGAAGCTAGAGCAGAATCCTGCCCTCCATGACACTTTCAAAGACCAAGGGTGGTCTAAGGGTAGTGTTTCACTGACTTTGAGGCATCCAACATCACTTGACAGGAGAACGTCACTGATGTCGGTGATGGTTTGGATAAAATCCACTCCTTCTCACCCTGTCTGTTACCCAAAGTCTAATAGCGAACCTAATGCTCAGGCAGCTCTTTTGCCAGTTCCCGGGTAATTGTGAGAGCCCTTCTGTGAAACAGGGCATTGGATCTGAACCTGGGGCATCACATCCATGAGGCAGTGTGCCTTGTTCACGAGTACATTCCAGATGCTGACATGTAAGTGATCAAGAGTCAACGTTGGAAAGAAAGGAGGGATATATATTAATGAGGGAGTTATTTTTGGGTGAATGCTTTCCAGTTGATTATGTGGGACGAGTTCTTGGATTTGGCATTTGGACTTTTTCCTCAGCTCAGTGTTACACGGAGGGTGGAGGCAGTGCCTAGGACATGGGCCAAGGAAATATGACAAGGGTGGAAGCCAAACAGGGAACCATGAAGATATCAAAGGGTGTGTCCAGTGGTGTGTTGGCACTAGGAGCGGCTGGTGCTCAACTGTGTGTGGACCTCTGGGGGCCGCAGTCTTGTCACCAAGAAGAGGGACTCTGAACACTAGCTTATCAACTCCTGCCCTCGCTGGCGGAGCACCACCCTTGCAAAATGGAGCTGGGTGGGGCACGTCTGGTTTATGAGCATGCACACATAATTCTGCAGTGAAGAGACCCATGAAGGTGACAGGTGTGTTCAGAAGTTGTTTGACATGGCCTCAGGGCATTGGAGTGAGGCTCTAGGCCCACCTGCTTCAATTTATTCTAGTTGCAAGATGGCATGTGAATGTAACACTGAGAAGCCCAATAGGATGCAACTTGTTTTTAGCAAAGGATGACCCCACTATAAATCATGACGTGTCATGGGTTTCTAAAGCTCAGGTTTCCTTTTGCCACTTGTTTGATCTGCTTTGTCAGCCGTAACAACACACCAAGTGGCTCCAACCACAGGACTTTGTGTTCTCACAACCCTGAAGTCTAAGTTTGAGGTCACGGTGCAAACCAGGTTGGCTCTTTCTGAGGCTTGTATGTGCCCATCTTAACCTGGCCTTTACTTGGCCTATGTCCTAACTTCTGTTTTTTTCTAAGGACATTGATCAGATTGGATTAGCGCCCACCTTCATAACCTCATTTAGCCGCTTCTTCAAAGACCCTATCTCTAGATAGCGTCCCATCCTGAGGCATTGGGTGGACATATGAATTTGGGAAAGACAAAATCAGCCCCTAACACTACTTAATGGAGAATAAAACTGCAAAGAAGGCGTGTCAAATTATCTTTACTTATTAACCCTTTAACCTGTATGCAGGAAATACAACTTAGTCTTGAGGATTGTTATTCTTGGGAAGTCTTGTTTAGAAAACTGTTCCTTGGCTGGTGTTGGGACACTTGGATTTGAGAGGGTTTCCACCACTCCCCAAGCTGGTAAAAATGGCTCCTTTTTTGCACAATGTAGTTTGTGCTGAACACCTGCTCTCCTCCCAACAGTCTGGGATTTTTATACCTGTTTGGCAAAAGTTGCCTACATGATCAGTCCCAATAGAAACCCTGAGCACTGAGTCCCTCATGAGGTTTCCTGGAAGATGACATTTTGTGAATGCTGTCATAACTTGCTGCTGGAAGGAATAAGACCTGAGAGAGGACTTCAGCTGCTGGTGGCCATTTCTTCCACACTTTGTCCTTTGGCTAGTTTTTGCTTTGCATACTGCTGCTGGAATAAATCACAGCCATCGGGTATCACTATTTGCTGAGACCTGTGCATGCTGCTAGTGAATCTCTGAACCGGAATGTAGTCCCGGAGAAGCTTGCACACTTCTATATGTTTGCTTTGAAAGCTGGCTGTGCGAACAGATGCCACCCAGTTAGGACCAGGAGTTAATCTGTAGCAATGTTGATTGAATGGCACCGAGACTGAGAAAGGCAGCACAGGAGAGAAAAGGCTGTGGGGCTGTCAGAGACCGAACATATGTAATACAACTTGGAAGGGCCTGAGAGCTGGAGATGGCCTTGTGCACCAGACACCTCTGCCTGGGACTAGCCGGCTAGAGTGGCACCAGCTTCCTGCCCCTCGTTACTCAGCTGTGTTACACTGGAAGTAGCAGAGCTAGGCTGAGTTCAGTCCCAGCTGAGGTCACCTGACTCCAGCTGAATTCCTCCCCTCTGAGTTAAGCATTTGTTCTCTTCAGCAAAGACGTCCCTGTGCCCTCACTCCACAGGCCTGCCTGCTCCATACTTTTATCAGCAGGTGTCCCAAGGCCTGCCCAGCTCCCCGCTTCCCATGCTTGTAATGAATAAACACTGGATGTCCCGGCAGTTTTTTGGTCTTTGCTGCCCAGAGCAGTTTAGGTCAGCCCAAGACTGAGTTTTTTGAAAGTCTGTCTGTGTATTTTTTGCTTCCCACTTTCCTGTCTTGCAGACATTGTACTGGCTTACAGGAGACCAGGACCACTTTAGGGGTCTCTGGTAACATCCCCTTTCCCTTTCCTTATAGTCTTGGATGTAAGCCCATGCAACAGGACTCTGTGTTCTTCTCTGCCGGCTCTGCTCACCAAGTCGATGTGACCAAACCCTGGCTGCTATAGATTTTTCCAGAGGCAACCTTGTTCTGCAATGTGAGTAAGAGACCCAGCCCCTTAGTCCTGGCAAAGAGTTAACCTGAAAATTGGTAGAACACACTCGACCACTGTCTCTCATCTCTTTCCTTCTGATCCCTGGAGAGATGTTTCTTCTTACAGATGGCTTGTGCTCAGATGCTGCACCCAGTGTCACCTCTGTGATGTTCATTGCTGGCATCTTTCCTGATTTGTCAGTGCCTGCATTGAGTATTTTGATAGTTACTGCTGACCCTCTGGTGACAGCCCGGACCTCAAGGGTTGTGGCTGTGCTGTCCAAGGTGGAAGGTGTACAGTGAGGAAAGTCCTCTGAGCTGGGGCACTCACTCTGTGGTTGATATAATAAAGCTGGGATGAAAAGGAATTTAGAAAATTCTCTCCAGGGGAGGTAGTTGGCTTGTATGGCTGCTCTCTTGCTGCACAATCCAAATCTGCCTGCCAGAAACTGCTTACTCCTCCGTTCTTTACTTTTGTAATAAGCCTTGATCTTTCCACTGGCAAAGGAATGCTTTGGGCCAGCTGGGGCAAAGATCATACACAGAGAAACAAAAGAGGAAAGCACCTTAGCCTTACAAAGAGTGACTCCATAACATCGTACTGTGTTAAGCATTGGGCAGGACAATGGGATCCAAACATGAATGACACGCATCCACCTGGAGGAGAGGATGGAACTGATTACCACACAGGTGATTCATGCTAGAGTGGAGATGTGTTCAGAAGTCCACAGAACTCAGAGGACACCACACACTTACCTAAGGGGGTGCAATCATGACCATGGCAATAACAGCGCTAGCTGAGGTACACTGAGCTTTATTCACCAGGCATGTGCTGAGCAACCTGACTTCCTCTCTTGGGTGACCCTGAGCCATAGGTACCCACCTTTCTCCCACTGTCCAGTGAAGGGCTCTGGGCACAGTGTGGTTAGGTCCTGACGGGGCGCAGTGGAGTCACGTATGGGGTGGACTATCAGAGTGGAGAATCTTCCTTCTTAGGATTCTCTCTGCCTTCAGCATTAAGACCGGCTTTGCAGAGGGGGAGGCATTTGAGGTCTGCTCATGCTCACCACTTGAGACACACAGAGCTAAGGCTCCGTGAAGAGGTTTTCCCCAAGTCAAGTCAGGTGGTTTCAGGTCAGGGTTTCTGCCTTCTTCCAGGGCTGCTTTCTCAGCTGGAGAGTTCTGGGCTGGACCGGGATCTTGGTGCTACCCTTCCCTCCCTGCTTCGTGGGAGCCTGGACTGCATTTTAAATCTGTCTCCATCTCGGTGGGACTGAGGGCTGGTGAGCACCTCTGGGAAGGCGTGCCCGTGGCTTTGACGATGTTTTGGCCGAGCCATTTATCCTCCAAAAGCCGAACCTGATGCAAGTCGCTGAGGAAAATCCGGGCAGGGGAGTGGAGAGATGAAGTGTGGAAGGGAAGGCAGCCCGGAAATGGCGCATTTTCAGGCGAGCCACCTTTGTGGACGGCCGGAGCTGGAGCCTGGCGGGGGTATTCCAACCGGGACTGAGTGGGCTGCTGCTTATAGTGGGAGGGCTGCTCCCAAGGGCGTTAATTCCATGGAACTTCCAGCCTGTTATTCGCCAGCCAAACTGGTTTCAAGAGCCAGAGAAAACCCCAGTCATGCCCAACTGGGCTGGAAGCCAGGTGTGAGTGCCAGCAGTTGTCCAGGTGACGGAGTGTGTGTGTGTACAGGTGGGAACCGCTCGGTGTCATTTTAAGGCTGGTGACTCAGGTCATAAGAGCCAGAAAGCAAGGCTGAGAACCCAACCTCCTGCCCCCGCCATCCCTTCCCTGCCTTTTGCGTTCTGACACCGCCACCCACTCACAGAGCCAAGGTGCAGCCGGGTTATTCTGCCCCATTCTGAGTGCATACTGGCATTTTGAAGGCTGGGCAGCAGTCCTAGTCACAAGGGCTCTGCCACCTTGATTCCAGTGTCCAGTTTAGCCACAGAGCCCAGAGGTTAACTGAGGTTGCCCCCGCCATCCCTTCCCTGCCTTTTGCGTTCTGACACCGCCACCCACTCACAGAGCCAAGGTGCAGCCGGGTTATTCTGCCCCATTCTGAGTGCATACTGGCATTTTGAAGGCTGGGCAGCAGTCCTAGTCACAAGGGCTCTGCCACCTTGATTCCAGTGTCCAGTTTAGCCACAGAGCCCAGAGGTTAACTGAGGTTGCTCACTGTGCCTTTCCAGGTGGCGGCTGTTGGCCCTGCTGTGAGGAGGCCATGCTCCTGAGTGTGTGAGACCACATTGACCACGCTGTCGTTTATGCGGTTCTCTGCAGGGCTGTTTTCCAAGCACACTAAATATGCACAAAATGCTGGCAATAGTTCACGGGAACACATCTCTCCTGGGCAGAACGGATGCAGATTCACAATGTTTCCAACCTCGAGATGCAGGGTAAGGGAAAATGTGTAACTGTGAGTCTGTTCTTCCCATGGAACGTGTCTGCAGTAAGCTCTCATGCAGCATCCTCTCTGCTGCCAGCCTGAGCTCGGCTTCCCTGACTCCAGTAGAGTCCTGGGTTTGTGGTAAGGTGCCTCTGCAAAGATAAAAGCACCCCGCTTTGATGTTAATGCTCATTTGATTACCTATTGAGAAACTAGCATGCTATGTTCAAAAGGAACTTGTGGATTTAGAGTAATGTGAGTCCCATGTCCTTGGCTTACTGATTACTGATTGTGTGAAATTGAGTAATGTTCTAAATTAAAATCGCTGTGCGGAGACCTGGGGTTGCTGTGTGTTTCTGTGCAGCTCATGGCCTATACTCTTCTAGATTTCATGCTGCAGTCGGTGTGAGATGGTGCAGTAGCCAGAGCTGTTCAGCAAACAGCCTGCACAACTATACACAGTGCCTCCTGGGACCAAGGAAAACATGTGCATTAAACTGTAAAACACTTCCAAATGTCAAAGCTTTGACCAACTGAAAATGAGAGTAAGACAAATTTGAAGAGTGTTAGCTTTTTTTTTTAATCTTTGAAAAAGTATTCTTTTATGTTAGCTATTTTAAAAAGCATATTGATTGGATACTCATAAGTATAATCCATCCCCAAATTCTTGTGTATTTTAAGGCAAATTTAATCTTTATATTTCATATTTGATTTAGTTAGTGTTCTGGCTAAAACCTCTTTGATGCCTACTAAATTTTTTCCTAACTAACTATGAATACTATTAAGCACTGAATCCCCCATCCTTTGGGGCTTGAACCCTCAGCCTTTGCTGTAAGCTACATATCAACCGTTTATTTTCATTCTTCTTGTTGTTGTTTTATTTTTTGGTACTAGGGATTGAACTTAGGCCCTTGCGCTTGCGAGGCAGGCAGTGGAACCACTGAGCCAAATCCCTGGCCCTTTATTTTCATTCTTGAGACAAGTCTTCCCAGGTTGCCTTACTGAGCTTGACCTTGCAATTCTCTGGCATCAGCCTCCCAGACTGCTGGGATTACAAGCATGAGCCATCATGTCCAGCTTGAATATTTTCTCTTCAGTGCAGAATGTTGCCATTTTGGGTTTGCTACAAGCCAGTGCTACCTGTTAGAATTTTCTTTGGTCATGGAGATATCTTTTCTCTATGCCAATAAGGCAGCCAGCACCCTCACTTACCTATTTATCATACATAATGTGGCAGATGCAACTGAGGAACTGAATTTTACATTTTACCTAACTTCAATTTAAATAGCCACATAGGTTACTGTCATGATGTGGCACATACTTAGACGAGGAACTGTTCATGACATCTAACCATACTAAAATTGTACTGCTGTGGCCTGCTTGGTGGGAAGAGGATCCTATGTAATGGTAGGGTATGACTTTGCTTTGGCAATAAAGCTGTGCTTCATTTTTGTAAATAATATGTTTTTGACAGACCCTAGGTAAAGAAAGAATATTTGCATCAAATCATGTTTTTTCTACATAATCCTATTGTAATTTCAAGATAGTAGTGCCTTAGAAAAATCTTTGATTTCAATATGCAATATATTTGACCAATGCTGGAGAATGTTAACATTGCTTTAAAAAGTGTGGTCTCTTATCAGCATCTCATTTCTTTATAGCTACATTTCTTGACTTACATTCATCCAGGGAAGCTTGGTCAAATGGATTTTCCAAATACAACGAATGGTCTTCTGGGAAGATGGTAGAGTAGTGAGAGAAAGAGCCTCTCTGAGATTTGATATTCTGACACTGGCATATAGCAGCGTGAGAGGGAGAAGAAGGAGGGAATTGGGTCCCTGGGACCTACAAAAGCTCTGATGTGAGAATTGAAGTCCATGGGGAAAGGGAAGAGAGAAACTTCAATGAAAGGGAGGGAGGTGGCAGGCATCTCTTTCTCCCAAGAGCCCAGACTCATGGCATGGGAAAGGCAGGTCAAACCTGCAGATGCACAGTGACTACTGGTGACCTCACAGGCCTCCATGGAGAAATGAACCAGTGGAATGGAGCAGTAGATGTAGTGGACTGCAGGGGCTGGTGAATTATTGGGGCTCAGACATCACCCAGGAGAGGGTGATTGGCAGGTAGCCATCTTGGAGAAGGGACAACTGATCTCAGAATTCAGAACAGCTACAGGCCAGTTCCATCTAATGGCTCCCAATGTTTCAGTAAGGGCGCCAAATTCAAGTCAGCTGGAGATCAGGGTGGGGAGGTCAAGCCAGCAAAAAGTCGAGTTCAAACTGGCAGGAGACACGTGGATTATTGCAGGCTCAACAAATCCAGTTGCAGTCTCACAGACAAAAATCAGCCTAAAGATGTAGACTTGCTGGGATTATCCAGTACCTGACTGTAAAGCTATGGCTGGCTTGCTTTGAATAATCAACTTGGATCTAGACTTTGTCTGCCCACGCTATCAGTGAAAGCAGAAACATGCCTTGAATTGAACTTTTATTTTCCTATTTTTTCTTTTTCCTCTTTTTGCTTTTGTTTTGCTTTTTTCTTGTTTGCTCTTGTTTTTATGTGAGTGTGAACACAGTTTCTAGTTTTTGATTGTTATAGTTCTGTCCTTATTTTTATTTCTTCCTTCACTCCTTCTCCCCTGTCTTCATCAGTTTCCCAAAGTTTGTCTGATCTTTTCTTGTCCTCCAGCCTTGCTTCTAATCTCTTTTTTTCCTTCTTAGTTTTTTTCCCTAACCCAAATTAAATCTTTTCCCTTAAGGGCAAAATTCCCATATAGAGGGCTTATTAATTGCATACAATTTTCTGGTTTGTTTTAGGTTTTGTTATATAATCACAAATCTAGTTCATATGGTCAAAGGTGGAAAATTGATAATTACAGTTTGTCATTTTCTAGGCTGCATTTGACAATATTGTTATTGCTGATTGTAATAATTTAGCCAAGGTGACATAATCATGCTAATCAGTTGTTCTTCTTGGTATACCAAGACTGAGATTCCACTAAGGGTCTTGAAAAATAACTGTAGGCCCATCCAAAAGAACTGGGGACTGCAGAAATTTCTCATTCCCAATAAACTGAAGAGGTAGGGTCTTGCAAAGACTCAAAACCAAAAAGCCAGCTAAACTTAGAAAACACCTCTTATAAGTAGTCATTTCCTAAAGGTTCTGAATACTGTCAATAAAGCCACTTGCCATCTCAATTTAAAAGCATCAACCCAGGTATTAAACTAAAAAAAAAAAAATGAAAATGAGAAGATACTTAAGCAAGACGCAATCCCCCCCCAGACTTTCAGCTCACCAAAGGCAAATCCAAGAGGAAATGAGGTGGAACAAACTGAAAGCCACCCAGCTGGATTCTCTGAAATGGTAACAGCAGAAGTAACAAAACAGATGAATGGGGCTTTAGAAAAAAATCAAGGCAGAAATAATTTCTCAGATAACTAGAGAGGGTGACCAAAATAAAAGTCATGCTTAGTGACTCTAAAGTAGACACAGACCAAAAAAAAAAAAAGAGGAATTCAGGAAAATGATGGAAACCATGAACACTTAGCATAGCAAAGAAATGGAATCCATGAAACAGATTCAAACAGATATCCAAGAGATTAAAAATTCCACTGAGGGCTGGGCATTTAACTCAGTGGTTCTGACTCCTGCCTCACAAGTGCAAGGTGTGGAGTTCAATCCCCAGT
>NW_022900916.1:68265745-68367820 GCF_012274545.1 Fukomys damarensis
AGTTAAACCCCAAAAAAAAAAAAAAAAAAAAAAAAAAAAAATCCACTGAAAGTATATACAGCAGAATGAGCCAATGTAAGAACAGAATATCAGATATAGAACACAGGATTGCAGTTAGTGATTATCAAAAGAAAGATTTCTTAAAAATAGCAAGGGACCATGAAAAATCAATCCAGCTGAGCTAAATGAAACAAAGAAGAATAATATAAGATTGATTAGAATCAATAAAAAACAGGAGATAGAGCAAATGACATAAAAAAAACCTGTTCAAATACATAATGGCAGAAAAGTTCCCAAGTGGAAAAAAAAGTTTGACATATAGATAAGTGAGGCATATTGAACTCCGATTAGCAATGATAAAGAACCTTCCCCAAAGCATACAATAGTCAAGATTCCTGAAATTCAACAAAAGCTATTAGAGAAAAGAAACAAATCACTTATAAAGGAAAGTTCATCAGAATCACAGAAGTTCTCAACACAAACCCTCAAGTCAAGAGAGCTTAGAGTGAAGTGTTTCAAGCCCTAAAAGAAAACAGCCTCCGACTCAGACTGATGTGCCCTGCAACACTATCTTCCAAAATTGATGGAGAAATAAGGTACTTCCACCCAGAGAACACCTGAACATCAAACCAGCACACCAAAGTGTTGTGAAGGATATTCTAGAAAGAGATAACAGGGATTATAACTCCATGAACCCCAACAGAATTAAACCATCAGGCAAGGCAAGAAATTAAACGGAAGAGGAAAGAAGGGAGCCAACAACAGGAAAATAACACGACAAGGATAAGTCAATACATATCAGTTATAATCATCAATGTTAATGGTCTCTTTTCACCAATCAAAAGAAAAAGACTGGCAGAATGGACCAAATGAAATGAGCTCTGTGAGATAACCTGCCCAACCGTGTGCAGTGGAGTCCACACCAAGTCCTTGCACCTGTTTCTGCTCCAAGGCCAGAGGCGGGAGCTGAAAGCTGTGTTCTGCAGGCCCCCTTATTCTCTGGAATGTGTTCTAAGACCCCTAGAGGATGCCTGAATCATGGGCAATACTAAGCCCTATGTATATTTTCCTATGCATACTTATGATAATGTTTAATTTATAAATTAATCACAATAAAAGAGCAACAACAATTTGTAGTAAAATAGAACAAGCATAACAATATGCTGTAGCCAGTTTGTGCCTTGGGCTGTTAAGTAAAATAAAGGTCACTTGGGCACAGGCCCTGCTGTACACTACAAATCTGGAAACTGAGCTGGCTGTCCTAAGTAGTGACTAGGTGGGTAGCATATACAAGGATGTACCTAAAAAGGGGTGCCTCACATTTCAGACAGGAGAAAGCAGAACAGCAGAGATGCTGTTGCACTACTCACATTTGTGTACAATTTAAAATGTATCAATTGTTCATGGACTTCCCCACTTACTATTTTCAGACCATGTCTGACTGAAGGTAACTGAAATTGCAGAAATCAGAACCCTGGATGAGGGGCTGAGAAATCCCCCACAGACACCAGCTCAAAGCACAGCCACTCTGCCAAGTCTTCCCTTCCCTTCTCTGGAGTGCTGGAGGTCAAAAGAATTTGAGAGGAACGCTGTGGGCATTATTTACTCCTGAGCACGGACTGCCCCTGTGGGGTGGCTGCCTTCTCTGGCTCAAGAATCCATGTGGGAAGAAATAAAGGAGACCCAGTCCTTGCCTCTGTGGAGGAATCTACAATCAGTGTTCCTCTTCCAGTGACAGGAACTGGAGGAAGGAGAAAAGTCACACAGAAACCCTTCACAGGGGAACTTTCAGGCACAATACTATCAGTCTGAGGAAGGATGATCACTTCCCAAATAAAAACAACAGATCTTCCTGGTGAGGATGCTAGAGTCTGTATGTGCTCCTGCTCCCAGGATTCCACCAGGGATCCCAGATGAGGCCCCTTGGGGAGGTGCACAGGCTGAGCATGGTAGCCACCATACTCACTAACTGACCTTCCCTATAGCTCCCAGCTGCCAGTCTTTCAAATGTCACCATTAGGGTAGCTTCCTTTCTCCAGAAGAGCAAAATGAGTAATTTTTTGCGGGGGGTTCACAATGGATCAAGCTCAGGACCTTGTGCTTGTGGGGCAGTTAGTGGAACAACTAAGGTAAATCCCTGGCTCAGTAATTCTGTTTTTTTGTTTGTTTTTGAGACAGAGTCTCGCTATGTAGTCCAGGCTGTCCTTGAACTCACTATGGAGCTCAGTCTGGACTCAAACTCATGGCAATCCTCTTGCCTCAGCCTTGCAAGTGCAGGGATTATAGCATGCACCACCATGCTTGGCCAAAATGAATAATTCTTGTCCCATGCTCTTTGGTTGTATTTTTATAAATATATTGTTAAAATCTTGCTTACATGCCGAAACAAAACACTTTAAAATTTCTTACTCCCCAAGGACCTGAGTTTGATCCCTGGTACAAAAAAAAAAAAAACTTCTTACTCCCTTTGCTCTTAATATTTAAATATTTAAGGCTGTAAATACTTCAGCCAGGTGGGAGTGAATGGCAAGTCCTTGGGGATACCATAAAAGTTGCCAAATATATGCTTCTTGCAGCCTTGCAGTTGGTACTTAATAGGGCTATTTTCCCAAAAGTATTCCCTGCAGCCCACCTCGCTCTGCGGGGCTCAGTTCCTGATGGTTTTGTGTGTCCAGTTTTGATCTGGTGCCATGAGAATATACCTGCTGCTTGGATGAAGTGCACACAGAATGGATCTTAGGAAGAGAATTTAGCTCAGAGTTGAAAGCTCATGGTTGTAAGTATTCAGCAGGCCCTTAAGTTATTGTTTCAAAACAGCTTTTGTGATGTGGAGAACGTTTTTTCCATCAGCTGCTCCATGTTTATTTTAACATATTAAATGACCCCAGAAATATTCACTGCACGGAAATCTTTCTGTGTTTGAGTGGATTAAATTTCCAAGCCAAATTAATGCTATAAATTACATTTACATAATTCATTTCCCACCAAACAGAATTTATTTGGCCTGCATCTCTGCTAATATGTATGTTTAAGGAAAATGCACCACCTTTCTTGCCACCTGCAGAGTTGATTTTATCTAAGTAGCATTTAGAAGGCATCTCTGTGTTTCTTGGTCATTGGATGCCCCCCGCCACCACCTCACATCTGAATTTGACAATTAAACACACACATGTGTGTGGTCTCAGGCAAGGAGAGAAATCTGCTAAACAAAACCCAGGACTCCCTTTTGCTTTGAGGAGGAACATTCTGTGATGTCCTTACAAATCATCTATTACTTGTATTTTGCTGGTTTTTGTGTAAACCTGGAATGAAGCCGAGAGACAAGAAAACTAGGCTAGGGGCCGTAGGAAGACTTCGAAACTAGCAACTCGGCCCGAGAGGGATTGGAAACCGCAAGGAAGATAGAAAGGAGCAAGGGTTAGAGTGTTGCCTGAACACACAGAGGCCTGAGAGGTGGGGTCTCCTTTTCACATTTACATTTATTTTTGCAGATGGAGGCAGGGCCATCAATGTGTTAGATACTGCAATTTCAGATTTTAGAATGTTTTGAACAGTCTGCTTCAAATCCTGCCAATAATTAGGGAACCCTTCGTTGCCAAATATTATGCCTCTTTTGATGGGCCTGGCAGAACAGGGACATGGGTCACCTTGTGAGGCTTGGTTTTGTGTGGCCGGCATGGAAACAGGCATTGTTCACCTCAATTTCTACTCTCTTTTTTTCCAGCATCCTATTAAACCTCTTTGTTAAGAGGCACAGCTGCTTGTTTTCTCTCAAGATAATGACTGAAAAATGCGCTTTAAAAAAATCACGAGGAACATTCGTTCTGGGAGGTCCGTCTCCTTGTTCCTTTTGCTGTTGTCTGGCTGATTGTGACTTTCAATAATCCCATGATAATGAAAATTCATTTGAGCACACAGACCAAATAAGAAGCATCCTTTACAGCACCAAGGAAACCACAGACCACTGTCACACCCTTTTGCTTAATGGGAATGATTATTCTTTTTCCCGAACCTGATATTGCCTTTTAAAAAGAGAGTGTAATTTGTGTACAGCAAGATGTGCAAATTTTAAGTATATAGTTTGAGTTCAGCCATCTCAGGCAAGACATAGAATATCTTTGTTACCCCAGAAAGTTCCCTCATCCTTCATCTCACTCTATTTCTGTCCATAAAAGCAGCCACTTTTTGGATTTTTTTTTTGGTTACTGGGGATTGAACTAGAGTCAATTGAGCTTGCAAGGCAGGCCACCGAACCGCTGAGCTAAATCCCCAGTCCTACTTTTTGAGTTATTAACACTGGAGGTTAGTTTTGTCTGCTTTTGTACTTTACATGCACAGAATCCTATGGTATGCATTCTTTTCAGTCTGGCCACTTTCACTCAGCATAATGTTCCTTGTTTGTTTTTCTGTTTTGTTTTGTTATTGGGGATCGAACTCGGGACCTTGTGTTTGTGAAGCAGGTAGTGGAACCACTGAGCTAAATCCCCAGCCCAGCATACTGTTCTTGAGATTCATTCATGCTGCTGCCTGTATTAGGAGTTTGTTTCTCTTTATTGCTGAGACAAAAGCCATTGTACAGATATACTACCATTTACCTAGTTCCTGAACATGTTGATTGTCTCCAGTTTTGGCAACTTTAAATAAAGTTGCTGTCAGTTTTTCTATGTAAGATTTTGTACAAGTATTTGTTTTTATTTTCTTGGGCAAGTACTGAAGTCTGCATTGCTAGGTTGTATGGTAAGTGTATGTTTTATTTTATAGGCAATTGCCAAAGAATTATCCAAAGTAGTTGTATCTGTTTTCTTCTGGTGAAAAAAAATCCCAAACATGGATGTGTTGAATTGAGTTTGGTCCCTGGTGAGTCAGGCCATGAGATAACATGAGGGGAGAGAGTAAGGTCTGCTTTGACCCACTTTCTTTTTGGATGTCTAAGGGCTGTCTTTATATTTATTGAAATCACAGAGAATCGGGGCCTTTGGCCCTGCCTGCCTTTTGTCATCTCCCCCTGACTGTCTGGCTGCAGAGGCTGGTGGGAAGAGACAGTTGGAAACAGCGATGTGGACCATAGTACTATACTAGCTGCCAGTGTACTGACTGTTCCCGCTCCATACCGGCCCCGTGCAATCCTCTCCCGTCCACCTCTCAGGTCCTCCGTAGAAGCGTCTGTGTTTAGCCCTATCTCACAGATTAGGAAATGGTCACAGAGAAGGGAAGCAATTGACACAATTGACACAGCTTATAGGTGGCAGAGCCCAAGGCTATCAACAGATTCTGAACCTCAGACCACAGAATGGCAACTCTGCAGTGTTAGGGGCCCATCATCCCCCAGCGCCGGTCAGCTGGGCAAGGAGGAACAGCAGCCAGGCCTGCTTTTCTCCAGGGCCCTGGTCCACTTTGATTTTATCCGGAGTCCTGGGATCGCAGAGGGGGAGATGAAGGCTGCAGGAGGGCAGAGGCTCCCAGGAGACCTCCCGTTCATCCCATGAGCGTTCCGTGCGCACACAGCGCGGGGCCCACCCTGGGTAGAATGGCGCAGACGTGAGCGTCCCAGGCCTCGCTCACTCGGGTAGTGAACACTTGCCCAGCATCTTCTGGGGCTACTCCTGTGGGATGTGTGGGGAGTACGGAAATCAGCAAAAAGGTCTGGCCCAGAAGGCGCGGGCATAACGGCCGACCAGAACTGTCCTCCATAGCTAAATCCAGCCCTGGCTATTACCGGACTTTGCCGGACTCTGCCCTCAAGACTCCAGCCTTGCCCACAGCAGCAGGTGGGTGGGACTTGCCCTCATATGTGGTGTGCCCCACTTTTTTACTCACTTTCAATTTAGGAAGGACTTGGTTTTGTCAAGAAAGAGATTGGAGGTGTGGGAAACAGTAGAAGATGTCAGGCTTTTATTGCCTGAAGAAAAGCTTGGGGAGGGGCTGGGGATTTAGCTCAGTGGCACCACACGGCTTTGCAAGTGCAAGGTCTTGAGTTCGATCCCTGGTACCAGGGGTAAAAAAAGAAAAAGAAAAGCCTGGGGAAATTTGAGGCCAGCTTTCCTGGAAAATGAGCTTTTGCAGCTATTTACCTGTGGCTTCGGGTCCAGGTGGACTGTTCACTTGGGTGGTGGGATGGTGAAGATGTCTTTAAGAAGACCAGGTCTGCAAGCTCGTCCTGACATGGTGCTTGTATTTCTGCAAAGGGAACTCAGTCTATATCCACCTTCCATGGTGACACAGAAG
Organism: Fukomys damarensis; assembly: GCF_012274545.1. Classification (NCBI taxonomy): domain Eukaryota; kingdom Metazoa; phylum Chordata; class Mammalia; order Rodentia; family Bathyergidae; genus Fukomys; species Fukomys damarensis. The sequence continues at coordinate 68,271,971 of NW_022900916.1, forward strand.
CTGTGCACATCAGTCAGAGAAGGATGAAGACATCTCAGCAAAGGCACAGATCTCTCATGTTCCATGGGACAAAGAGTAGGACCTCTTCAAGTTGCTAATGTTTTGCCTTTTTCACACCTGAGCGGCCCACATGTCTTACAAATAGCCATAAATCAACAGGTTTAGACATTTTACAATGTGTTTTTCCTGATAAACAGAAGCTGTGCACATCAGTCAGAGAAGGATGAAGACATCTCAGCAAAGGCACAGATCTCTCATGTTCCATGGGACAAAGAGTAGGACCTCTTCAAGTTGCTAATGTTTTGCCTTTTTCACACCTGAGCGGCCCACATGTCTTACAAATAGCCATAAATCAACAGGTTTAGACATTTTACAATGTGTTTTTCCTGATAAGCATACTTGGATATGTATTACCAAATTAAACACACATGCACACACACACACACACACACACACACGCACACACGCACATTGCAAGGCAGGTGGGAAAGTGAGCTGTGGGGCTGGGAGTGTGAGTACGGCACCTCACCTTTGGGAGCAGATTCTGTTAATCAGCAGAGCCCTATCTTCTGCTCAGAGTCTCTGGCCTCTTAATTTTGATAACAGATGCCAGACTCCGTCTCTCCTTTCAGCTTTGCCGATAGGAGTTCAATGTGTGTAAAAACAAAGGAAGAACTGAACAAGTTGGAATTCTGCACTCATCTCCATGCTGTGTCACCTCCCCCAGTGTATCATCCGTACTGGTGTATCAGGTCATTCTAGATAAATGAATATGTTGAAGCAGAATATTTGAGCAGATATTTATTAACATCATTAAAAAAGAAACTCCAGCTTAACAAGAAGGGAAAAACCCAACCCAATTAAAAAAGATGGGCAAAAGACCTAAATGGAGACCCCATGAAAAAGGCAAAGAGAGGGCAAACAAGAATATGAAGAGATGCTGAATATCATAGATTATCAGAAAACCACAAATCAAAACAGTGGTAAGACAGCATCACGTACCCAGCTGACTCGTACAAACTCCGAGCTCTGACAGCATCAGAAGCTGAGGAGGTGTCAGGCGCCTGGAATGCTCACTCATCACTGCCGGCACTGTGGTCGTTGCTTCTGAACTTGTACTGTATTTGTACCATAAGATCTAGCAATCTCACTCCTGGAATTACCTCAGTGAGTTTAAAACTATGTCCATCCAAAAGCTTTTCCCAAGGACATTTATAGCAGCTTTTATTAATAATTTATTCATAATTGTTAAACCTTGGAAGCCACCAAAATGTCCTGTGGTACGAGAAACAAACTGTAATACATCCGTGAGATGTGCTATTGCTTAAACAAAAAAATGAACAATGAAGATGTGAAAAGATGCAGAGAAACTCGATGTATAGCACATAGTGACAGTGTTTCCTTTTCTCGTACCATTTCCTGTCCCCTCTTTCCTTTCCCCTCCACGCCCACTCCTCTTACTCCTTTGGACCTTTTCTTCCTATTTCACATTATCAATGATAAATTTTGATCCTTATTCACACTTTGTTTCTCACGCCAGAGAAACTATTCAGTGTTTACATGTGTGTCCTGTTTATTTCAATTAAGAGTATGGCCTCCATGTGAATCCATTTCTTTGTAACATAGGGAGGGGTGGAGGGGTTGAAGGGAGGGTGGGGAAATGGGGAAAAATAAGAACCAAGATACATCATGTAAAGGTACAAGTTACCAATGATGACTGTAACTGCACTGTTTTCCTAAAATGTACCAATAAACTCAATGAAAAACATGTGTAGCTCATTGAGAAAGAAGCCAGTCAGGAGAGGGGATACTCTGCAAGTCTAACAGCACAACACACTCTAAAAAGGCGAACTATGGCGATGGGACAATGATCAGTGGTTGCTGGTGGCTGGAGAGAGAAGTGGATGAGTAGACGGAGCACACAGGATATTTAGGACAGTGAAACTATTCTGTGTAACACAACACAGATACGTGCATTGTGCATCTGTCAAAACCCATAGGGCATATAACAACAGGACCTGGTTCAGATTGTAGACGATAATACCGTGGCGGTGCAGCCTGGTGTGTTGTAAGAAATGCATCGCTGTGGTGCTCGGTGTTGGGAGTGGGGAAGGCTGTGCGCAGCAGGGGATTGGAGTGAATGGAGAACTTCTCAATTTTGCTGTGAACCTAAAATGGTTCTAAAAATAAAATCTGTATCTTTAAACACCAACACTGATTGTTTTATCTGTAACTGCCCTTAATTTGTAACTACTGAGGAACAGCAGCTATCAAGGGCGAGCTATCAGGAAAGATGCACAAAATAAACATTGGAACATCAGAAAAAATATCAGTCATTAATGCAAGACTCAAAGATGGTCCCAGGTACTCATTAGGAATGGTTGGTTGGGGAGTTCCAGGTCTCAAACTTGGGGAGCACAGGGCAGAAGTAGCCTCAAATACTTCTCAGGTTATGAATATATAATGTAAGAAATGATTTATTTTAAAAGTTTTCTTCAAGGTTGGTGAAAAGCTCATGTTGAACTTCTAGCTCTCAATCTCTGCCCCTCGATTTTACAAGGTCCTGGAAACCTTGAATACTGTTACGGCTTGGATCTCCCTGATGCTCCCTGAGGGTCCTTATGCAAAGGCCGTGGTGGTGCTGTTTCCAAGTGGAGAAGCCCTTGGTAGGAAGGGCCCAGTGGGAGGAAGTTAGGCCATCGGGATGTGCCCCTGGAAGGGGTGCTGAGTTGCGGGCCTTTTCCTCTCTTGCTTTCTGCTTTCTGGCCGCCATGGGTGAGCAGCGTCTGCCCCATGCACTCTGCCATGATGGACTGTGCTGTGCCATTCTTGACAGGGTGATTCCTCCAGGCATTTTATTATGGTGACAGAAAGCAGACTGACACACATACTGCCGGGGCATGGGGTGGATTTTTACAGTAGTGATCTGAAAAATGCCTGCCACCCTAGCTTGTGTGCTCCCTAGATGGACGGAGCCCCACTATTTCTTCATGAAGTGTGAGGCCCATACATTCATGGAGAGGCAGGAAACCTCCTCATCTCTCTTGCTGCCGTTGGTGAACAGAACTACCTAGAAACGAAGAAGGGAAGAAAAGGAAGCAAGGATAAAAGAAAGGAGAGAGGGGCGAGGAGAGGAGAAAGGATATGGAGGTCACTGAGATGCAAATGTCAATTTGGGGCTGAGATGTATGAGCTTTTGAATAAGGTGCTGCATTCTGTTTGCTAGTATTTTGCTGAGAATCTTTGGATCTACGTTCATGAAGGAGATTGGTTGATAGTCTTCAACCTCTCACTTTGATGCCTCTTCAAGCTGTTGTTTTCTAGACTCTAGAACTTTTTCCCCGAGAAGCTGAGTTGCTAGCACTCACTGCTCTGCCATTTAGCTAGGAGGCAGCTCATGCTGGAGCAGAGGCTGCTAAGAGCTGATTTTGGTCACACCAGACCTGGATCTCAGAACAATGTCACAGAGGACTGAACAGAATTCTATGGAGATAAAGTCCTGTTGAAGGGCACTGCTTTTGTCAATCAGCTTTGGAAGGACTCAATGTCCAGCATCAGGAAATTTTCAGGAGGCACCTCAGGCTGGAATAAGGTGAGGTGGGGAATTCTTCTGGCTTGTTTCTACCTTTGGCTCCAGACGGAAAAACAGTTTGTTTTTCCACTAGAAACATCTAGTGGGGACTGTAAGCCAGTACTGTCTACCTAATGCATGTGGAAGATCAGAAAGGTAACAGGCCTGCAAAGGAGTTTATCTGGAAACTATGGAGAGCTCTGTCTGCTACCCAGATTTCCCTTTTATTTTAAACTTCCTCTCTAGGAGCCCCAAATCTCTCTTGAAATATTAAATATTATGAGTTGCCTTCTGCATTCATGGAGAAAAGTCTGGGCAAGAGTCCGTTGGGGGGGGAGATGCAGAATGAGACCATGAAACATAGACCGAAAGAGGCAGGTCCAGGAACCCCAAGGGAGTTGCGTCAGCTGTCAGAGCCTTCTGCATATCTGCAACCAGCCTGGAAGCTGCAGGAGGACCTGTGAACCAATCCCATGGGGTCCTGGAAATGCTAACGAAGAGGACTTGGAAGAACTGGGCTTCCTGGTGTGAAGGAGTTGGGAACTTAAGGTGGCATATTTTTGCATCATAAAGAAATGTGGCTTAACTGACATCGTGAAATGGGAAGAAACTGGCTAAAGTGTAGGGAAAGAGGGAAGGGTAGGGGAAAGGGAATAAGGCAGAGGAAAAAAAATAGGAGAAAATGAAAAAATGGAAAGAGAATGTTTGTAAATGGGGAGGGGAGGAGGGGTGAAGGGAGGGCAGGGACAAGGGGAAAAAATGAGAACCAAGACCTGTCATGTAAAGGTACAAGATCCCAATGATGAATGTAACTGTACTGTACACCTAAAATGTACCAATAAACTCAATGAGAAAAAAAAAAAGAAACGTGGCTTTATTATGCTGTTTAACACTAGTGGGCCCTGGACATCTGGAAAGTGTCATATAAGAAACCGAGGCTTGGCTGCCTTGGTTCATTCTTGTTCATTTTGATGTGGGAAGAATGGGAATGAGGCCATGTGCTCCTTCAAAATTGGGACTAAACTATGATGGAGAGGAACATTCTGCTTTCATTCTGTAAGATTAGAGACACAGTGTAACACTCCACAGCTAATTAGCTGCAAAACATTGACATTTGTGTTCATGCTTGGAATCTCAATGCAGGTTGCTCCATTTGTGCATTGACACTGCTCTGCTGATGACCAAATACCTTAGCAAATAGGATGGCAGATGTTCCCTCTCACAACTGCAGCATGGCATCTGCTCAAATCATTGTCTCCTCTGGCCTATTCAGCTGCTAAGGCCTTGCATCTATCCTGTCTTCACATCTGAGGGCTGGCTTCTTGCCTATTCAACTAAGCCGAACAACACGGACCAGTTTCCTATCCTAAGTTGATTTTCAAAGGAGGAAGAGCTGAAAAATTATGTCCACATACTTCCTCATGAAAAACATATTAATTGTACCTGTAACCAATGTAGGAGCGATTGCTCTGGGCTAGCAGGAATGATTCACTTATTATTTTTTTTTTAATTTACTTATCCGTACTCCCAGCCCTCTGGGAGGGTCAGGGAGGAGGATTGCAAGTTTGAGCCCAGCCTGGGCAAGTTAGAGACTTAATGTGACCTTGTCTTAAAAATAAAAAAGAAAAAAAAAGTTTGAGGATGTAGTACAATGTGAAGGCCTGGGGGATTCAATTTCCAGTACTGCCAAAACAAACCAAAACACCAATGAAAAGCAAACACCCCCAGATTATTTAAATGCTAACAATATTTAAAAATTTAAGACTGTCCAATCAGGAAATTCTAATCATGCCTTATTTCTTAGCTTTCCATGTTATTCTTAATGTTGCGGAAAGAAATTTTTGGAAGGTATGGTACCTGATCGGTAAGATGGAGACCATTGGTTCTTTCTCTCCTCTCATCACTTCTTTCTCTCTCTTACTCATATAAAATCCCTACATACACCAGCCATTCCCCACTGGGAGGTGGAATCTCTTTCCCTCAGTATTTGAATCTAGGCTCACTGTGACTAGGTCTTGACCGATAGAATATGCTTGGAAGAGACACCACCTAACATCCGAATCATAAGAAGCCATACAGCTGCCGTCGGGTCCCTTGGAATAATCTGCCATGGGGGAATCCATGGACCATGTAGCAGTTTAACCACCTTGAGACCACCATGTTGTCAGCAAGCCCAGTCTAGGTACAAGGAGAAGCTGAAGATAGATGCTCAGCAGCTCTCAGCCTTCCCAGCTCAGACACTCAACATGTGAATGAAGAAACCTGCAAAGCACTCAACTTTTAGCTGTGGTCTGGCCATAGCCAGATGAGGCAGCCAGCCACCTGAGAAGCACCTGGCTCAGCCCATCAACCCCCGGCACTGCCAGAAGTAATTGTGCATAGCTGGGTCACTTTTCTTAGTTTTGGGGGTGGTTTGTTGCACAACCAAGGTGAGTTATAAATCTTGTAGGTTATAGCTTGTATTTTAGTTAAAATGCTCACTGTTCTTCTGTTAGTTTTCAATATAAATGAGATGAACTTGAAAAAATACCATGATTTATGTTTTAGAATAATATTTGGCTAGAGGCCACTAAACTCATTGATTCTAGCTCAGAATAGACTTATATTTGGTAGATATTAAAAAAAAAACCCAAACAAATAGAAGGAAAATGGCCTGGGGGTCAACAGTAGAGAGCTTGTCAAGCATGGAGGAGTCCCTGGGTCCATCTCCAGCACAGGAAGGAAGAAAGAAAGAAAGTCTCGTGTTTACAAGGAGCTGCTTGTACGGTAGTATTCCAAGGAATGTGTAAGGTACCCCAAAGTGTCTCCCGCCAGTCTGAAATCCCACCCTTTCATCCCCTTTCATCTCATCTTACCTAGGAAGGGCACTTTTCTTTCATACCAGAAATTGAACTCAGGACCTCGCACTTGCAAGGCTGGCATGGTGCCACTGAGCTAAACCTCCAGCCTAGAAGGGCACTGCTCAAGCCCTCTGGGGACCCAGAACACCCGCAGTCTGTGCAAGGAGACCTCCTAGCTCTGCAGCAGGGTCCTAAAAGAAGCACGGCAAAAACCAGTTGAGGTTTGAAGACACTAGGAAGGGCCTAAACATGTGTAAGGAGCTGATGTGAAGGGCTCTGGGTGACCTTTGTGCGTTGGGATGAGACAAAGGAATAGGACAACTCTGTAGACAAGCCTCTCTCATTCCCTAAGTCTGCACAGAAGTAGCCCTCATAAGCTGTTGCCTTTTCTTGATGTTTCTGCTAGATACTAGGCACCATGGCCAGAACCCTTTTATGACTTTATACGAACAATTATTAAAAGTATTAACAGTGAAAATGACACCGGTAATAATTATATTTTTAATCACTCTAATTATAAATATGTTCTACAAGCTGGGACTATCCTAGGTCATCCATGATATAAGGTCACTCTACTTGTGAGGCAAGTATAGTGACTAACTGTATTATATAGATGAGGTACCTGAGTCTTCGGAGATGAAGTTATCTGCCCAGAACCTGCAGCTGATGAGTGGTAGAGCAAAATATGGGTCCAGACAGTCTGGTCCCTGCATGCAGAAGATTGAGTCTAGACCCACACATCTCACAATGCACTAAAGTAAAAATGGGTCACAGATATAAATGTTAAAACAGAAACAATCTGCTGGAAGATAAAAATAGGTGAAACACTTGAAAACATAGGTGTAGGCAAGAAATTTTTTTAAGAGCAAGAAAAATTCATTGCGAAAAAGAAAGCTTCAGTCTAAGAGAGATAGAAGAGGTACTAGAAAGTGAGTTGCCCAATCACCCACCTTCTCAAAGGTGTTTTATGGGGCAAAGCCACGAGGTGAGGCGGGTTTAAGGTGGGACAAAACTATAGTCAACCAGTGAGATTGCAAGTGCAGTCACTTAGGTAATATTGATCCAATGAGAAATCACAAGAATTTTCTTAACAGAACCTTAAAGGCACAAGAAATAATTGTGAGAATTAACAAATGGGATCATATCAAATTAAAAACTTCTGGACATCAAAGGAACCAGATGAGTGAAGAGACAACCTACAGAAACATTTTCTTGCCAGCTACTCCTTAGGCAGAGATTTAACATCTAGAATACGTATGAACTAAAAAAAAAAAAAAAAAAAAAAAATTAGGCCTCACTCAAAAGACACAATAAAAAATGGGAAACCAAAACAAAATAGATACTTTTTAGAAGAAGTGCATATGCCCAATAAATATATGAAAAAGTGCCACTATCACTGGCCATTACGGAGATGCAAGTGAAAGCAACACTGAGATTTCATCTCACCCCAGAAAGAGCGGCCATCATCAAGAAATCACATAGTAACAGATCCCACTGAGGCTTTGGGGGTAAAGGAATCCTTCTGGATTGTTGGTGAGAATGGTATGGAGGTTACGCAAAAACCTAAAAATAGAAATTCCATTCGACCCAGCTATTTCCCTTCCAGGTATCTTCCTGAAAGAGGAGAAGTGATCATATTACAGTGTTACACGGATACTCATAACAACCCAATTCCTAAGAGCTAAATCTTGGAAGCAGCCTATATGTCCTTCAACAGATGAGTGGATAAAGAAGATGTGGTGTTTATACACAATGGAGTACTACTCTGCTCTAAAGAAGGATACACTCGAGGCATCTGTAAACAGATGGATAATCTGGAGACTATAATGTTACATGAAGTAGACCAGACACACAAGTTTAAATATCACATGGTTTCTCTTATATGAGAAATCTAAAATATAACTAAAGCAAGAAATAAAGGATAGCTAATAGGAATGAGGTGATCATTTTCATTTGGGAAGAGGAACAAGAGATAGAAGGAGGAGAGAGGAAGGAAATGAAAGAGGACTTTCAAAAAACAGAGACTTGAAGGAAAGGCGGAAATAGATTTTTTTCAAATGGGAAGGGGGACAAGAGTTAGAGGGAGAAGGAACAGAAAGGGAACAAAAAGAATAGAAATATGTTAAGTATATGTACCAGCTGCCCCAGATAAACGTAACCTGAGTGCTACAAACATGGGCTTATAAAAAAGCCAGCCTGGCTCCCGAGTCTGTATTTTTTGTCACGACAGCTGCCACACGTCGTTGACATAGCTGTTCCTTAATGCAGAAGTCACAGATTGGCGGTTCACAGGCTGGATCTGGCTTGCAGACCTGTTTTGATTTGCACTCTGCAAACAAAAAACATGTTTTTAAAAATCTGTACTTGAATGTGGAGGCCCCTGTCTTGGTTACTGCCCTCATCGATGGGAGAAAATACCTTATACTTGAAAGTTACAGGAAAAGTTTATTTTGACTCATGCTTCATTGAGGCTTCAGTCCTTAGTCCAAGGCAGGGCAGCGCGGCAGAGGGGCCTGCGAAGGAGAGTGGCTCAGAGCACGGCATCCAGGACGAAGAGGGAGCGGGAAAGAGGGAGGCGTGGGACAGCGAGATGAACCCTGCCGGCCACATCCCCTGGGCCTCCTGACCCGACCGCTCCTCCTAACGGAGTCAGCGGAAAGCCCAGGCAGGAGCTCAGACCCCTTCTAAAAGCCCCACCTGCGAGTGGGCTCCCAGGGACCATCCAGACAGAAAGCACAACAACCTGTTCTCTCCAGGTCACCTTGTGGTTTCTTTTTAATTCCTCCGGATCCCTTGCGGTACTGGCCCCCTGGAGGGACACGTGTCATCCTCTGACCTCTCCTCTCTTGTCACACCAACAGCTTCACCGCCCTGCCTCTCCCACCTTTGCAGAACAGCGGCCGCACACAGACTTCCCATGTCCATCTGTGTAGCGATAGACACAGGACATCGGCCGGCTATGACTTCTGTCCCACGAGACCACTCCAAACAGTGGGTGTGCAGGTAGCCCGTGATTATCTGGAAACATCCCGGTAAACTGTACTTTAGAGAGGCGGGTGGTGGCTAGTCATACTATTACGATTGCTAATCATTTTACTTCACATTTAGAAGTGAAGATTAAAAATCCTTCAGTACCCAGCACCTATTTTTAGATGTCTACAAAAACTGTCTTGGATTTTGAAGATTTATTCCTTAAGAAATTTTATGAACTTGGAGTTATTAATTTATATAACAAATCAAAGGTTAACAAGTTCTTGGCAGGTTGAAATGTCCTAATTGTGCGCATAAGAGGAATGCTGAGAAGAGACAGCACTTAGCTTCTGTTATGGCTTTTATCTAGATGTCCTCCTGACGCCTCAAGCTTTATAGGTAGTCATAGGGGGGCTTTTTGGAGGCGGCCGATCTAGTGTGAGTGATGGTGGGATTAAGACTGTGACCTGGAGCCGGGCATAGCGGCGCACGCCTGTAATCCCAGCACTCAGGAGGCTGAGGCAGGAGGATCACTGTGAGCTCGAGACCAGCCTGGGCTACATAATGAGTTCTAGGTCAGTCTCAACTACATAGTGAGACCCTGTCTCAAAAAATAAAAAAACAAACAAACAAAACAGAAAAACAAGAGTGTGATGCTTGGATTAATGACGTGAGGGTGGGTCACCTGGACAAAACATAAGAGAAAGAAAGAGGGCTGGTGTGGTCACCCCTGGTCGATTGCTGCTTGCTGCCTTCTGCCTGTCCTGCTTGGCCCTCTGCCGGGCCACCCTGCCTTGGAGCCGGCTGATAATGGACTGGAACCTTTACGAGCTGTGAGCTGAATAAACCTTTCCACCTTTAACTTTGGGTTTGCGTATTTTGTTTCAGCAAGGAGAAAACTGAGACAGCTTTGAAAGGCAAAATTTTATTTACAGTGATTAAGATGGAGAACACCTTCCTGGTAAAAGAGTGGCTGAACGTGAGAGCGGGACTCGGAAAGCACCAGGTGTAAATACCACCCAGCCCTGTTCGCTGCTGGCCGTGGGAGAAGCACGTGAAGAACCTGGAAACGCTTCTCAGCTCCTGACCCACATCGCTTTGCTTCCCGTGGGCGGGAGCCTTCCGCCTCCTCCTTTCGTGGTCTTCTAAATGCCTATCCACAGTCCCAGGAGCAAAAGTTCAGCTCACTCTGCTCGGAGCTTCAGAGATCGGTGTCTAATTGTAACTCCTCGATAATTTGACCTTGGAGTCAATTGGATTCATTAGTGTGTGATGCGATTCATAAGTTGCCTTGAACCCGTAGGCTGGGTGCATATAGCAGGTGAACCTTGTAGACTGTTACTGAGGTTGCTGAAGGCCCAGTGCAGCAGCAGAGCACCCCTAAGTCCACCACCCAGCACTCGCAGTGTGTGCGAGTCATCAGTTAAAATTCTGCCTTTGGGATTCTCAGACAGCACGATACAGAGAGACCAAAGTTCCCTTGGCAGCAGCAGTTTATAGAGGCATTGGGAGGAGAAAGGCAGGCTGTAGGGTGAGTTACTTTTTGTTCTCTCCAGCTGGGTGAATAGTTAGGTTGTTTTGTGTATTTGCATCAATGCTGCATGTGTGCACAAGTTAGTGGCTGACAAAACCCCTGGATTACACTCGATGAACTCTGGTGCCTTCTGACCTGGAAATGGCTTTTACTCTCTTTGGTTTAACCAGCAATTCTTCTTGCTTGCTCTGTCCTGGGTCATTTTCTCCTGGGAATCTCCTTATTGTCAGGGTCAAGTTTGTTGCAAGTATTCTTTTTTTCTTTTTTTGGTACCAGGGATTGAACTTGGGCCTCTGCACTTGCAAAGCAGGCAGCAGCACCACTGAGCTAAATCCCCGGCCCAAGGTCAAGTTTGTTGAATTAGCTTGGTTCTGGCTGACAGAGCCCACATGTGGGAGCACTCTGTAAATATAATCAAGAGAATTGCTCAAAGCATTTTACCCGAGTCCATTGAATTGAACTCATATAGAGTGTGCATTTGTGCTCTCCTGGTATCTTACTGGCCATGGGTATCCTGCAAAAGCTCCCCTGACTAAAGGCCTGTCCACCCTCGCCTTGTAAACCATGAAACAAGGGGCTGCGCAGTACACCTGGGGCACAGGGCCAGGCGCAGAGCAGGCCTGAGGCATGGCTTCGTTCTCTCTTTTTCTTTCTTTCTTTCTTTCTTTCTTTCTTTCTTTCTTTCTTTCTTTCTTTCTTTCTTTCTTTCTTTCTTTCTTTCTTTCTTTCCTTCCTTCCTTCTTTCTTTTTCTTTCTTTTCCTTCCTCTCTCTCTCCCTTTGTTAATAGCTTTATTGAGATGTAACTCACATACCATGCAACTTGCACACTTGAAGTTATAAAATTCAGTCATTTTTAATATAGTTACCGAGTTGTGCAACAATCAGCACAATTTTAGAACTGTTTTTATGATTCCAAAAAGAAATGTTATACCCTTAGCAGTCAGCCTTCATTCCACCCTATTGCTAGCCCTGGGGTACTGGGCTACTTTCTGTTTCTATAGATTGTCTATTATAGATATTTCTATAAAAAGAGAACAATACAATATGTGCCTTTGCGATGGTTTCTTTAATTTAGCATGGTTTTTAAGGTTCATCCATGAGTCATTATTTCACTCCTTTTTACTGTTAAACAATATTCCATAGTATGACTATACTGCATTTTATTCATCTGTTTTATCAATTGGTAGAATTTGTATCCGTATACTTCTTAGCTATTATTATTAATGCTGCTATAAATATTCATATACCAGTTTTTCTATGGACATGTATTAGTTTCTCTTGGAGTTATACCTAGAATTGAAGTTGCTGATTATGGCAACTATAGTTGTAATCTTGTTTTTTTTTTTTTTTGTTTTGGTGCTGAGGATCAGGTCCTTGCGCTTGCGAGGCAGGCAGTGGCACCACTGAGCTAAATCTCCAGTCCTGTAGTTGTAATCCCTGGAGGAACTGCCAGGCTGGTTCCCAGAGTTATCTCACCACTTTACCTCCCTGCCAGATATGTACAAGGCTTCATTTCCTCTATATTTTTGCCAACAATTGCCATTGTCTGGGTTTTCAGTGATTGCCGTCCTGGTGGGGATGTAACATGGCCTTGTGGACTTGATTTGCGTTTCTCGGAAGGACACCATGTGATTACTGTCTACGTGTACATCTTCTTCAGGGAAGTATGTGTTCAAATCCTTGGCTCACTTTTTATTTGCGTTGTCTTTTCACTATTGAGTTGTAAGGGTTTTTGCATATTCAAGATACAAGTGTTTTATCAGATATTTGATTTTCAGGTATTTTTTTCCCTGTGGTTTTTCTTTTTATTTCCTTGACAGTATCCCTTGAAACACAAAAGTTTTAAATTTTGACGAAGTACAGTTTGATATTTGTCCTTTTGCTCTTTGTGTTTTTAGTGTCATATCCAAAAAACTCCATTTGAAGTCACAGACCTCAACAAGGGAGCATGTTCCTGAGGTCGGTGGTCACTTCATCCTTGCCGTGGCCCAGATCAGAAGCTTTGGGTCTTTCCTGACCCTCTGTTTCTCTCCTGTACTACAACCAGTCTACCAGCATTTCCTGGAGAATTTCGGCAGTCTGACAGCCTTCTTTCTTTCTTTGGTCTTCTTTCTGTGTCTGTAAGACGCAGGCGTTAATGTTTCTGAGGGCCCACATTCTGTAGAACCTCACAGGCGCGGTGCCTGTCCGGGATCCGTTCCTCCAGATGAGAAGCTCCTGCACAGACCCCTCTTCATTATCCGATCAGTTTTTCCTTGGTCTTTGCTGAGATGGCTAAGGGAGTCTGAATCATAGGTATAACCTCAAGACACAAGCACTCTGCTCGTGTCATAATCTGAAATTAATAAATTATCTTTATTAGGTACATTTGAAGCACATAAAGATTACATTCATCATGGGGAGTTGTGCATTTATACAATGCATCTTAATTCTTCTTACATTGGATAGTCTGAATTCATGGCCCTTTGGGGGCTAGCTAAAGGTTGTTTAGCCAAAGTCTCAGTTTTCTCTTCGGAGGACTATTACTGGTATGAGTTTTCTAATTTTAGCATTATTTGTGATTTGAATGGGCCAAAAAGATCACAAATAATCACATTCTGGCTGCTTCTGGCTTTACAGTTTCCCTTTCATCTTTCTCCTCTTTCCCATTTTACTATAAACAGCAGAAAGAAACTAGTTTGTGCTTTTAAAGTTTGCTATTTTGCCTATCTCCTGCTTTTTTCCAGTCTCGTTTCAAAGGTGAAGATGTGGCTCAGATTTTCCTAAGTTTAACCTATGTTTCCTTCCCCAAAGTTCTTATTATTATAAATTGCAAGTCTGCCTACAGGACTAGATCCATGGTGCCCGGCCCTCAGGCCTCCCCCACCCTATTCTAACACCTCGGCCTACGCAGCCCTTCCTGTGGGTTCTCAGAACAGCACCACTTGCCACGTCCCTAATCCCCAGACTTTCCCATTTCTGAAGACTGCAGCAGTGCCCGCCGATTGCCCTCCGGAGAGTCACCTTCTGTTTACCCATCCCTCCTGTCTGGCTCAGGAAGACGCGACAAGAATTGGTGCCTCTCCCTTCCCAGAGACATCACCAGATACTCAAGGGTGCACGGCCACAGGTCTTGTGGTCATGGGATTTATTAGGAGTTATTAATCTTAAAAAGTCAGTCCTGTCTTCCAGAAATAAACCTCACAAAAGGTCAGCTTGGCTTTTAGTGAAGAATGAATCTTTTTTGCAGGTTAAATTGTGAGTCCAAATGGCTGTTACTTGAACCCACAGCAGTCAGTCCTGCAGTAATTAGAAGACAGGAAGGCTCTGTGCTCAGTCAGGCTGAAAGTTCCTTTGGCTTTAACAAGAGCGCATTCCTGCTAGAAGATACCCACTGCAGCTCCAGCCTGGACCGGCGGTGCAGGGTGCCTGGTGCCTTCCTGTTCACTGCTGTGACCGGCGGACTCCGTGCTCTCCTCTCCCTTCCCCTTTGGTTCCGTCCTTTGATGGTTCTCTCCCTATCTCCTTGCTGAGGAAGGGAACCCTCTCTCAGGAACAGGGAGAGAGGGAGAGAGGGGAAGAAAGCTGGAGAAGGAGGAGAGGGGGGAGAGGGGAAGAGAGAGAGAGAGGGGGAGGGAGAGAAACAGCCCAGTGTGTGTCTTGGGGCCCACAAGGGCTTCGGCTCTGAGTGTGACCTGTTTCTGCTGCCATTGTTCTGGTAATTTGGGTCCCTACCAGCAGTGTTCAGAAACAGTGAGTCAGAGAAATTGGGACTGCTAGAAGGAGCTGATGTCCAGGGTTAGCCCGAAGCTAATATGTGTAGAATAACCCATGTGAAGCTGAAAAGAATGTATATTCTGATTTTGTGGGGTGGGACACTCCACAGACTTCTATTAAGTCCATTTGTTTGAAATCTTGGTTCAGGTCTAGTATTTTGTTGTTGATTTTTGTCTAGATGACCTGTCTGTTTGTAACAGTGGGGTAGTGAAGTTCCCCACTACAATTGTATTGGTGCTTATTTGTTTTGTGTGTGTGTGTGTGTGTGTGTGTGTGTGTCCCTTAGTGTTTGTTTTGTATAGTTAGGTGCATTAGTATTTGGTGCATATATATTTATTATTGTCATCTCTTCCTCTTGGATTGTTCTCTTTACAAGAAATAGAGATCTTCTTCATCTCTCTTATTAGTTTTGGTTTGAAATTTACTTTGTCTGCAAATAACATAGCTACCCCTACTTTTTTTCTTGGCTCCTATCACACAGAGAACTGTTTCCCATCCTTTCACTTTCAGTCTATGAGTTTCTTTTTGAACTAGGTGTGTTTCCTGTATTTAACATATGCAGGATTTTGCTTCTTAATCCGTTCTGCCAGTCTGTTTCTTTTGATTGGTGAATTGAGGCCATTGACATTGATGGTTATAACTGATATGTATTGACTTATCATTGTCATGTTGTTGTCCTGTTTTTGGCTCATTTTAATGTTTCCCCCCTCCCTTTAGTTTCTTGCCTTGCCTAATTGATTTGCTCTGCTGGGCCTCATGGTGCTGTGATCTTCCTTGTCTTTTTCTAAGATATTGATTAGAATTGTTTGTAGTGCTGCTTTGGTATTCATGAAGTTTTTCAGGTGTTCTTTGTCATATCCCCATCCATTTTAAAAGACAGTTTTGCAGGATACATCTGTCTAGGTTGGAGGTTTTTTTCTCTTAAGGCTTGAGATACCTCACTCCAAGCTCTCCTTGACCTGAGGACTTGTGTTGAAAAGTCTGCTGTGATTCTGATGTGCTTTCCTTTGCATGTGATTTGTTTCTTTTCTTTAACTGCTTGCAGAATTTTGTTCTTTTGCTGGGATTGTGTGATCTTGACTATTACATGTCTAGTGTAGATTTTTTTTAATCATGGCTAATTGGAGTCCTATATGCCTCAGTTATCTGTATGTCCAATTCTTCCCCTCTGTTTGAAAAGTTTTCTGTCATTATTTCTGTGAACAGTTTTTTTTAATGTCATTTGTACTTTCTCCTGCTACTTCATAGATTCCTATCAGTCTTATATTATTTTTCCTTGCGTCATCTAAGAGTTGGTGGATCAGTTTCTCATGATTCATTAATGCTTTTAAGAGATTTCTCTTTTCATGGTCACTGATCTCCATCCTGTCTTCTATATCTGATATCCAGTCTTCAGAATGGCTCACTCTGTTATGTAAACTTTCAGTAGAGTTTTTAATCTCCTAGATATCTGTTTGAATCTGTTTCATGGATTCCATTTCTTTCCTATGTTGGGCATTCATGGTTTCAATTTCTTTCCTATGCTGGGCATTCATGGCGTCTATCATGGTCCCGAACTCATCTATTTTTTTTTTTGTCTGTTTATGTTCTAGAGTCTCAAATCATGTCTTTCATTGTGCTCACCATCTCTGTAGTTATCTGGGAAATTATATTTTTGTTTTGAATATTTCTAGAGCATGATTGGTCTGTTTTGTTACTTCCCATGCCCTGAGTTCAGGGTGTCCTATTGGTTGATTGTCAAACTTTTCCACCTTGCTTTCCCTAGAATTTGACGTTGTTGAGCTGGAAGCCCATATTTGTGCCTTGCTGAAGTGTTTTCTCATTTTATTTATTTTTTGTTGGCACTGTCCTTGGTTTAATTCCTGGATTAGTACTTTGATCTTCCTTATATAGCTGCTCTTTAGGTTTTGACTCAGAGACACTCTCATTTTCATAATATCAGGAAGGACAACTCATTAAATCAATCACAACCCTTTACTCCAATTGATACAATCAGCAACACAATAGCATCAAGCACAGCTTAGAAATTGTCAATGTTGGTAGCTACTAATCTATTACCTTTAACCATGTGAATTAAATAAAAATAGAGGGACAGCCCAAAATATATTTATAGTGAATAAACTCTTCAATATAGCAACTTTACCCTTCAGGATGGGGAATTTCAAGGTGTTGAGAGGAGAGAAACAGGTAGAAATATAGGAGAAGGCTTCAAGTAAAGCCAGAGAATACAGGATGATCATACAAACTCTAGGAAACTGTTGAAGACAAGGGGGGAAAGACAGAGTGCAAGAACAAAGAAGGAATAGAACAACTTAATAGTAATAGGGAAGTTATAAATTTTACTCAGTTTGTTTTGAAAGTAATGACAATAAAGAGAAGGAAAAGAGAAGAAAAGAAAAAGAAAGAAGAAATATGAGTAGGGCAGGAATAGGAACAAAAAGGGAGATATAGAACAATGTGGGGGAGCAAGAGATTGAATGGGAAAAAGAAGAAACAAGAGAGGAAGAATTTCAAGAGTGAGGAAAATATAAAATTTTTAAAATAAAAATTAAAAATAAGAGAACAAGAAAAAAAATTGAAGGGCTTCCTTCAGGATATATCTCTGCTGTCACAGTAGACAATGAGGGCAGCAATGTGTAGAACTAAGTCAATTAGCCTCAGCTGGCGGATGGCAGAACCCTGAGATTTAGGCTGAATTCTGGCTGCAAGGCCCATGTTGAGCTCCCTGACCTCCTCCAGGGTTCAATTCTGCATTTCCCCTGAAGATAGTCCAGGTTCTGATGGAAGGTAGTGATCCTTTCAACTCACCAGCTATGAGGGCTGCTGTGCCTTTATTACAGTTGTTCACTTCCGTTCCTTCTTCTGAAGCTCAGTACAATGGCCTTTATGACCACCTGTGCCTCTGCAGTGTGGATCCTGGTACTGGCACAACCAGGGAGCCCGAGAGCATGGGGGTGTGGGGGAAGTCCTCCCTGGTCTGCTCCGATCTAGTTACTATTTTCAGTGGAAAACTCTGTCTTCTTATTGTTGATGTGGCTTCATTCCCAGCATGAGTGGAAAGAATGGCAAGACTTGGAAAGGTCCGAGACTCACCCTACCTGCAAGCTAACAAGCTAACCTGCCCCAGTTTCATGATCAATAGCAGATGATATAAGCCTCCTGGTCCAGAGACAAAGGACTTCCTTACTCATAGCACACAAAGCAGCATGCACCAAGTCCCACGGGGTAATCTCCGTTAGCCCAGATGGGCATCTGCACATGTGTTTTTTGCATTCCTGGAGAGAAATCCTGAGCTTAGAGAGTGTAAATCTCTTATAATAGACAATAAGCTGCTGGTCCTTTGCTTTAGATGAAGGTGCTGTCTCTATCTTCCAAGGCTGCTCAGTAGACAACTCTGAAAAGATTGTCTAGAGCAAAAGGTGAGCAGTACTTTGATCATTAGAGGTTCGTGTAAAACCATGTCTGAGATAGTTGAAAGCCTTTGTTCTGTTAGCAAGAACAAAGCCTGAGATAGTTCTACATAAAACAACCTTTATTTTCCTGTTCACCTAAATTAAAAAACTAATCACCTAAGAAAAATGTACAATGGGGCATGAAACAACTTCTTGCTATTAATGTAGGCATTAGGAATATGATCCCCGGATATTAGCATCTCTTTAATCTTATCCTGATGTCTCCAAATTGATTCCATTCTTTAATTAAAAAAGACTTATAGTCAGGCAAATTTCCATTTGTGTTGGTAGAATCCTAAGTCCGTTATTTGCTTCATGAAGTAGAACTCATTTTTATTTGTTTTACTTTTATGTTTTCCAAGGGTGCTGGGTTCAAGCCTCAGTTCTGCCACTAACTTATGATGAGACCCTAAGTAAATTACTTAACACTTCTTAGTCTCAGCATTTCAAACTTCTAGGGGAAACTGGCCCAGATAATTGCTGGTCTCCTTCCAGATCCCAAATTCTATGGTACTTTTGCTCTTGTGTTTGGGGATAATATTAGGCAGGATTTTCCAGAGGAACAGAACCAATAGAATGTATAATATAAGAGAGAAATATTAGGCTGGCTCACATGATCAGAGATTGACTACTCCCACAATGGCCACCTGCATGGGGTGCCTGAAAGTCAGCAGCTACTCAGCCGAAGAACCAGGAAGCCTCCTAATAAGAAGGGCCATTGACACAGCTTCAGTCCAGAGCTGAACATGGAAGCCCCTGGAGAGTCTGTAGTGCAAGTATGAGTTCAAGGCTCAAGAATCTTGATCAGATACTCATAGGCAAAGGCAGCAGCAGAAGATGCATTGCTCAAGAAGAGTTGAGTGTGAGCGTAAGTGTTCCCCTCTGCTTCTTGATCCATGTGGGCTCTTGACCGTTCTACCCACATTCAGGCCAGGCCTCCCATTCAGTTCTGACCCAAAATCATCCATCCCTGATACCAAACTGACTAAATAAATAAAATAAAAATAAAAACAGAAAGGAAGGACTGGGGATATAGCTTAATGTGAAGGTTCACTCCCAAGTCCTGCCCCCCACTAAATCAGCAAATACTTATTTGAAAACAACAAATATTTATTTCAAATAAGAAAAGGATTCCAAGCAATTTCAAATTTAAAACACATGAGAGCCGGTGTGGTGGCACACCCCCGTAATCCCAGCACTCGGGAGGCTGAGGCAGGAGGATTGATGTGAGTTCGAGACCAGCCTGGGCTGCATAGTGAGTTCCAGGTCAGTCTCAACTACATAGTGAGACCCTGTCTCAAAAACAGAACAAAAACCACATGAGAAATCAGTCTCTTTTTGGGTGTGACTGAAGAGTCACCCTTCTAAGAAGTTCCTATGTGTGCGAGAAGCTTCTGCATCATGAGTGGAAGGTGAGGTCCACTTGGAGGATGCCGGGTCCCCAGGCCCCCACACCTCCTGTGCAGCAGTGCAACCCCTCCCTTTCTTTCAGCATCCGGTTCGGACCGCAGTTCTGAGGGCCGGGAATGAGCCCCTCTCAGGTATGGAAGTGAGACCTGGATTAGCCCGTCCTATGGAAATTAACAAACTTCTCTGGGCTTTCCGGTCTATCTTCATACTGTACAATCGTGGGACTCACAGGCTTACTCCCCTTATTTCTGTAAGAGGGACCAAGCGATGTGATGAGGGAATTTTAACTTCTACAGCTGCAGGTCTGTGAAAATTCCTGGGATTACTGGTGTTGAGCACTAGAGTGCGTGATCCTATGGAAATCCTCTCTTTAGTGCTCTTCTTTACAAGTTAAGTCGCTGACAGTAATTGAAGACGGACGCACAGGCTCCATGCCTACAGATGAGTATTAAGTGGTTTTAGATGATGTTAAGCAGGCTTTCAATGTGATGTACGGGCGGAGTCTCTGCTGCTTTCAGATGCTCCCAGAGACTACTGAGAGGCAGGTTTCCTGTCCCGTGTGCATCTCTTCCCCTAGCATTTTGCTGGGTTAATAGTGGGCTCCATAAATGTCGGATGAACAAACACACATTACAAGGGAATTCCATTTTATAGCAGTGGTACCTAAAAGGGCATTCACAGGGTATTTATGTTTTTTTTTTTGTTGTTGTTGTACTGGGGATCAAACTCAGGACCTTGCACTTGCAAGGCAGGTACGGTGCCACTGAGCTAAATCCCTGGCCCCTTTTACAGGGTATTTAAATGCATCTTACTCTTTGTCCTCCTTCCACCCTTAAGAAATAGAAATAACTTTTTTCCACTCTAGGGTCTGGAGTCTGATCCTTTGGGACCAGACTTCCTCACTGGCAATTTAACTCCTTTATTAAAGCAAAGGAAGTGAAGCCAGGTGTGGCGCATGCATGAGAGGCTGAGAGAGGACGACTGAAAGTTCAAGCCAGCCTGAACAACCTAGTTACCAGGTCAGACTGGTTCTCAAGAGAAAAAAAAAAAGGGCTGGAGATACAGCTCACTGTGAAGGCCCTGGGTTCAGTCTTTAGAACTGGAGAATTTAAAGTAAGTGATTAAAGGCCTTGTGCGTCCAGAGTCGAAGGAGCAGGCTAGCCCCAGGGTGAGGCTGGATTTTAAGATCTGCAGAGGACTGGGTTTTGGGCATGAGTGGAAAGATCCCAAACATCGCTGAGCCTACCCTTCCTGTGCAGGGCCCAGGGTGACTGAACGCAGCGAGCTCCTAGGCCTGCTCGGGCTGCCGGCTGTGGGACCTGGGATGGCAGGACAATGGTGGTGGGCAGGTGGTGAACTGCTAAACCCCTGCAAGAACAAGGCAGGGGAGAAGCCAGTTGCTACGAGCTCCCCGCCCACCTCCAGCTCCAGAGTGCCCTGATCACTGGAGAAATGCCCAGCGGTGCTAGAAGGGAATGGACGTTGGCCTTCTCATCAGGTCAGTAGGGTAGATGTCTAGAAGGGGTTGTGTCCCGGTTAGACAGTGAAGACTGGCGCCCTTCACACAGGGAGAGTGGACAGACAGGTGAATACTTCCTGCTCAGCCAGGAAGCTTCGTAGCATCCAGTTTATAGTCTGACAAACTGAGGTCTTCTAGGAGTGCTGCACTCTAGATCGCGGGGGCCAGGCCTAACTCACCTCCTCCTGTGGGTGAGGCAGGGCCCTGTGGGAGGAGAACAGGTGACAAGAGGTCATGCGGAGCAAGGCCCGGCCCAAAAGAGGACTGTCTTCCTCCCCACCCATTTGCCAGAGAAACATCTAGCACGATGTCCTGCAGACCTTAGCTACTCTCCTGGCTCCAGTTACAGACCTGCACTTCCCTTCCCTTTACTGCTCTAAATAAACACGTGGCCATTTGCCTGGTGGTCTTTTCCTCCCATCAGGAGTTAGAGCCCCACCTGGCCCCACCTGTACTTTTTCTGTCTGTCTTAATTTCTCACTCTGTGAACCCCTCACCCATGTGGGCTGTGGCAGCAGCCTGCTACGGCTGGCTCAGAAGTGACAGAGGAGGCCGAGTGGTGGAGCGTCAAATCCCCAGACTGGAGCATCTAGTGCCCTGGGTGAAAGAGATGGAGGCGAAACGTTGAGGGAGAGTAAAGCCTCAGAAAAGCATTTGAATTTGACATGGGACACAGGCTAGACCCAGAGGAAGATTTACTCTGTGTTGGCCAGGATATGGAAGCTCTGGAGCACAAGTTCAGGAGAACCAGGTTGTCCTGGCATCTGTTATTTTAGCTTATGCAAAAGACAAAAAACAAAAAACAAAAACCTGGCGTGGATTTATTTCATGGGGACAACAATGCTCTCTTCTGAGGTTTCCAGTGCCTTTCAAGGGTTGCTCAGAATCCGCCTTGTCCTAGGGCCCTGTGGGTTTTCATGAAGACCCCTTGTGAAAGCTTTTGGTAAAGACGTTAGAGGATTTGTGTCAAGCCCAGTTCAGCCATCCGTCCGGACCTCAACTCGAAGCATTCTAGGACCGGTGCTTTTGAGTATCGGACCAGACCTTACAGAGCAATATCTTTATTCCAGGAAACCTTGTACCTCCGAAAGACAACCCAGATCCCAGCGTCATTTTCAAACTCTCCCCCATAGAACATGCTGCCGTGTGGTGACTGGGGGAGAACACCAGGGTGACTCAGGAATCTGCAATCTACTGTGTTTTTGTTGTTGTTGCTGTTGTAGTTTGTTTTGGTACCTGGGATCAAACTCAGTACCTTGTGCTTACCAGGCAGGTGAGGTGCCGCTGAGCTAAATCCCCAGCCCTTGCAGTCTACTTTTGAACAGGAGATTTTGTGTCCCTTGGGGGCTCCCCTTCATGCTGGGGATACTGGATCTCAAAGACATGTCCTTCCTTTGTTCTGAGAGCAGACTTCCGGTCTTTGTGAGTGCTGTGGGTGCCAGCAGTCAGCCTGGTCCAACCCACCACTCTGCAGCTGTGATTCATGTAACATTTCATTTCGAGAAATGGTATTTCTTTAAGACTCTGCCATAAAGTCAGATGACACGATAATGTGTTTTCAAAGTACTTAAAGAGACTTAGAGTCACAAGTGAGGTTACGCATGTTAAATGTTAAAGGAGCCATTTGACAGTGTGTGGTAAGAGTTTTGGCATTTAAGTAAATTATGAGTGAGGGAAAAGGGCTCCATTAAGTCACCTTTGACATGAAACTCCCACGAGCACAGCCCAGAGAGGCAGAGCGAAGCATTTGGGGGCCTCTCGGCCAATTCTCCCGGGCTCCCGACCTGTGCTGGTCGCAGGAGCAGTTCTGAAAGGAATTCTGCCACCATTCCACTCAGTTCTGCTTCTCCTTCCCACCTGTCCCCTTGGAATTGTGCGCTCAAGAGGGTTCAGCCCTGTTCCTTTCCACTCTGTGTTACCTGTACTGCATTCCCACACACTGGGCGACCTGTGGGTGACAGTTTCTGGTCTGCAGCCTGGGGCCTGGTGATTTTGATGATATTTTATCAGAGTCCCAGTATAGCAAGACACACTGGATTAATTTTATTGGAATGTGTTGTATTGAGTTTGAAAAACTAAATATTCTTGTATGATACAAAGGCGTTTTTTCTCTTTTTCCTTTTTCTTTTTGGTACCAGGGATTGAACTTGGGTCCTTGCACTTGTGAGGCAGGTGGCGGAACCACTGAGCTAAATCCCCAGCCCCGTTTATCCTTTTTGAATTAATTGTCTACTATTTTTTCCTTTTTAAATTAAATATTTTAAAAATCAAATCATATCTGAATGTTAGTTTAAAATCCAAAAATATAACCAAGGTCTTAAAAACTTTCTCCTTTAATTTTTCTACTATAAAAGCAATGCATTTTTAAAAATTAATTTTATTGGTACATTTAATATATACAATATAATGACATTCACTGTTGGAAATTTGTACCTTTACATAATCAATCTTGGTTCTTATTTTTCCCCATTCCCCTGCCCTCCCTTCAATGTATTTTAATTGAAGAACATTTATAAAAATGAAAAAGGTCCAAAGGGAAAAATTTTAAACGTAACATACCTCTTATAACATCCAAATGATAACTTGACCTCCAATTTTAAACTCCAGAAACATCAAAGCTGTACACCACATGTGTAAGATTGAGGAATTAATTTGTATGATATGGTTATACTAAATAAAAAGATTTTTATGGCCGTATGTGTTTTAATCTTTTAAAATATCTTATCATACTTAATATTCCACACATTGTTCTACAGTATACCGATATCTTTCACATGCCATCAGTGTATCTGAATTCTGGATGTATTTCCATACTTCTTCATAGGCATCTTCCCTTTGTATGTAATTGAAAAAGAACAACATTTGATTCATAATGCATAGTTTTTAGGATGGTACTAAAATTTTCCATCTTTCTCCACTCACTCTTGTGCCCCACTTACCAGAGACACTTGTAAAAGCCTTTAGCTGTTTATTTCAGTATTTGGTGCTGTTTAGCTAAACATTATATCACTGCCATTTCTTGATTTGTCAATTTTAGACATTTTTTATTATCTGCCTATTTGTCTGTAAATCCTAATGAGGACTTAGCTATCCTACACTGTGTCTCCTCCCTACCCTTTATCACATGTACTTCATGTTTTCTTGTTTTCTTTGTATCAAAATATTTTAAATAAAATCAGTAATCAGCATTTATGTTATTACATCAGCTGTTGGAGACTTCATCTCATAAGGTCTGTCATACATTGATCAGTTTTGCTTTCTAAATAATCCAATACATGTACACACGTCATACATATGTTGCACATATATGTATATATGTCGTACATATTTTATATGTGTGTGTGTCAGAAAATGTACCAATCAGTGATTTCCCCCTGAGTCTTCCATCCTTCAGTTCTAAATCGGAGCAGCCACGCTGAACACGGGCATCTTGGGGCCCCTTATGGCGGCAGCCTGGAACATTTCCAGGCCATTCTCCCAGTGGGACCTTTTCCCTGGGCCCTGTGACTTCATCGTGTGCTAAGCTACTAAATGCTACCTGAAAGATGCAAGCAAATCACCTAACCTCTCTCTGCCCGATTTTATCACCAGTAAGGTGGAGAGGAGATGTATCACCTGGGACTGTGGTGAGGAGGAAAACAATATTTGCAAAGTATTTGAATAGTGCTTCGTGCAGAAGTGATCACATTGTTTTGTTAGGACGAATCTTCCTTTATCATCCCTAAGAGGGATTCAGAAGAAGTAGGTTTGTGAGAAGATAGCCAAAAATAATCCTTTCCCCGCTTTCCTTGATTGATCCTTTGACTAGATAGAGTTCTAAGTGGAGGACAACTTTCATTTAGCATCTCAGCAGCAGTGCTCCACTTCCCGTCGTCAGGGTTATGCTCGATGGACAGCCCCTTCTCTGCACAAGAGGCACTGTTTTCCTCTGGGCACTCTCGGAACCTCCACTGGAGTTCGGTTTTGGAACTCCACTTTGGTGGTTTTCTTGTACATTCATCAGGCTGAGAACGTTCAACCTGAAAGGCATTGCCATCATTGTCATAATTACATTCTCGACTTTTTCTGTTCTCTTTCTAGAACTTCTGTCTATTGGTTGTTTGATTTTCTGGGTTGATTATTTCAAGCTTATCTTTCCTGTCTTCCAGCCCATATTTGTGTGTGTGTGTGTGTGTGTGTGTGTGTGTGTGTGTGTGTGTGTGTTTGTTTCTCTTTGGTACTTTTTGGGAAATGTCTGTGACTTTATCCTCTAATATTTCTGATAAATTTTGTGTTTTGATCTTGCCAGCAGCTAAATGCTACAAAATACAGCCTTCGAAGTGGCCCCAGAGCATCATTTTTTCCTTGCACAATTTGTGGCTCACTTGTTTATAATGGGAATAATCTGTGCAAGATTTTTTGATTTCACTTCCTCTGTCACTACTTCCATTTTTCCTTCAGTATATTGAGACTCACATGTGTTTTATATGACAATTTCAATAACAATTAGGGTAATTGTGTACAATTAAGTGCCAAGACTTCAGAGAGTGTCCCCAGAGGGAAGTCTGCAGAAGCTAAATAAGTTAGGTTCTCCTAGAGGGTGGATGCCTGCTGAGCACTCGCTTTTCCTTCCAGTCCACCTGATACCTGGGGAGCGTGCCCTGGTGAACATCAGAAGGAGCTCAGCATAGAGATCTACACAGGCTTTCTGAGATGATTCCTGAAGAGCTCACAGCACCACCCCTTCCGTTTATAGAGAAGTCAGAGAAGGAGGCAGACTTGGCTGCAGGATTCCAGGGTTAGGATCCCTATTCCTCCAGTCCCCAGGGAAGGGGAGCAGGTACCCGGCATGTTACCCCCAGGACAGTGGCTGAAAAATTTTGCCTGAGGTTTGAGGGTAACCCTGAGTATTACGGTTCGCTAGAAAAACAGAGCTAGCAGACTGTGTGCATCATACGGACACACACGGACACACAAGAAGGGAGCTGTTATGAGGAACTGGCTCCTGTGATCATGGAGGCTGGCAAGTCTCAAGCTTGCAGGATGAATCAGCTGGCACGAGCCTGGGACAGCGCATGGTTAGCTCTGGTTTGAAGTTCAATGGGCTCAGCTCCAGAGGAGCCAATCAGTGTCTGAGGCAGGACATCCATGTTCAAAGCTGCTAGGTGGGGAGGATGATCTCTCACTTGGAGGCGAATCAGCCTCTCTGTTCTATTCAGGCCTTCAACTGATCAGACAAGCCCACACCTGCTTTAGCCAGGCTACCATTCACCTGTCAATCACATCCCCAAACACCCTATAGAAACACATCAGAAAAATGTTCAATCAGATATCTGGACAGTTCATGGCCCAGTCAAGTCGGCACATACAAATAACTGTCACACCGTGGAACAGGACAAAAGATTTCAGAGTTGCTGATGCGTCAGGGAATGAAGGACCCAGGATTTAGCTCAGTGGTTCCTCCACTTGCCTCACAAGCACAAGGTCCAGAGTTCAATCCCTGGTACCAAAAATAAATAAAGAAATGAATGAATGAATGAATGAAATCCTTCTGTGAAGCTGGAGGCGCCAGGCAAGTCCTCTGCCTTCCCACTCAGTACCCAGCAGGGCCAGGAGCAGATTCCATCTCCGGGAGGTCTGGGCAGGAGGAGGACCAGCCAGATGGGAAAGCAGCGATCTCCCAGGGTACAGCACCAGCCGCTAGAGGGCAGACGGGAGAAGAGAAGCAGCCATGAGCTCGCTGGGCCCAGGTCTCTGCGGTGGAACGCGGATTCCAATAGGCAGTAGTAGCTTTCACTGGCCTCTTCTTCACAGAGAGGTGGCAACGGCGGGCAGGAGAAGGACCACACCCTGAAGGTGGGCGCGTGTGCACACACATGCTAGCGTGCGTACACATGTGCGTGCACAAACCCAGTGGAAGCAGCACCGAGGCAGAGGAGGGCGTGTGAGAAAGCAGGTCCGGAGCTTCCTTCTCCGGGAAGGAGCATGCACCCCGAGTGAGACTTTGAACCCAGGTATTTCCTGAATTTCATAGAGCGACTCAGATGTAACCGGACGTATGTAAACATCCTGGACGATGGAGTGCAGCTGAGCGGGCTGTGCAGTCTTCCTGATGTGGAACGGGATGGAAAAGGCCGCCAGCTCCAGGCTTGCTGGTCACTGAACAGAGACCAATCGCACACGTTGACCACAGGGTTTAGCATCTGAAGGGCACCCAGCAGGCTGCACGGTGGTGGTGCAGGGAGGGGCACGTGTGAAGGTACGGCTGAGACCTCTCTCCATCCTCAGATCTGGTTCTAGCTTTTCTTTTTATAATTGTGTGCTTTTAAAAAGTCTACAACAATAACAACAACAACAAAGGGTAATTCACAGGCTTGGAAGTGGATTAGCTGGTGGCGGCGCATTTAACCATGGCCTCGGAGGTGCGGGCCACAGTCAGTTGAGCTTGCAGATGCAGCTGTTACTCCCTGGGGGCCTGGAAAGGGTAGGGCTGGGTGCACAGATCAATGCAGACCAC
Source organism: Fukomys damarensis (assembly GCF_012274545.1). NCBI lineage: Eukaryota > Metazoa > Chordata > Mammalia > Rodentia > Bathyergidae > Fukomys > Fukomys damarensis. The sequence continues at coordinate 68,299,520 of NW_022900916.1, forward strand.
TGACACTCCTGGGGGATTGATCCAAGGGTCCCGACTGAGGACGAGTGAGCAGCGAGCCCCACCTTGGCATTTAGCGCGCGAGCAGGGAGGGCGACCGCAGAAGGGATGTTTGGAAGAGTGGGAGCGAGGCTCGGCTGCAAACAGGCCTGGCCGCTCCCCCATACCCAAGTGCACGCCATGAGACTGCGCTTGGCATGGGGTCCCTTCAAGGTTGGATCCCAGCACTCCAGACAGTCCAAAGACATCCATGTTGTGACTTTCAAGAGTTACAAAGGCTTTTCGTAAAGAATGAGAAACTAGAGTCACTCATAGGAAAATGGATGCACATTGAGGCCTTACTCTAGAGGGAAATAAACAGGACACACGTGTGAATACCGGCTAGTTTACCTGGTGCGAAAAAGTGTAAGATCCAGATTGTATAACTGACAAGGTGACATAGGAAGAAGAGGGCTAAAGGTGTAGGGGAAGTAGGAAGGGGAAGGGAAAGGAAAGAAGGGACAAGAAAAAATATGAGAAAAGGAAAAAATGGAAACAAAGTCCCTGTAAATAGGGAAGGGTGGAGGGGGTGAAGGGAGGGCAGGGGTATGGAGAAAAAATGAGAACCAAGACCTTTCATGAAAAGGTACAAGATCCCAATGATGAATGTAACTGTGCTGTATATAAAATTGCAGGGGTATGGAGAAAAAATGAGAACCAAGACCTTTCATGAAAAGGTACAAGATCCCAATGATGAATGTAACTGTGCTGTATACCTAAAATGTACCGATAAACTCAATGAGAAAAAAAAGAGTTACAAAGCCTTTAGGCCAGTGCTGCACAATATAAGTGCACTGTGATGCACATGTAATTTAAAATTTCCTTGTAGACATGTTTAGGAAAGGAAGCGAACCTGTGACGTTAATCTTAATAATGTATTTAACCCAATCTGCTCATGTGGTGAGCAGAATTCTGGCCCCTGAAGATGTATGTGCTCTAATTGCCGCCACCTGTGAACACATGGCTTGATGTGGCTTCGTGGGGATCTGCAGAGGTGGTTAAGGTGAAGACCTCCAGACGAGGAGCTAACTCTGGACTATGTGCGCCCAGCTTGAGTCCTTAAAAGCAGAGAACCTTCCCTGGCTTTGTCAGGGAGACGGACAGCAGAGAAGTGGTCAGCTGGAGCCTGGCCGGCCCTGAAGGGGGCGGAGTACAGGCCAAGGTGTACAAGTGTCTTCTGGAAGCCAGGAGAGGCGAGGACACAGAATGAGCGCAGCTCTGTTAGCACCTGCTCTAGAAGAACGAGACTCCCTTCAGAACTGAGCTCTAGGACTGCACGGTAATGCATCTGCATTGTTTTAAGCCACTAAGTTTGTGGTGGTTTGTTACTCTAGCAGTAAGCAATGAATGCGATCCAACATGCTCTCATTTTTACATTTGATCCTATAAAATTATTAATGACATACTTCACATTCTTTATTTTGTTCTAAATTCTCCAGTCCCATGTGTATCTTACACTAAAAGCACATCTTGATTCTCATTTCAGGCTAGCCACAGGTCACGTGCTTAGTGGGCCACACGCTGAGCAGCACACTCTAGGATCCTGGCCCCACACTGAAATCCAGGTTCCCCAGGACTGATTTATCCCACCGGGGCCCCCTTCCAGAGCATCCCTCTACGGCGGCCCCCGCTTTCTAGCCAGTGGCAATTTCTGTGTGAGTGTGCGAGAGCGTGTGGATAACGTCCCTGAGCATTTTAAGTGTGCAGCTGACCTCCTGCTCAGGATCCTTATCCGGGCCCCTAGTTTGTCCACCTTGGCCCACAGCTGTTTCCTGGTCTCCACAGAGATGCTGGCTTATGGAGGTCTGACTTTCCCTTTTGATCTGCCTTCCCTTGGACCTGCACGGAAGCAGTCTAACGACCCCTGAGACAGTCTGTGAAAGGAACCAGAGGAGGAAGGATGACACTACTGTGGGTATGCCTCTAGGAACAGATTTTTTGCTAAGGGGTTGCACTGTCCTCCGGTCCTTCATAGGGAAACAGCATGGCCAGCCCTCACTGACAGGGCTTGGTATGAGGAAGCATGAAGGACAGTTAGATCCATGTCCTGGGCCACCATTCACACACAGGCAGACTGGAGCATTTGGATTTCTCTTTCTGCCTTCTAAATCATGACCCACAGTGATCAGGTCCTGGCTGAAGGAGTGGGCAGCTAATTTGTCTCTGTTTAATCTGTTGGTGAGCCTCCTCATCAGGAGGAAGCCATCAGAGAGCAGAGGGCATGCTATCCTACCCCTCAGATATGGCTGTTAATATTAGCTGTATAAAAAGGTCATGAGGGACATTTTGCACTCGCTAAAGGCCATACTGCTGTCACAAAGCAGGCAGAAAACCCTCCTTGCCTCTCGGTTCCCTGAAAAAGTATAAGCTATTTGCCTCTGATTAAATTTCACAGAGAAATGACCTATCATTTGGGCAAATAACCTTACCTTCTACCTGCTTCTCCAGGGCACCGGCTTCTGATTGTAATTCGTTTATCTTTGGCACATGCTGCTTTGTATTTAAGATTAGATTCAGGTGAAAAATAGGGGGTGGTTGCATTTATTGATGTATTTTGCTCCTGTAGTCTGCGGTTGGGTGGTTCTGAAGTACGTTTACAAGCTTTAGCCTCCTAATCATGCATTTCCATGGCCCCTTGGTATGCAGATGAGCAGTCAGCCCCTGAGGCGGGTTGGGACTTCTCTCTGGGGGTGGTGGTAGCCGAGTGCCAAAGGGAGCCCCTGTGAGTGCAGAGGGGTGAGGATCATACAGTTAGTACTTAAGGTCTGGCCTTTCCCTGGGCAGATTATTAGTCTACAAAGGATCATATGCAGTGCTACACATATAAATAAAACCCGTTCATTAAACTGGGCATGGGAGATTTCACCAGGGAAAGCCTAGTGGTAATGCCGCTGTGCCTGTATTTTCAGTTTGCCAGCTGAATGTAGCCTGGGGTCCTCTTTGACCCTGTGTGTTCACATTTGTGAGCGCGTGCACGTGTGCGAGTTGGAGCACTCCTGGGGAAGGCTCCCCGTGTTCTCAAGAGGACGAGAGCGGGCGGGCACGAGGCATTCTCACTACAGTCTTTTCCTCACCCTTCCATCTTGAGGAGCAGGCACAGGCTCGGTGAGGACAGAAGCCAGGTAAAAGCTCCAGCCCTTTGTCATCAACAAGGGGTCCCTGCAAGACGAGGTGTGAGCCTACACTGGACATCGTGTTCTGAGGAATAGTGGCTGGGGCTCCAAGCTAGACTGCCAGGATGAGGCATCTTCAAAGAAAGCTCAGTGGCTTTTCTTTCTGGTCCACGGTGCTACAGCTAGTGACCAGCCACTCTGCTCACGGCTGACCCTTCCCAGGAAACACTTTAAGCTCCTACTTGTGGCTTCACCTCAGAGGCCTCTAGGACCTGGCCGCTCTGGTACAAGCCTCTGCTCCCTGTGGTCAGAGCCGAATGACTCCCCTTGACCACACAAGCCCCCACACTTCCTCAGTCTGTGCGTCTGCTCGTGCCGCGGTGCTTCAGGATACCTCTTCTTTCCTTCTTCCGTGTCCCCGAGACTCTGCAGTCCTTCAGGTTTGACCCAGGGCTCTTCCCCTTCCCCAGGCCGTCCTCCTCTGAACCCCTGTGATGTGATGACTGTCCCTCTCAGGTTTCTTTCAGTGGTCATTCGTGTTCCTGCTTTCTTTCTCCTTCTAGACTGCAAATTTGTTGATGGCAGTGGCCCATGTTAAGTGTACCTGCCTCCTGAGTGACATCCGACACATAGCAGGAGCCTGTCCACCATTTGTGGACTAAATGAAGGCACAGACATTGATCAAAAGTCACGGGATTAAGGCTTTTGCATCAGTGTCAGAGTGCCTTCCAAGAACCGTGGGCTGGGGTCAGGAGCCTGCTGGAAAGGCCAACTCATAGAATCCACTCTGGAAGTGAGGTCAGGGAATCTGTGCTTTAAATAGGATTCCCGAGAAGTCTGATCTTTGAGAGTCTGGAGAGACTTATAGGATACCTTCAGTCCAGCTGGGGTCAGGCCCCGCTTCAGCCACCAGCCCAGAGTCCAGAGTGAAGGGTGCTGTGACTTCTCCCCCAGGGTCCGTATCATTCCCAGTGTGGTGATGTGGGAGCTACTGGAAACTTTAGTGGGAGGTTCTTAGGTCAGTTGAGGGAGTAAGATAGTCTTCTTGGGATCCCTCGGTAGTTCTTGAGGAACGGTGTCATGAAAGTCTGAGCCTGGGCCCTCACAGCTCTTTCTTCTTGTTTCTGTACACTCACCTTTGCCAGCCAGCCACTGTGATGTGAGGTAGCTGAGGTCCTCACAGTTGGTGAGCTAAATGAACCTTTCCTTCCTAAGTGAGTTACCTCAGGTATCTCGTCATAGGGACAAACTGCTGATGAATATGAGTCCCAGGGAAATTTTACTCTGTGAATACCACACTGATAACAAGAGGGCATTTCACTTACAGATGAAAAAGCAAAGTGGAGAGGAATATTAGATTTTATTTGTAAGGAGTCTGTCATATACTACAGAGAATCCCTCTAAACCAGGGACAAAAATACATCCAGGGAATATGGTTTCATTTCTGTGTGTCTATCAACCTAAGTGTTGCCAAGTATTGGCTCCAGCTTTGGAGGAGACTTCTGTTAGGAAATTCAAAGGTCACAGGCTTATTGAAAAGAAACCAACATTCACTCATTTAAAAAAAAAAATCTTAAGTAAGTAAAGTAATTAAGGAAATTCAGCTAGGCTCAGAGTAAAAAAAAAAAAAGGTCAATTAGGATACAAAGAAAACCTACAGCATCCCAGTGAATATTTTAAATGCATTTAAAATATTAACAGAATATGGGAAATAGATTTCCTTAGTTACTATGGCCAATAGGTAACTAAGGAAAATTTTTATTCTTTCATACTGACTTTTTTTCCAGGTGATTTTAACCAAGTATAAAAACCATGAAGAAATTAAAAAAATATTATATTTAGTTATATAAGGAGAAAGACAATCACTTCACTGTTTATACAAAAAGTCATCTCCTGCAGCAAAGCAGTGACTCGCTGAGGGTGTCAAAAAAGGGAAGAAGGTCGAATACTTAAAAACAGCAGCTGGACCATGACAGCGAATTACAGGTGCTGACCTACGGGAAGATGACCAAGGGTACGATCTTCAGCTCTGCGCAGGTCCGAGTTGGTGAACAAGGGCTGCTGAGCGGGCGGCGGGAACGCTTCCGGCCGCACTGTGTGTTCCCGGATGTTGCCCTGGAAGCAGAGTCTGCCTAAACTTTCCAGAGCGGCAGCAGCAGGCAGAAGTGCCCCTGGGATCCAGTTTTCTAAGCTCTGCACCCTTCTTTTCCCTTTAATTTTCAACTTGATGTCCATCAGGAGAAAGTTTACGTGGTTGGGTCATTTATTTTATTTTCTTGTGAGGATGGAAATGGAACCCAGGGCCTTGGGCATGCTAGGCAAGTGCTGTACCACTGACTGGGTCACTGAGGCTGGAGCTGCTGAGTTTCATTTGGTTAAGGGTTGGGTGTCTACCAAGCCACGCAAAGTAGTCCTTTTTTCTCAGTACTCAAAAAGCACTATGGTCTGATATTTGCTGAACGCACCTGGAGCCCTTTCCAGTGTCCTTGCTGAGTGGCTGGGAAGATGGGAGAGCTCACGCATCTTTCCTATGTCACTGGAACTGAACTGTCTACACTTGCAATGCTGAGACCAAATTTTGACTGTGTGTGTTCATGTTTGTGTTTGTGTGACCTCTCTGATATGTGGTATTTATTTTTCTTTCACATCCTGGGCCAATTTTCCTTATCCAGGTTAATTGCATATCCTTTTTTATTATTCTGGAAATTGGGTCATCCTGGATGCCTCAGGCAGAGCTGTGTTGGCTCTGATTTATCTTGCAGTTTTTTGCTCAGGGTCCCAGAGGCAAACATCTGCTGAAGCATCTTCCTTCTGAGCCTTTTCAGCTGTGCTCAGAGGACTGACAATGTTTGATGTGTTGTGCCTCTCTCAAAAACTCAAGCAGCATGACATGTACTGAGCATGACTAACAAGATTTCCAGTTCAATGTTGGTGTGTGCCAAGGCCCATGTACCTGTAAGAGCCCCATTTGATGTTGCCTATCCGGCAGTGAATTCAGCAACTACAGCTCGATAAAGAACATCACCATTGCGGGTCTGCATTACGAAGTCATTATCCTCAGGGTGGAGAGAGATTACAGTGAGGGGTGGGGATATGGGACCAAGGCCTTTGCTGTCACTTAGATGCTGTGACAATAACCAGCTCCACGGGACGGCTGCGAAGGGCACTCAGCCCAGGCTCTGCTGAGGAGGGTCAAGTTGGCTCTTATTTCTGAAGAACTCGCACGTCTGAGCCTGGCATTGACACTTTGACTCATGAGTGTTAAGAGGAAAATCAGAAACCTGGGTGATCTGTTTTTCAGGAAAAAAAAATCTGTGTCTGCATCTATGTATCTGTACCTGTGCGTTTGTGTATCTGTATCTTTAAACTTTGCTGTGTCTCTCCCCAGTCCTGGGGCATGCGGGTTTCTGACAGGCTTCACTGGCACTCCCAGTTACTTTAGGAAGTAGTGTTGCTGCACGTGTTCTACTCCTGCTTCTGGCTGTGAGCACCCATCACCCGTCTTGCGTTCACTCTTACCAGTTTGTCCTCCTCGGCTCTGTCCAGTCTGTGCTTTATTTACTCATGTATGCTATGGGTTTTTTTTGAATCAGGATGTTGGCTACAAAAGTTTAGAGTCCTGAAAATAATTTGTTGAAGTAACGCTGCAAAAGCTGTCTCTGGCTGGCTGGATTCGGCCGTCATCCCTTTCATCCGGCTGATGGGAGCAGGCCCCTCTGCAGCAGTCTTGGCATGTGGCACCCTGTGCTGCTGCTATGCTGCTGGATCCTCACCAGGAAGTGGCTGTAGCCCTGAGTCCTTTCTCCAGGAGCCGAGAGGTCTATGTGACATTTTCTGAATATACGAGTGCAAAGAAACAGTCAGAGCCCAGGCTGGCTGTGCCTGAGGGGCGTCCAGAATCAGATTTTTAGGATAAATAAAACTAAAAGTCAAAAAAAAAAAGGACGGGGATTTTGCTCAGTGGTGCCTGTGCCTGCCTTGCAAGTGCAAGGTCCTGAGTTCAATTCCCAGTACCCAAACAAACAAACAAACAAGCAAACTAAAAGCAAAGAGGGGAAGCCGGCTTGCTGCACAGTCATTTCTACTGTGATTGCTGGATCTCCTCTGCCCTGCAGGAGGAAGGTGGGAAGGCATGGGGCCCACTGCCGCTGGTTGGAATCGCTCAGGCACAAGTCAGATCCTCTGGCCTGACTGCTGGGCCCAGGGCCCAGCCCTGGTCAGCACATCCACTTCCAAACACTGTGGATGACAGATTCAGTGCCGCTGGAGTGGGCCTGACAGGTTTTACAGAATAACCCTGCTTGGGCAAGGCTGTTTATTGGTGCGTTTGGCAGAACACAGCAAACCCTCACAATGTACGGAATCAGATGATGAAAACATGGTAGGCATAGCTCTGAGAGAGAGTACTGATGTTTACCTCCTGTGCAGCGTCTTCCCGAGAGACTGCCTGGAGAGCACAGGGCTCACTTAGATATGTGCGCACAGGTAGTGTTTCTTTTAAAATTGGACACATTATTTTATAGTCACACCTTGTGAGAGAGGGCTGAGGACTTTCAGAATCCCCAGAGGGGCATTTGGCCCTTCTGCCTGAATTTGACTCAGTCTTGTTTCCCAGTCGAGTGGCAGTGCTCTGGGAGGTTCTTTTTATCCTTGATCCATTAGGGATTTTGTTTTATTGTCAAGTAGGGCATTGCTGCTCATGAAGCCTCTCAGACAGGCTGTGTCTTACTCGCAGTTTCTAGTATACAGACAAGCTAGACTGTTCAAGTCACACCGCACAAAACCGGATGCATCTTTTTTCTCCTCGATAGTGGCTGTCTGTTCTACAGGGTAAAGGAACATCATGACTTTCCTGACACAGTTAAATAGGAGATCACAATGATCAACTATCCTGAGAAGCGAAAGAAATTTGGGCTTTGGTTTTGAACTAACTTGCCGTTATCTTAGGGAAGTGCTTTATTCTCTATCAAAACCAATTTCTTCCCTGGCCTATTTTAATCAGAGCATCAAAACAGATAATCACCCAGGTAGTGCAAAATAATTTGTTTGGATAAGACCTTGTATATAGTTTGGATAGTTTGGCTATTGTTTAAATTTTCTAGCATCCTTAAATATTCACCTTCATAGAGAAGCAAGGAAGATAGATCAGAAATGGACAAGTTGGTAGGAAAATCCAGGTTTTAAAATGGTTGTGGTTGAGTTATACAGAAATGATTTAGATCTGAATATTTTAAAAATATTTTCCTCTTTATAAGAAAATACTGCAATGGGACCATTCCAGGGGTTCTGGAGGGTTGCTCTTAACACCTGAAGTTTCTCAGTTCCTTTATATATTTGAAAATAGGGATTCATGCCGAGTTGGTCCTTTGTATTAGAATAAGATCACGGTCACCCTGAAGAGTGCGAAAACGGATGAGGTGCTTGCTTTACTATCTTGAATAAGAGCTGTACAATTAGATAGAAGAATACCATTCACAGAATTTGGGGTATTGACACTGGTTTGGGGCTTACATGATTCGAATATTCCGGTTTGTCATCTTTGGTGTCTAGCTGTGTCCTGGCCAGGGCAGCAAGGAGACTGCTCCCTATGTGGCCTTGCGTGTTTTCGCTGGTGACACCCTGCCACCTTGTGGCCGCCTTTGGATTCCAGCCCCGTTCCCGTCCCCCAGGCTCGCAGGGGGCCTGTGCCTGAGCTGGCGCTGCCCAACGGGCATGTGACAGAGCTGTTCTGGAGCTCGTTCTGCGGACTCCGTTCATCCCGCACGAGACCCTTCTACTGATCATTAGTTGTATGCACTGCACCCCAGGCCCATGGAGAGACCTCTCCTTTAAGAATACTCACAGAGCCCACGGGTGGCGGAAACAGAGAGACCAAGTTTTGGAAATACCGATGTTGTTTCTGCTTCAAGTAAGCCTGTGTCTGCAGGTGAGAGGCGAGCGTCTCCCTGGCTTTGCAGATTAAACTCTTCCTTCTCGGGAAGGCCACCTAGGCCTCCGTCCTCAACAAAAGAGCGTTTATCAGCACTCCCGAATTCTGTTACCCATTTCCTGACATCTGTCTAGGGTAGGTACAATTTTCATCCTCATTTTATAGATTACTGAAATTCAGAGATATAAAGTAACTTTTCTAAGGTCACTCAGATGATAAACACTTGAACTGAGACCCAAAGCAAGTAAAGTGACTCCTCCTCTTAAGTGTTCTGACTTATGCAGACAAAATGAAGTAAAAACACCTGATCACAGCTGATAAATACAAATAAAAGCTTTATTTGTAATAAAAACCTATCCAGATGCTGGTTCATGTTTTTTAAAACAATCAACACCATTACTATCATCATGAATACTGTTGATATTATTGCTAATGGCAAGCAAAAATTTTCTGTTTGCTAAATGGTGGAATAACTTTTGGAGGGGAACATCCAGAATTGATTAAAAGATTATTTGCAGTTCAATTAATAATGTTCACTAAACCTCTCATTTTCTACTATGATGTAGTTTTCAAATGATCCCAATCAAAGATTCCACTTGTGGGAAAAAGAACCAGTTTATGAACTCAATATATAAATGAAAACATGCTTTGAATGGTAGGAGAGAAAACCACTAGACCAGTGGGGTGAGGTACTAAGGGTTTAGTCTTAGCAACCTAGGTGATTAGTGTAGCTAAGTTAGAGAGGGAAATGCTCACCGTCCTCTTAGAGGGATGGCAAGGACTTCACTCTGTTCTCACTGGGTGGGACAGAGGTTACTGGGAATGGCTGGCCTCCTCCAGAGATCTGTGCTTCTCTCTGCCAATGTAAATGCAAGAAAATAATGCTCACAGTAAAAAACAGACAAAAATGCTTGGAGTGGAAAACAGACAAAAATTAGAGTACTCTTTTCCTCAAAGCTGACGTTGGGTTGTGGGGCAGAATGCCTTAAGAGACCTAACCACAGGTTATGAAGGGATCCCGTGGGATGTGAAGTGGGTAACAGTCTGTCCTAGGTGGCAGATACTTAGGTGGTGCACTTGTGATCGTCCCAGCAACAGGCAAGGGCCAGAGAGAGACCTGGGCTTGGTTAGCAAGTCTTAGAGGAAGAGATCCTGCTTGATGGGTTCCCGTGGTCAGACATTTTGAAAATCTGTGCTTGTGGCTTCGGGGATGCTGCCTCTATATTGTGGACCATTTTTGTTTCCCTTATGAGGTGTACGTCACTGACATTTGCCACTTTCTATTCGCAGGTGGGACACCTGACCCATCCATTAAACATTCAATGTATAGCTCCTTTGCCTTCTGTGTCTAAATTTTGTTCCTTATCTACTTGTATTGTAGATATACAGGGACTAGAGGTGAAAACTCACAGACTCAGTGCCCCCCCCACAATTTTAATAGGTTCTAAATGACCTATAAAATTTAGATTGAAATAATATCAAATACATGAAGGTGAAAGTAAGTCATAAAAATAAAGGCCATATGGATTATGTCGAAAGGAGAGTATCTCATACCCCTCACTGGTGGTGGTGGTAGGCAGCGTGGATGTAGGTGGCTTATATAACTATCCGGCCTTTAAACCACTTTCTTGTCTTATCACCAGTTCCTTTCTAAGCTGCTAACAGTTTGTTAGGGGCGGAGGAAGGAAGCTTTCAGTTTGGTAATAATGCACAAACAGATACCCAGACAGTTTCAAATTATCTACACTTTGATTCTCCTGGCCCGTATTAAAGCATGTCCTGAGATGTGCTGTTCCTGTCAAAAGCAAGGAAGACATTTCAGTTGTTAATTCCATTCCATGACAGGTGTCCATCTTCAGGAGACTTGGGATGCATGCCTCTGTTCTTTACTCCAGGAACTGTTCTGTTTCCTCTGGGCAATAAAAATAACTCAACCCATGGCACAGAGAACTGTGTCCTTAAATGTTTTCCTGTCACTCAACCATTAGTAAGCGGAAGCCAGGTTTGCAGCTCATTCATAGGAAATATATTAGGCTTCACTGTATATGATTTTGTGTTATTTCTTCTCGCTCTAGCTCTATTACCCACTTCTTTTTTTTTTCTCCTTGGCATTAGTAGTGAGGACAAAGTTTGACAATCAGGCATGGAAAAAAAATCCCAAACACTAATGTCTTGATACTTATGCTTTCCCCTTCCCTTCCCCTGCCTTCTACCCCTCTTCCCTTCTTGTTTACAAGAGCTTTGTTTCCATTTTATCTTTTTTTCTTTTCCCTTTCTTCCTTTCCCTCTCCTCCCTTGTGCCCCTTCCCATTTGAATATTTTCTTCCTATTTCACAATATCTATTATGTATTTAGGTCCTTACTTACAGTTTCATTTTCTCACACCAGATAGACAATGCCATATTTACACATGTGTGTCTGATTTATTTCACTTACAGTGTATCCATTTAGCTTTAAATGTCTCAAGTGTATCCTTCTTTACGGTTGAGTAGTATTCCATTGTATTAAAAAAAACCATATCTTTATCTATTCATCGGTTGATGGGCATTTGGGTTGTTTCCAATATTTAGCTATTACAAACTGTGCTGCTATGAACATAGGTGTGCATATATCACGGTGGTATGATGCTTTTAATTCTTTTTCGAAGCTATTGAGAAAGGGGATGTCTAAATTACTTTTCTCCCATTGCTGAGACAAAATACCCAACACTCATATTTAAAGGAGAAAAGGTTTATTTAGCTCACCATTTGTAAAGGTTTCAGTCCATAATTGTCTAGCTCCAAGGCAGAGTAGAACATGGCAGAGGGGTGTTGCAGAGTAGAAAAAGCAAAAAGAGAAACTTAACAGCATCTTTCTGCCTCTTTCATCTTATTCAGACTATTGGGATTAGAGTGGTGCCATACCAACAGTGTACTAGTACAGTAATCTAATCACATGTCCTTAATCCCAGAATCACACATTCTAAATTCAGCCACCCCTGAAAAGGGCACCTATACCTCCATAAGTCTTTGAGGGGACTTCTAGACTCAAACCATAACGGGATAGCTAGATCAATTGGAACCACTTGTCCTAGAGTTTTGATGAATCTCCACACGAATTTCTACCAGTCTACACTCCCAACAACAGTGGGAAAGTGTTCCTTTTCCCCCACACCAGCCAGCATTTCTTATTAGTTGATTTCTTGATAATAGCCAATTTTTTTTGGAGTGAGATACAATCACAATGTTATTTTAATCTGCATCTCTGGAAGAACCAGTTATGTTAAACATGGTTTCATGTATTTATTTGTCATTTGCAGTTCTTCATCTGAGAATTGTGATTTTTCTCAGATGCCCATTTTTATATTGGGTCTTTAAATTTGAGGGGCTTGATTTTTTAAAAGTACTTTATATATTGTAGATATCGGTTCTTTATCCAAGGAAAAGCTGGCAAAAATTTTCTCCACTCTGTTGGTTGTCTCTTTGCTTTGTTGGTGATTTCTTTTGCTGTGCAAAAGCTTTTAATAAGATGATATCTCAGTTGTTGATTCTTTGTAATATTGTTAAAGAGGCTATCTTTTTTCCAGTGAAGGTGTTTGGCTCTTCCCTTGAAAATAAGGTGGCTAAGTGTGTTTGGTGTTATTTCTGCATCTTCTAATCTGTTCCATTGATTCAAAGGTCTGCTTTGTTGTTGTTGTGGTTTGTTTGCCAGTATTATGCTGTTTTTATCATGGTAGCTCTGTGGTATAATTTCAAGTCAGTGATTGTGATGCCCCCTGCCTTGCCTTTGTTGCCCAGAATTGTTTTTGCTTTTCTAGGTCTCTTCTGGTTCCGAATGAATTTTCAGAAAGTTTTGTCTAATTCTGTGAGGTATGCTATTGGTATTTTGATTGGGGTTGCATTAAATCTGTGCAGCAATTTTGTGAGTATGGCCATTTGCAATATATTGGTTCTTCTTACCCACAAGCAAGGGATGTCTTTCTATTTTCTGATATCCTCTGGAATCTCCTTTTTCAGAATACCGTAGTTTTCAATGTAAATATAGTTTACTTCCTTTGTTAGAGTGATTCTTAAGTATTTCATTTTTGGATATTATTGTGAAAGATATTGTTTCCATAATTTCTCTGTCAGTAAGTTTGTTATTTGTGTACAGGAATGTTACTGATTTTTGTGTGTTGGCTTTGTATGTAGCTACATGACTGAATTTGGTTATTAAATCTCGACATCTGTTGGTGGAGTTTTTGGGATCTTCTATGTAAACTATCATACATATCATATAATGATAGTTTGACTTCTTCTTTTCCTAACTTTATTCTTTTTATCTCTTTCTATTGTCTGATTGTTCTGCCTAATTATTCCAGAACTATATTGAATAGGAGTGGTGATAGTGGGTAGTCTTGTCTTGTTCCTAATTTTAGAGTGAAAGCTTTCTCTTTTTGACCATTTAGTGTGATGTTGGCTGTTGGTTTGTAATAGATAGCTTGTATCAGATTGAAAGAATGACCATCCATTCCAGTTTCTGTAGAATTTTTATCATGAATGGGTGTTAGATTCTGTCCAATGCTTTTTCTGCATCTATTGAGATGATCATGTGATTTTTGTCCTTGGCTTTGTTAATATAGTGTATTACATTTATTTATTTTCATGTGTTGAATCATCCCTGCATCCTTGGGATTAATCCTACTTCATCATGGTGCATAATCTTCTTGATGATTTGCTGCGTTCTGTTTGACAGTATCTTACTGAAGATTTTTTACATTTATGTTTATTAGGGAGATTGGTCTGTAGTTCTGTTTTTTGGTTGGATCCTTCTCTGGTTTTGGTATCAGCATAAAACTTGCTTACAGGAATGATTTTGGGATATTGCTTCCCTTTCAATTTCATTAAAGAGTTTAAGGAGTAGTGGCAATTTTCTCTAAATTTCTTATAGAATTCAGTGATGAATCCATCAGGACCTGAGCTTTTCTTTGTTGGTAGGGGTTTTTTTTTTTTAGACAGGATCTCACTATGTAGTTCAGACTTCCCTGGAACTCACTGTGTAGCCCAGGCTGGTCTTGAACTCACAGCGATTCTCCTGCCTCAGTCTCCTGAGTACTGGGATTACAGGCATGAGCCACCACTCCCGGCTCTTTGTTGGTAGGTTTTTAATCACATCTTCAATTTCATAGACTGATATTGGGTTGTTTAGAATTTTTATACCTTCTTAATTCAGCTTTGGTAATTCATATGTATCTAGGAATCTCCATTTCTTCTGAGTACAGACTCTCAAAGTAGGTATTGATGATCTTCTGGATTTCTGTTGTGATTTCACCTTTTTTCATTATTATTGGATTTGAGTCTTTTCTTTCCTTTTTTTGATAAGGTTGGTTAAGGGCTTATCAATTTTATTTAATTTCTCAAAGAACAAAATGTTCAACTCATTGTTTCTTTGTATTATTTTCTTAGTCTCAATTGCATTAATTTTTGCTCTAATATTTATAACTTCCTCCCTTATATGAGCTTTGGGCTTGACTTGTTCTTTTTCTAGAAGTTTGAGGTTCAGCACTGGGCTGCTTATCTGAGGTACTCTATTTTCCTGATGTGAGTGTTCACCACTATAAAGTTCCCTCATAGGACTCCTTTCAATACTTCTCAGAAGTTCTGGTGTATTGTATTGACATTATCATTTAATTGTAGAAACTGTTTAATTTCTTCTTTAATTTAATCTGTGACCCATTGATTGTTCAGGAGGGAGTTATTTAATTTCCATTTATTTATGAAGTTTTGCCACTGATTTTCATTTTCATTGCACTGTGGCCTGATAATATGCATGGGGTAATTTCAATTCCTTTGCATCTACTTAAGCATTTTCTATGAACTAGTATGTGGTCTGTTTTGGAGATCATCATGTGTGCACCTGAGAAGAATGTGTACCTGATGTTGTGGGGTGGAGCACTGTAGACATTTACTAAGCCCACTTGTTTACAGGTTTGGTTTAGTCCTGATATATAAAGTTTGCAAAGCCAAATGAACAAAAGTGAAGACAGAATATCAGACCTAGAAGATAGGGTTGTGGTTAGTGATGGCAAAAAGAAAGATCTCTTAAAAATAGCAAGGGGCCATAAAAAAATTCACCAGTTGCAAAACATTTCAAAGAGGAACATAAGATTATTGGGGTCAATGAAAAAGCAGAAGTCAACAAAAAGGACATAAAAAATCTATTCAGAGAAATAATGGCAGAAAAATTTCCAAGCATAGAAAAAGAGCTGGACATCAGATAAGTGAGGCATATATAACTCCAGTCAGCCATGACCAAAATAAATCTACACCAAGGCATGTAATAGTCAAGATCCCAGAAATTCAACACAAGAACAGAATATTAAAAGCTGTTAGAGGAAAGAAATCACTTATAAAGCAATGCCCATCAGAATCAGAGCAGACTTCTAAACACAAGCCCTCAAGTCAAGGAGAGCTTGGAATGAAGTATTTCAAATCTTGAAATAAAACACCCTCCAACACAGATTGCTATACTCTACAAAATTATTTTTCAGAATCAGTGGATAAATAGGATACTTTCACGACAAAGAACTACTGAAGAAATCCATGACCACCAAACCAGGTCTACAAAATGTTCTGAAAGATATTTTAGAGAGAGATAACAAAGACCATAATTCCAAGAACACCAATAGAAAGAAGCCAGCAGGCAAGGCAAGCAATAAAACAGAGGGGAAAGACAGGGACCCAACAGCAGGAAAATAACATGCAAGGATAAGCCAGTACATATCAGTAATGACCATCAGTATAAATGGTCTCAGTTCACCAAAAGAAACAGACTGGAAGTATGGATCAAGAAACAAGATCCAACAGTTTGCTGAATACAGGAAACACATTTAACTGAAAAAGAAATTCATAAGTCAAAAGATGGAAAACAATACTGCATGTGGCAGGAACCCAGAAAAGGCAGGGGTGGCTCTTGTATGTGCAGACAAAGTGAACTTCTGGCTCCACTCACTATGTCTGTATCCAGTTAGCAGGAAAAGGAAAAGGAGCAAAAGACATGACTAACCCTCATGTTTACGATACTTCCTAGAACTTTCAACATAGCTTGCATTCACTTCTCACTGACCAAATATTTGTCCTGTCTACACCTAGCTATCAGGACAGCTGGAAAATGTGGGCAGCTGTAGCAGACATCCCTGTCCGGTATTAGAGACTATATGTGGCACAAACTTCGTGCCCCTCCACAATTCTGCTGCATTACATTAGGAGTCCAGTGAAAGCTTTATGTGACTCTAGTGGGCATATGAGATAACAGAGTTGGATGAGTAGAGCTCCTCCACTAATGGCTGCTACCAAGATCTAAGTCCTAGTCCATGAAGTAGCAGGGCCTTGCTGAGTTCACTTCTAGCTAAGGTCAGCTTGACTACAACTAAATTCTTTCCCTCTGAATTACCTGTATGTTCTCTCTAGCAAATATATGCTAGTGCCTCTTTTTTTGTAATCCTTCCTGCGACACCCACTGTTTCTAGGTGTCCCGAAGTTACGCTGCTCCTCTCCTTCCCATGCTTGTAATGAATAAATGCTAGATTTCTTTGGTGCCTTTTATTTTTGCTGCCCGGTACAGCTTAGATTAGCCCAAGACCCAGCTTCTGTTCTCAAGTCTTTATCTGTCTTTTGTTTGCTCCCTCTCTCCCCCTTCTCTCATCGTACTGTGTCATAGGAGACTGAGACCCATGGCTGGGGCTCTCAGTAACATTCACCATAGCCAGACATGTAGTGAGCTGAAAATGAGGAATCTCAGTATGACAGAGGCAGGGGAGGTGGGCAGGTAGGCTGTTAGGAGATCGGGAGCAGGATGTGCACCATCCATGTGTGATCCAAATTATGTAATGGATCTTTGCAGATTTCCTTGAATTCTGTTCATATCAGGGGGAGGAGTGGTTAAAGGTAAGCGAATAGATAAATAAATTTAAATTCCTTAGAAAAGGGATGGGTCTTGTCACTGCTTTTGTTTAACTTGAGCTACAGAATCTCAAGTCAGGCTCTTGGCTACCACAGAGGTTTTTCAGTTTGCGTCTTGGGATGCCCCCCAGATCATTGGCTGTCCAAAAAACTAGTGCTGGTAGTGAGCTATTTTTACCCCTGAAAATCCGATGAACAGAGTATATTCACCTGAGCAGAATCTACAGAGGAAGATAAGCTTTCTTTGGTTTGAAATGAAATTTATGCCGAAGTAACATTTTAATACTACTTCTGTTATCCAG
Organism: Fukomys damarensis; assembly: GCF_012274545.1. Classification (NCBI taxonomy): domain Eukaryota; kingdom Metazoa; phylum Chordata; class Mammalia; order Rodentia; family Bathyergidae; genus Fukomys; species Fukomys damarensis. The sequence continues at coordinate 68,316,819 of NW_022900916.1, forward strand.
TCAGGTCAGCTGTATGTAAGTCTGATGAAAAGGAGGAAATTATCATTACTCAATACACGCAACTTATTTGGCAAACAAATATATTTCAAAGAATAGGACTCTTTGGGTGCCTTGGGGATGGAAAGATGTTATTAAAAGAGTTTGGGATAGTCAACATGTGCGTACTATTGGCTAGAATTGCTGATTTGCCATGAGATTTCAGTCAGATAGATAAGTGAGAGCAAAGTATTTCCTGCTTCAGTTTGCCTAGAAATGACACTGGGAATGTAATTAAAACAGCAGATACCCAGGTCTTCCCCCTGCAGTTCTGATACCACACATGGCTTGGTTATAGCATTTTGACAAATATTGGATTAATTGATGTTAATTGCCCAAAGTTGAACATTTCAAAATGGAGTTAAACTTTTCTTTGAAAAAATATGAGCAAATCATTTAAAAAAAATGCAAGGTTTGCTTTAAATTCCTTGTTTGCTAGGTTGCTAAAGGGTCCAGTAGTTCTCTTCTCCCTTACTCATCTCTTTTTGTACAACAGGGCCCTCAGACCTAGCGCATAAGTCTATGTTTGAATATGAGCTTAAAGGTTAAAGATTTGATGAGGGCCTCTTTGCACTCTCTGGCAGCTCTGGTCACTTGACATGCCAGGACCAATGGGGACTGAGAAACCGTCCTTAGTTTCCTCCTCACCATGGAAACTAGTGCATGTTGATTCCTGTTAGAGTCCACCTGTGTCATAGCAACAGGGGAAGCTGCAGTTGACCTTGGCTTTCCAAATGCCCTGAAAACAGGGCTTTCTATGGCAGACTATCCCCTCCCTTGCTCCACTGCTGTTTCCTGGGTGCAAAGTTGTCTGAACTCTTGGAATAAGCAGCCTAGAGAAAGGAGAGGAGAAGCTGGGACATTATTGGCACTGTTGGCAGGTGTGTGTAAACTGAGCTGTCAGCTGGATCAGCAGGAACTGCAGAGTGTGAGTTTGGGAAAGGGAGTGAATCCTATCACAAAGGCAGCTTGAAAAGTCCACCTGGAAGTAAACCACAAGTTCTTCGGTCTGTGTTAAATATCAAGATTCCAGGAAAATCAATCATGCTTTGTCTTTGGGTGTTTGGAGGTGTCGGGGACAGGCAGGCAGCAATACGGCAGCGGGCTACCATAACTTAGTTCCCTCTGAAATTCACTGGAGTATCTACCGGCCAAACATTCCACATTCATTAATTCTTAAGGTTAGATCTGTGAGATAGATGTAGTCTTCGTTTTAGTGATCAAACAATGCTCACTTGAGTAGGGAGATCAATGGAACAGAATCGGTGGAACAGATCAGTGTTTGGTGCTGGAAATCCCACAGAAGCCCAGGCTTGCTGTTATGTTTTAAATACCTTCTTATTTATCAGCAGAAACTAGGCTTTCAGTTACTGGAGGTAGACTGAGTTTGTACTGGAAATACGTTGTTGCTTCAGTGATTGATCATTGGCTTTGCCCAGAGGCCTCGTGTAAGATGGATAACATACTGCTGAAAGACAGATTTCTGTGTTTCTTGCATTTCTTGTGCTCCTATTGGGCAGCTCCCTATGACTATAACAGAATACCAGAAGGCAACTACTTACAAAGGAGAGTGTTTTATTTGGCTCAAGGTTCTGGAGATGCAGGATGTGGTGCTGCCATCATGTTGGCTCTGTGAGGACCTCATGCTTGACAGTGAAAATATGAGAGTGAGGGATCTAAGGGTGAGATAGATTCAGAAAGGGGAGGCCAGGCTCGTCCTTCTATAACACTTCTCCCACTAGAACCAGCTCAGGGTTGCACAAGAAATGTGTGACAGAATGCTCTGAAGTGATTTTAGCACGGTGGTATAGAATAGCATTTCACGTGGACACTGGTAACTCATAAAGACGCTGACTGCCTACCCACCGCGATTGTTAGCACTTCTATTTCTCTAATGAGACCTGGATAAAACTGTGGTGTTCTTCTTCAGATTATGGATATTTTTCTTCAACAAATATGATTAATTTTGCAATAAAACATTTTATCAATGCTGAGTTTCTGTAGCAATCCATTTGCAGTAGGACAACAGACAGGGTGGGGAGTCACTGCCTCTCTGCCTTGTCCTCCCAGAACCCTGCTGGCTTTCAGCTGGGAAACTGTCCAGGTCCCTGCACACTGCCTTGCTACTGATGTGTGCCTGGTGTCTGTGCTGTACGTGGGCAGAGGCACTTGTCGAAAGCTATGACCTGAGTAAAATCCCATCAAGCGTATTCCTAATTGCTGGTATGAGGAAAGAAAAAGCACTGAAGAAATTAATTTCATCTTCATGTTTTCTAGAGGATCAGACTTTTAAATAAATAAAATTCTGAACATTTCAGCGATGTTTTGAGGGGGAAAAAAGAAGCCAATCTTTTTGGTGTCCAGCTGCAGCCTCCTGTGAGTGAGCACACTGTGTTCTGCACATCTCTTTTGGAGGGCCCTGTAGTCTGTTGCTATGGAGACAGTAGTCAAGTCAGACCAGTGGCAGAGCCCCTCTCCTGAGTCCCCAGGAACATATTGTTTCCTTCTGTTTGGCTGAGTGGCCCTGGAAACCCTGTAGCCCTGAGCAACCTGTTTTCTGTAGCGAGACGCTGATGAATGGATGGTCAAAGACAGCAGAACTCTCAACCCCTTGAGATGCCCCTGTCAGCACGGGCTATAGGTTGTGTTGTGATGGGTGGATTCCAATAAAGATTGGGCTCTGTTTCACATAGATGTTTTTAAGAACTGGCTAATCTTTCCCATAGTGAAATTAAATTAATTATAACAACTAAATAACAAAATTTCCCCTTGGTGGGTGTTTTTGCAAAATCTATAATCTGTAGGAGGCAAAGTATTTTGGAGTAGAGCTCACTGCTCATGTGCAATGGGTTTTTCCTACAACACTTCCAACCTACTGATTATTTTCTACATTTCCTTTTTTCCTCACTCATGTTCCTATAGTACAGCTGTGCGAGGCCGAAAACTTGTGTTACTTTTACTGGGAACTTAGAAAAGCCAGGCGATATTTCAAGATGCAGTGTGGTGCCGTTATGTAGGCGGGTGGGCTCCAGCCAGTCAGAGCCCCGTTCTCCCGTGAGAGCTGTGTAGGGCTGGGGCTGCCCCATTATTCCTATGGGAGCCTCAGTGCTCACTGTTTTCTACCTCATGGCCTGAGGCATATGTCGCGAACAGGAGTGAGCAGTAACTGGAGGTCGAGACGGCAGTAGTTGCCAACTAGATTTTACATATTTTATATATATGTCACTCATCCAGCATGTTATTCCTCCGCCAGGTGCCACTCCCTGTACCTGCACGAGTCCGGGGAGGCGACTTTGTCTCTCCTTTCCTGGTGATTGCGGTTGTCCGTCCGGTTGCCTCCTCCTGGATCCAGGGGTCCACTCGGGCAGGCGTCCGATATCTCCCCCGAGGTCTCATCCGAGGTCCCGTCTTGCAGGTTGCGGTGGAGCTGGGTCGGTCACCGAGTGGGATGAGCTGGTCTGAGCTCTCTCTTTTATACCATTCTAACTGGGGGTCTGTGGCACCGGTTCGGGTTTTGTCACTTGACACATATTGGGCTGTTCGAGTAGATATCGGGGTTGCACACACATTTCACTCTCGGGGGTCACGCACAGGTTTCACATTAAGCCACTCTCGGGGGTGGCATTAGATCCGTCTTGGGAGGCGTCACTCTCCCTCCTTGGGAACACACTGACACGTTGCCCTTCTCAGTGACGCGAGCTCTCTACAGCAGAGAGTCTTCTGCATCCCTGTGAAAGACGCTGGGGGGTGGAGAGGCTGCCCACGGATGGAGAGGGAGGCTGCGCGTGGAAGGGGCGCCCCTCTTCACGTCCCTGTCCCGTCGCCCGGGCTTCCGCCCCACAGCCGGTGAATGTGTGCTTCGTGCTCCTCAGACGCTAAGGGCAGCCCGAGCGCCCGCAGGAGTAGAAGGGACGCACGGGCTGCGCTTTCTCACCAAGGACGCTTCTCAAGGATGCTGTCTCTGTAAAGACAGAACGCCTTGCTAGAAAACGCTCGACACAGGATGCCATGAGGCGTGAGGAAGCGAGCGAGAAAAGCACGCGCTACACATTCTGCTTCTGGGACGTTTTATCCGAGCTGCCCTTTGAGGCGAAGAAACTCAGTCACGGTGCCTGGCAGGGCGGGGTAAGACTGGCTGGGACACCAAGGGCCTCTTCTGAGACGGAGGGCATGAGCTCCATCTGGTGGGTGCGAGGGTGGCACGGGTTGGATAAGCGTCGAGACCCATCCCACTGCATACTCGGAACCCGTTGTTCCCTATGTATGTTGTGTTTCAATAAGGAGGAGGAATAGACTTTCCAGCCTTTCTCCGGGAGGCCTTCTTTTAAGTGCTTGGCCTGACTGCTGTATTTTAAATGTCCCCAGCAAAACCCATGTCAGAATTGAATGGCCAGTGTGAGGCAGTAAGAGGGTGGAAACATAATCTGATTATTATTTGAGGTGGGCCTTTAGAAAGTGATTAGGGTTAGATCAGGTCATGCTGAGGAGCACGAAAGCCTGCTCGGTACTGCAAAAAAGAAGAGAGACCGGAGTGGGTGCACTTGGTCTGTCTCACCTTACAGAGCCCTCCATAGACTCGGGGCTCTGAAGAGCATCCCCACCAGCAAGCAGGATGTCACCAGGTGCAGCCGATCTGAACTTCTCAGCCTCCAGAACTGTGAGCTGAATAAACTTTTTATTCTTTCTTTATCAATCACCCAGTGTATGGGGTTCAGTTATGGCAACAGAGAACAAAAAACAGACCGAGATGATGATTCATTTAATCCTCACAAAAGTATGGGGAGAAGATATGTTTATTTACCCTTTACACATGGGGAAGTAGGCACAGAGAGGTTACACAGGTTCCAAGGGAATGGAGTTGGCAACCGGTGTGATCAAATTTGAACCCTGGCAGTTGAGGTTCAGAGCTGGGCTCGTGGCCTCTCGTATTCGTCACTTCCCCGTTATCGGGACAAAATACCTGACACCTGCAACTTGAAAGAGGAGAGGTTTATCTTGGCTCACAGTTTGCAGTACTAGTTTTAATCACAGGTTGAGTCCGTGGCTGCCTGCTTCAAGGCAGAAATTGCACAGTGGAAGGGCAGGGCAGAGGAATGCTGCTTGACCCATGGCCAGGAAGTGAAGGGAAAGAGAAAGAAGGGAGGAGCCAGAGACAAGAGTACGCCTCTCAGGCCAAGATCCCAGGGGCCCCACCTCTACTGGCACGTCCATCTGTGAACTCATTAAAAAATTAATCGACCAGTGTGTATGGTGCCCCCTGATTCTGTCACACTCCCAAAGCTCCCCTCTGAACACATGGGGCTTCTGGAGGCCATTTTATTTTATTTTTAATTAAAATAATGTTTTTTGGTACCGGGGATCAAACTTTGGACCTTGTGCTTGTGAAGCAGGCGGCGGAACCACTGAGCTAAATCCCGGCCCAGGAGGCCATTTTAGGTCTAAACCATAACACTGCTGAATCACTCTTCCATTTCTGCCAGAAGTAGCCTCCAGTTTGTTCTTCATCTGTAGCCTCATTGAAATCTTTCTAAGTAGGATTTCAGGACATGTATTCATCTGTGCAGAAGGAAGCTGGTGTTCAGGATCTGCTTATTACACTGAGTATCGGGATGCTTTTAATACCTCCCGTTGACTTCAATATAGTCAACACTAGTAAGCTGCAAACTTTCAGTGCAGATGATCAAGAAGGCCAGGCCAGTCCCTTACATTTTGCTAATTGTACAGCACAGTTAATGCTACAAGACAGACAAAATCATTTGCATGATTTTACCAAGATAAAAAAGTGAAGGTGATTCAGTCCTTGAGTGTAGCTTACTGTATTTTAACCGAGTATAGAGAATTAACAGGGACACCCATTCACTGACTATGACTGTTTAGGAGGAACGAAGCTGAAGTGGGAGGGAGATTTCTCCCATTGTACTCTTGCATATGATTTGTCATTTTCATGAGTGTGCATTTTTGGGAAAGATTTTACGCAAGTTATCCAGTGAACAGTTCTTGCTTTTGTGAAAGGTCAGCCATTTTGCAGTCTTCACGGAATAACCAAACATTTACCTAATATACACCAGATGCAAGGTACTTGGTCCTGCGAATACACAGGAGCTGGTTTTCTAGTCAGATAGACAATGGGAAGACAATTATGGAGTAAGCTAGGTGCCAGCGGTGGAAGGAATTTGGATTGGGTCAAGGTGTTCTGTCCCAACTCCGCCCGTAGCCCAGTAGTTCTTGGATGTGATGGGCATACATGGCCGGGAAGTGACAAGAGGAGATGCAGCAATGTCTGAAAGACCTCGGGTTCTTCTTGCCTCAAATTGTGAATATTGTGGGAAGCATGCTGGCACATGAAAGATGTAAGATGAAAGATGTAAGTTCTGTGTGAAGATATGGCTTCCAAGCTGCTGACCTCTTCAGGATTCTGGATTCTTTGGTAAAGTAGCTGATCTTCAGTTGCAGAGGACCTAATTTCAAGGTTATCATGTGAGTACCTTCCTCTGTCCTCTGGCTACCAGTCACTGCCCTTCTATTTTTGCCAATGCATAAAGGTTAAGAAGGGCTTAATTGAGGCAGACTCACCATTTAATTTCCAGAAACTCCTTAGAAGAAAATGCAAAGTTGCCAATTAAGACCTAGGATTGAGGGGTTGGGGATTTAGCACAATGGTTCTGCCCCCTGCCTCACAAGTGCAAGGACCAGAGTATGATCCCTGGTACCAAAACAAAAAACCAAAAACAAAACAAAACAAAAAAACAAAACAAAAAACAAACCAAAAACCAAAACAACAACAACAACAACAACAGCAAAAAAACAAAAGGCCTAGGATTGAAAGTACCGTCTATAGCTAAGGGAGTGGTCCATTGATTTTGTGATATAACAGAAAATGTAACTATCATCAGAAGCTTTCATGTTCTTTAAGGCCAGAAAAGGAATGGTTAGTACATGCTTTTCTGAGGGATAGAACTTCTCTGTTCTTATTTTTTTATTTCCTATTAGTTCATGCTTGCAGTACGTGATGAGCTCACTTGCTGTGGGTGTTGGCATGAGGAAACAGCACCTCTGAATTATTTCTCACTCCCCGACCTCTCCTTCCCCCTCATCCTTCCATCTCATGATCCCATTGCCATTGGCAAAAACCTCTATTTTCATTTTTCCCCTTTCAAATCTTTTTTTTATTTTCTTTTGGTACCGGGGATCGAACTTGGGACCTTGCGCTTGTGAGGCAGGTAGGGAACCACTGAGCTAAATCCCTGGCCCTCAATTCTTTTTAAAAAAATCCCATTCCCCTTCTTCCATCTCTTGTCCCCCCTCCCTACTTCCTATTACCTATTGCTCATTTTGCTTTTTATATTTTGGGTTTCTCCTATAAGAGAAACCATGTGACATTTAAACTTGTGTGCCTGATTTACTTCACTTACTGTTATGGTCCCAAGGTGCATCCTTTTACCCATGCATACCTCAAGTTTATGCTTCTTTATGGCAGAAGAGCATTCCATTGTGTGAAACACCACTATTTTCTTTATCCATCCAATCATCTGTTGGTGGACATATAGGCTGCTCCCAAGATTTAGCTATTAGGACTTGGGCTGCTATAAACATGGGTGTGATGGATCACTGTAATATGTCTTTAACTATTTTGGAAAGATACCTAGAAGGGGGGCAACTGAGTCAGATATCTATTTTTATTTCTTTGACTTTTGTAGTTGTTGTATAAGTTTACATCTCCACCAACAAGGTAGAAGACCTCCCCCAAACTGGAGTAAAATGGGATCTCAATGTTGTTTGAATTTGCATTTCTCTAGTGACCAGTGATGTCGAATTCTTTTTTCATATATTTATTGGCCATTTGTACATCTTCTGAGAAGTGTCTGTTGATTTCAGTTGCCCATTTTTGGATTAGGTCTTTTAGTTTGGAAGGTCTAATTCTTTTGGTATTCCTTGTATATTCTAGATATTAGTCCTCTGTCTGAGGAGTAGCTGGAAAAATTTTTTCCCATTCTGTAGGTTGTCTCTTCATTCTGTTGGTTGTTTTCTTTGCTGTGCAGAAGCTTTGTAATTTGATAGTATTCTTTTGTTGATTCTTGGTATTATTTCTTGTGTCATTAGGGTTCTGTCCAGAAAGTCCTTGCCTATGTTTTTGTCTTCGAGAGTTTTACCTATGTTATCTTCCAGCACATTGTGTTTCTGTTTTAACATTTAGATATTTGATACAATTTTATTTCATTTTAGTACATGATGAAGCATATGGATCTAAAAGCAATCTTCTGCATGTGGATAGCCAATTTTCCCTGTACCATTTATTAAAGAGGCTATCTTTCCTCCACTGCATGTTTTTGGCCCCATTTTAAAAATCCAATAGCTGAATTTACTTCCTATATTCTGTTCCATTGATCTACATGCCTGTTTTTATGCCAGTACCATATTGTTTTTATCAGTGTAACTTTGCAGTGTAACCTCAAATCTGGGACTCTATTGCCTCTTGCTTTGTTTTTGTTACTTAGCATTGTTTTTGCAGACCTAATTCTGGGTCTTTTCTGGTTCCATAGTAACTTTTCAATTGTTTTCTTTAGATGTATGAGGTATGTTGCTAATATTTTGATTAGGGTTGCATTAAATCTGTACATCAGTTTTGGAAGAATGACCGTTTTGGATATATTGGTTCTGTCCATTCTGGAACATGGGATATCTTTCTCTGATGTCCTCTTCAATCTCCTTTATCAGAATGATGTAATTTTCATTGTACAGATCTTTCACTTTCTTGGTTATGCTTATTCCTCAGCATTTAGTCTTTCTTGATGCTACTGTGAATGGTATATTTTTCCTCATTTCTTTCTCAGTGCATTCATTGTTGTTGTACAGAAATGGTATTTATTTTTGTGTTCTTATTTTGCATCCTGCTTGCTGAATTTGGCTATTACTTCTAGGAGTGTTTTGTGAAATACTTTGGGTTTTGTATGTAGAGAATCAGTGTCATCTGCAAATAATGATACTTTTTTTTTTCCTTCCCAATACATATCCCTTTTATTTCTTTCTCTGCCTGGTTGCTTTGGCAGTTTTTGAGGACTATGTTGGACCAGAGTAGTTATGGTGGATGTCTTTGTCTGGTTCCTGTTTTTAGAGGGAAAATTTTCAGGTTTTCCCCCTTTAAGGTTGACAGTAGAATGGTCACAAGTGATTTTTATCAGATTGAGACATGGTCCTTCTATGCCTATTTTCCTTTATTTTATGCTCATGAATGGATGTTGGATTTTGTCAGAGGCTTTTTCTGTGTCTGGTGAAATGATTTTTGTCCTTGCTTCTATTTATGTGATGAATACATTGATTGATTTGCATACAAATGGACCATCTTTCATCCCTAGAATGAAGCCTCCTTGGTCATGCTCTATGCTGTTTTTGATGATTTGTTGCATTCTTTTTGCCAGTATAGTATTGAGGACTTTTTGCATCTATCTTCATTAGAGAAATTGGCCTGTAGTTCTCTTTTTTGGTTTCATCCTTCCCTGATTTTAGACTAATTTTAGAAAAGTGTTTGAGGAGCATTACATCTTCCCTGAAATTCTTATAGAATTTGGCAGTGAATCCATCAGGTCTTGGGCTTTCTTAGTTGGTAGGTTTTTTTTTTATTACTGCTTCAATTTTATTACCTGCTATTGAATTACTCAGGGTTTTTAAGTCTTTTTGGTGTAGTTTTGATAATTCATGTGTATCTGTAAATCTGTCCATTTCTGCTGAGTTCTCCAATTTATTGGCAGGTTTCTGAAGTAGTTGCTAAAAATCTTCTGGATTTCAGAAGTATGCGTTGTGACTTCGCCTTTTTCATTTCTAATTGCATTGATTTGGGTTTTCTCTTTTCTTTTTTGGATAAGATTAGCTAAGGGTTTGTCCACTTTGTTTTTTATTTCAAAGAACCAGCTCTTGTATTCACTGATTCTTCGTATTTTTTTAGTCTATTTCATTGATTTCTACTCTGATCTTTATAACCTCCTTCCTTGTAGCAGTCTCGATTTGGATTGTATTTGTTTTTCTAGGACCTTGAGGTACATATTTAGGTTATTGATTTGGGCTTAGTCTGTCTTTCTGATGTGGGCCTTCACAGCCATAAACTTCCCTTTTAAGGCTGCTTTCATTGTACTTCTTAAGTTCTTAAACATTGTACTGGCATTACCTTTTGACTCTAGGAACTGTATACTTTTTCTGTGGCTCATTGATTTTTCAATAAATTAATTTCCATGCACTTGTGTAATCACTGTTGTTTCTTTTTCAATTGATTTCTAGTTTCATTTCACTATACTAGCAAAATTTTGATTCTTTTGCATTTACTTGCTCACTAGTATGTGATCTATTTTGGAGAAAGACTCATGTGCTGCTGAAAGTGTATTCTGTTGTTTGATGGAATGCTCTGTATGTATCTATTAAGTCCTCTAGTGTTAAGGTTTAATTCAATACTGATATTTCTTTGTTGGTTATTTTTGTCTAATTAATCTATGTGTGATAGTGGGATACTGAGGTCCCTCACTATAATTCTACTGATATTAATCTGATCTTTCATGTACATTAGCGTTTTCTTTATAAATTTGGTTGTGTCAGTATTCAGTGCATACATTATTTATAATTATCATCTCTTCTTGTTGAATAGTTCCCTTAACCAATATGTAATGTTCTTCTCTGCCCTTTCTGATCAGTTTTGGCTTGAAGTCCACTTTATTTGAAAATAATGCAGCTACTCTTGTTTGTTTTTGGGTTTTCATTGCATGAATTATTGTTTCCCAACCTTTTTTAGTCTGTAACTCTCTTTTTGGTGTAAATGTGCTTCTTGTATATAGCATACCATTGGATTTTGTTTGACCCATTCTGCCGATCTGTGCCCCCGCCTACTTTTTTTTTTTTGGTACCAGAGATTGAACTTGGTACCTTGCACTTACAAGCCAGGCTGCAGAACCACTGAGCTAAATCCCCAGCCCCAATCTGTGTCTTTTGATTGATGAATTGAGACCGTGCACATGGAGAGTTATTTAGTACTGACAGGTATTGACTTGTTACTGACTTTTTTCCTGCTTCTGATTTCCTTTCTTTCCTTCTAAACTTTTTGCCCTATCTGGTTTGTTCAGTCTATATCTGGCTAGAACTTAACACAAAATTAAATAACAGACTGTATGTAGTAGCCTTTGTCAGGGCCCTGTGGTCATCAGTCCCATCTGAGACACCTGAGCCAGTAGGTTATTCTTGAGTTCTGAACCCCTGCCTGTTTACAATGTGAACAATCACTTCCTTTGCCCTCATTCCCATATGTGCAAGGTGTTTTAGTCCTTCCTTCCATGCTGTGTCCTTGTTGGCTTTCAGCTTCTTTTTTATAAGTGTGCCTGGGTTTTGGAATACTTTTGTAATTGTAAGTCAAAGGCAAGTGTGTGTCATAAGCCCTTCATAGTGCCGTACTAGCTGAATTAAACTACAAAAATATAAAAACAACTAGGTGGGAGCTTTTGCAAAATGAATACAAGTTAGTAATCTGCATAGTTACAGAGATTTTGTCACTCAGAACCAACTGCTTGCATATGTTGATCTTTACCAATTGAAAAAATAAAAGGAATTTCTCTATATCTCAAGTGTGCAGTATTCGGAGGTGATTCCCTAAACCTTCTTTGGCGTTTGATAATTTGTTTATAATCATAATTTCTGCCCTCCCTCTCCTTTTACAAACAAATGGGAAATAAGAGTGAGAAGCAAACTTCCAACTTCGTTGAAATTAGGAAACTCACATATAGAACTTTAAGACTGAGTATGAAAAGGGCCTTTGGAGATTAGTGGAAAGTGAATGAGTGTGAAAACGGAGGGGTGGAGAGCATCAGCGCTGAGGACTTTGAAATTCATGGTGCAGATTTTCCAAAGCAAATGTCAAGGCCTTGGCTTGAAACGAGTTCAAGGTGCATCTACTGCGAGGAGTGTTCTGTTGGCTCTGAGCAGCCTCAGACCTATGAGACACCCTTGGTGACGGTGAGTGGGTGAGTGGAAGGTAGACTGTGAGAATAAGCAGCCTTCCAGCTTCCATATCTACTAAAAAGGAGTGAAGAAATCAACCAGGCACCAAAGAGTCCATTAAGTGGTTTCACTGGGAGAAGGGAAGCACCCAGATAGCCCAGAGATTCTGTTTTACAGGTTACTGATGAAAAGGTTTCTGGAGGCAAAAGCCTCAAAGTGTGCATCAGGTCATGGCCTGGTGCTTGGCCACATCCTCTCTCCCTGGCTCCGGAATAATATTCCACTTCTTAATTCAAGGATAGACAACATGAAAAAGGAGTTACCATGAGAGCTAAGTGAACATGTTTCATTTAAAAAAATGTACAGGGCCAGGGATTTAGCTCAGTGGTGCCGCCGCCTGCCTCGCAAACACAAGGTCCTAGGTTCCACCCCTGGTACCAAAAACCCAAAACCAACCAACCAAACAAAAAAACCCCACCCCCCAACAAATAACTAAAAACATATACAGACACACATGTGCTAGATGAATAAAACATATCAGAAATCCTACCGAAAATTAAGATGACATATTTCCCTGAAAAGCAATCTGATATCACATAATAATATAAAAAATACACACACCTATTCATCTGTGGAATTTATCTGTGGAATTGCTCTGTGCAATATGGTAGCCACTAATACTTAAAATATAGAGGAACCAAGTAACTAAAATTTTAATTAAAATTTAAAATAGATACTTATTTCAGTTATTGGAAAGCATTTAAGCATATTTAGAACAACTTGATTATGTGAATTTACTTTTCAACTTTAAATTTTATGAAATTCAAATGCAAACTAAGTATTATCAATAACAATTTCGTGCTTCAACAATCATTCAATGATCATGAACAATCATGTGATTACAATGTAATAAATGCCCTTGTACATAAAATAAATGGTTCCTCAATTAAGAGATTTATATCAGATTTTGAAAAACTTTGTTTGATCAGGAGAATATAAAATGTCTTCTTTAAATGCTACCTTTGATATATTAGGTTAATAAATTATAAAAATTATTTTTGCTTTTTTTTAGAATAGGAAGAATTTGTTGAGAGAATCTATTTTTTCTTCTTTAATACAACTATTCAGACATCTTAAATAATGTGATTCTGTTGCCATGGGAAATAAAAACGCTGCAATGTGAAGAAAATGTACACATGGTGTTCAAAGAAGGAAAGAAAATCCCAAACCCTGGAAATTCTGGAAACAAAGTGAATATATGTTTATTAAGGAATGATTTGTTTAATATATACTATATAGATGCTCTGAGTTGAACATTTTGCATTGTATACATGTATACAAACATCACATGGTATCCAATAAATTTGTATTGTTTTAGTTATTAAGCTAATATGAAAATTAAAAAACTATACAGAAGTATTACTCCATGGGCTATAATGAATTAAAAATTTTGCCAGTAGCATTGAAGAAATACTGACAAAGATTATTACAGAAGAAAAGTAAACTGCATAGAAGTGACACTATTACAGGATCCTAGTCATCACTAGCTACATATGTTTGTAAAATGTGGCCTGAAATGGAAAATAAAGTATGATGGCTACATACCAGGTTATTTAGTTTTGTTCACTTGCATGTGGTGGGTCAGGCAGGAACAGTGAAGAGGACTAAGTAGAAAGAAATAAAATATTAGTAATCTGTCTGTTACTGTGACAAAATACCTGAGGCAATCAATTATTAAAGAACAAGGTTTCTTTTGGCTCACAATTTCAGATGTTTCAGTCCCTGGTCATTTGGCCTTATTGCTTTTGGTCTGTGTATGTCATGGCAGGAACATGTGATGGTGGAGGCCTGTTTATCACATAGCAGCCAGGAAATAGAGATACTGGTATGGTTTAGATCTAAAATGTCCCCTCCCAAAGTCTCAAGTGTCTTGAAGATGATTGGATCCCAGGAACACTATACTGCTCAGTGGATTTATCCATTGATAAGTTCAGTAGTGGAGTGTACTGTTAGGAGGCTTGTCCTGGCTGGAGGTAGGTCACTAGGATCCTAACCTGGAAGGGTGTATCCTTGTCCCCGGCTCCTCCCTTCTCTCTCTACTTCCTAGATGCGATGTTTGAGTAGTTTTGCTCCACTGGGCCCTCCCACCATGCTGTTTCTGCCTTGGAGCCAGTCAGTCTGGGATTGAACCATGAGTCAAAATAAATCCCTCCTCCATTAAGTTTTAGGTGTTAGATATTATGTACCACTGACAAGAAAGTGACTAATATAAGAATTGATACCAAGAATGGGGTTGTTGCTGTGACTATGCCTGATCATATAGTTCATAAACCTTTGAAACTAGTTTTTGAGAAGAGTATGGAAAAGTTTGGAGAAGCAGGCTGGAGAAGCCTTAGACTATTGGAAACAGAGCCTGATGAGTGATTTTGGTCAGAAGTCAGACGAGCAGAATGCTGATAAGAATGTGGAGAGTAAAGACCAGGTTTTAGTTAGGAGTAAGCACTCAACTGGTAACTGGACTGGAGCCCATGTGTGTTACACTCTGGCAGAAAATTTTTCTTCATTTTGCCTATGTCCTATGACTTTGCAGGAGACCAAGGGCAATTGATATGTTATAGGAAATTTCAAGGAAGCCCAGTGTTTGGGCTATGGCATGGGTACTGTGGACTGCTTTTTGCCAGATCTACAGTGAGCATCAGGACCGAAAAGCGATGTAAAAAGTTTGCTTCTGCACCAGATAGGAAGCACTTGCAAAGCTGGGACCATGAAAGATGTATGCACTTGGAAAATATAATGTCGAGCAAAACAAACCAGACCGACAAGCTTAAATATTGAGCTCATATGAGTGAGGCAAAGTATAAACAAACAGAAAATGAAGGATGCATAGAAGAGGACAAGGAGATGGATATCTTGCAATAGGGAAGAGGGCAAGGGGTGAGGATGAGGGGAAGGGGAGATGCGTAGAATGAAGGTGTGCCGTGAACAGGGACCTAACAACCCAAATGAATGTAAACCTTATATTCCACAACATGAGCTAAGATTAATAATACAGTAGAAGCAAGGATAGGATAGGGGTAAGGGGAGGGGAAGGGAAAGGGGATTTAAAATGAGAAATAAGCTGTAGTATGTATGTGTATCCACTCCCCAAGATGACTGATTGTAAATCGCATGTGCTGCATTTACTAATAAAATAAAACAGCACCAACAAAGTTGGGCCCATGGAGAAGTGGTGAATGAAAAGATTAGCATTAAAGAGAAGCCAAGTACTTTGCATTAATTAGGACAATAAGAAACATGGCTTGAAAGCATCTCAAGAATCAGCAAGACCCCACCCAGCACAGGCTCAAAGGTTTCATTTGAGAATAAGATGATAGAATGAGAAATAAGCCTTTCATGTTGGAAGAGAGTCCTTGGGCTCCCTGCCTGAGAAGGGCCACCTGAGGAATTGGTTCCCTGGGGTTGGGCTCACAATACTCAGCCATTCAGGAATTCTGAGGTCATTGCAGCCATGATCCACAGAGGCCCGGCTACTGCTTGAGCTGGCAGCAGACCCGAGTATCATCCATGTGGTACTGGTTTTACAGGCAGTCAGAACACAGGAGTTGTGGAATTATGGAGGCTTCCACACCGGTTTCAAAAGAAAGTCAGGAGGGACAGGCAGTGTGCCCCTGAGAAGGCAGTGCAGGAAGCCCTTAGAGTGGAGCTGAAGGTGCCATAGTGACCTTAGGAAATTGGATATGCCAAGATGTGGAATGTCTGCTGAGCAAAGCTGCAGCCAATGAGTGGAGACAGCCCGAGAGAGAAGCCAGGTGGGCTGCACCTGCCAAGGCCATCGGACGTTTGATTTAACTTTGATTTGTACAGGGGCTCACAGCTAAGTGTTTGCCTCGAGTCAGAAGAATCTTTGCACTTAGATTTTTCAGCATTGCTGAACTGTTAAGACTTTGAGAACATTTAGAGATGGACTAAATGCATTTTGCATAATGAGATGGACATAAATCTTTTGGGGGCCAGGGAGACTTTATGGGTTAGATCTAAAGCGTCCTTCCAAAGTCTCATGTGTTTGGAAGGTGATTAAATCATGGGGGTTCTACGCTCATCAGTCAATTCATCCATTCCAGCTACTCAAGAGACTGAGGCAGGAAGATGATATGTTTGAGTCTAGCCTGGGCAACTTAGCAAGACCTTGTTAAAATAAATCAAAATTAGGGGCTGGGGATTTAGCTCAGTGGTTCCGCCACCTGCCTTGCAAGCACAAGGTCCCAAGTGTGATCCCAGGTATCCCCCCCAATATATATATATATATATACGTATATATATGAGGCCTGTGGATGTAGTTCAGTGGTAAGTACAGTGGAACTTTGGTTCACAAACTTAATTCATTCCACGATTCTGGAAAAGATGGCTACTTTCTTGTTCTTGCAAGAAAAATGGCTGAGGTTGTGTTTGTCATCTAATGTAGAGTTTGCAAAAACAAAAATTTTCAAATGCTTCTGTTTGTGAACAAAACAAACAAGCTTCATGAATGGAGGCACCACTGTACTTTAAAAAATTTTTTTACCACTGTACTTGCCAAGCATACAAGGGGTCCTGGGTTCAATCCCCAACACCACACACACACACACACATACACACACACACACACACACACACACACACACACAGCCCAAAGCAAAAAGATCAAAATTACAGCAAAAGATGAATGCCCTCCCTCTACCAGCATGTATATGGAACTGCATACACTTGAGTTTAAACATGACAAATAAGAAGGGAAGGATAAATCTAAAAGTACAATGACCTGTAAAACAAGTGAAAAAAGGAAGTTGGAGGTAATAAGTAAAGAGACTCACTCTACTTGGGTGCCCATGTCAAACTCCCCATATTCTTCTGTGTTTGTACAAGCAGAGAGAAAAGTATGTGTTCTAGTCGGTTAACAATGACAATCTGGGGGGTATGGCAATGGCAAGACAGCCAAGGTGAACAGGTTTGGGAGAAATATATTTAGTTATGTTTACATATATATATATCTTCATAATTTTCTAATCCATTTTTAACATCTTCATTTTTTACTACAGGTGGCTGTTAACGTTTTAAGGAAAGCCTAATAATGGAGCCTTATGAACTCAAGTCATTCTTGAAGGCCGGTTGTAACTTAAATTGGTCAACTGAAGGCTGATGCGCCTCTACTCAGCCTTCAAAGTCTTTATCTTGTACACAGGCAGATCTCAGTGTCCTTAGAGAGACACAGGATTTCTCAATGAACCCCACACAGAAAAGGATATTGTAATGCTCCTTCCAGAACTCTTTGAGGGTTAAATATGTGTCCAAGACCATCTGGAAACACAAGTGGCCAGCATTTGGGTCCTAACTCAAGACTTTGGTTATAAGTTAAAACTAAAATTCCTGTCAGAACCCAAGTTATTCATATGTCAGCCTTGTCATAACTTTAGGATACACTGTAATTAAGTTTTTCTTTGAGTAATTAAAACAAATATCCTCAGAAGGGCTACAAGCATTCAAGGAATAATAATGCCAAGACAGAATTTAAAAATTAGTCAGGCGGATCGGGCCAGTCCTTAGACCAACTCTGCAGAGGCATAGGTTCCCATGAAGGGCAGTTTTCTGAGCTCCGAACTTTGATCATCTTTAAAGAAAGGGCAGGGGAAACCTGTAATAGAACGGAGTGGAGTTCAACCCTGAGGGTAAGGAAACTAAAGTTAGGCTTTGTAGATTGTGTTCAGTCTCAGTCGTGAGGAACAGCCATTGGCTAGCTATAACCAGGGGATTGGGTTCCGCATATGACTGTGCATGTGGTATAATATGAGATCAGAGATAGCCTGAAAGAGGACCTTCAAATTCTTTTTCTTTCCCTCTCTCTTGTCTCTTTTTTCCTCTTTCCACCCTAAAATTTCTTTCTTTTTTCTGTCCTGTCTCTCCAACTCAGTCTCTTGCTCCACCATAGTGTCCCTCATCTCCCTTTTTATTCCAGTTCCTGAAGAACTCAGACTTCTTTTTTTATTTTTTGTTTTTAGGACGGGTTTCTCTTTATGTTCTTTTCTCCAGTCATTTTACCTCACTCATGGCTCTGTACCTTCAAGGGAAGGCAAGCGCCTGTTACTGTTAAGGGGATATATTCCTGTCCTTATTCCTGCACTCTCTCTATCCCCCCTGAACTTAATAGCTTTGTAAAGATAGTAAGGTAATTCTACAACCTCTGGATTCACTTCAAACCTGCTCTAATTCTTTCACTTATCTAATCCTCTTGTTCTAAGTCGAACCCCCCATCCTAAATGGTAAAGATGCCATATTGAAAAGAATATTCACTGCAAACATACTATGAGCTGCTTCTTGAAATTAATCTAATTCACATGAGTTAAAGGTGATACATTAATGACTACCATAAGTGGTCAGTTGGCAAGCTGTGCCTGATCCTATTGGGCTGCTGAATGTATCAATTGGGACAAAGAGTGGTGATTGATTTAAAGAGTTGTTTTCTCTGATATTATGAAAACGAGAATGTCTATGAGTCATAAGATACTCAAAAGCTAAAACGCAACTATATTAGGAAGATTTAAGTAATACCCAGAAATTAAAGAAGGACAACCCAACAATAAAAATAAAAATGAGAAAACACTTAAGCAAGACACAAAAACAAATATCCAGTTCACCAATAGCAAATAGTAGGACAAATGAGGATGAAAAGTCTGATAGTGAACCAACAGGACTCCCTGGACCCATAGCACAGGAGGTAACAAAATTGATCAATCAGGCTCTAGAAAAATTCAAATCAGAAATAATTTCCCAGCTAGCCAGAGAGATGATGAGCAAAATAGAAGTCATGATTCGAGACTCTAGAGCAGAAACTGAGAAAAAAATAGATGAGCTCAAGACTGTGATAGAAGCCATGAAGACTCAGCATAAGAAAGACATGGAAACAATGAATGCCCAACAGAGGAAAGAAATGGAATCCATAAAACAGATTCAAACAGATATCCAGGAGATTAAAAACTCTATTGAAAGTGTACGAAACAGAATAAAAGATTGCGAAGATAGAATTTCAGATATAGAAGATAGGATAGCAGTCAGTGACCGTGAAAAAAGAGGTCTATTAAAAACAGTAAGGGATCATGAGAAATCAATCCAACAACTCCTAGACGATACAAAGAAAAATAACATAAGACTGATAGGAATTCATGAAAAAACAGGAGAAAACACAAATGATATAAAAAAGCTCTTCACAGAATTAATGACAGAAAACTTCCCAAACAGAAGGGAAGAATTAGACATACAGATAAGTGAGGCATATAGAACCCCAACTAGCCACGATCAAAAAAAATCTACACCTAGACATATAATAATCAAGATTCCAGAAATCCAACAGAAAAACAAAATACTACAAGCAGTAAGAGAAAAGAAACAAATCACATGCAAAGGGAAGCCCATTAGAATCACAGCAGACTTTTCAACACAAACCCTTAGGTCAAGGAGAGCCTGGAGTGAGGTATTCCAAGTCCTAAAAGAAAAGAATCTCCAACCTAGACTTTTGTATCCTGCAAAACTCTCTTTCAAAATAGATGGGGAAATAAAATACTTCCACGACAAAGAGCACCTGAGAAATTTCATGAACACCAAACCAGCACTGCAAGGAATTCTAAACAATATCCTAGAAAAGGACAACGAAATTCACAATAACATGAGGCCCAACAGACCAAATCAAATAGGCAAGGCAAGAAACTAAAAGGAGATGGGAGAAAAAGTAAAAAGAGTCAACAAATGGACAAAAACATGACAAGAATAAGTCAAAATATATCAGTTGTAACCATCAATGTTAATGGCCTCAATTCACCAATCAAGAGAAACAGATTGGCAGAATGGATTAAGAAGCAAAATCCAACAATATGTTGTATACAAGAAACACACCTAGTGCAAAAGGAAGTCCATAGACTGAAAGTGAAAGGATGGAAAACAATTCTCCATGCGTCAGGAGTCCAGAAAAAAGCAGGGGTAGCAATCTTATTCTCAGATAAAGTAAATTTCAAACCAAAACTCATTAAGAGAGACAAAGAAGGACACTACATCCTTGTAAAGGGAACAATTCAAGAGGAAGAGCTGACAATCATAAACATATATGCACCAAATATAAATGCCCCCAACTATATAAAACAAATATTAAGTAACATGAAAAACCAAATAAGCACTAATACAATTGTAGTGGGGGATTTAAATACCCCACTATCACAAATTGACAGATCTACTAGGCAGAAAATCAACAATGAAATAATAGAACTGAACCAAGCTTTGGAACACATGGACTTAATAGATGTTTATAGAGTATTCCACCCCCAAAAACCAGAATATACATTCTTTTCGGCTGCACATGGATCATTCTCCAAAATAGACCACATACTGGCTCACAAAACAGGTCTAAATAAATGCAAAAAAATTGAAGTCATCCCCTGTTTATTATCAGATCATAGTGCAATCAAACTAGACATCAATAGCACAAGAAACTATAGAAACTTCACAAGCACATGGAAACTGAACAACACTCTCCTAAACAATCAATGGATTACAGAGGAAATTAAAGAAGAAATTAGACAGTTTTTACAAATAAATGAGAATGCCAATACAACATACAGGAATCTTTGGGACACAATGAAAGCAGTTCTACGTGGAAAATTCATAACATTGAATGCCCACACTAGGAAAACAGAGCGGGCTCAAATAAACAACTTAACGATGAAACTTAGACTCCTAGAAAAACAAGAGCAAGAAAAACCCAAAGCTCGAACAAGAGAGGAAATTATAAAGATCCGAGCAGAAATCAATGCAATTGAAATTAAGAAAACGATACAAAAAATAAATGAAACAAAGAGCTGGTTTTTTGAAAGAATAAATAAAATTGACAAACCCTTAGCTAATCTTATCAAAAAAAGGAAAGAAAAGGCTCAGATCCATGCAATTAGGAATGAAAAAGGCGAAGTCACAACAGATCCGAAAGAAATCCAGAGGATCATGAACACCTACTTTGAGAACCTGTACTCTAATAAAATGGAAAACACAGAAGAAATGGACAGATTTCTAGATACTTATGAATTACCAAAGTTGAACGAAGAAGATAAAAACATTTTAAACACCCCAATCACAATCAGTGAAATTGAAAATGTAATTAAAAACTTACCAACAAAGAAAAGCCCAGGCCCTGATGGATTCACTGCTGAATTTTACAAGACATTTAGAGAAGAACTACTACCATTACTCTTCAAACTTTTCAATGAAATTGAAAGAGAAGCTATACTTCCAAATTCATTCCTGGAAGCAAGTATCACTCTGATTCCCAAACCAGAGAAAGATACAACCAAAAAGGAGAACTACAGACCAATCTCCTTAATGAATATAGATGCAAAAATCCTTAATAAGATACTAGCAAACAGAATACAGAGGATTATTAAGAAGATCATCCATCATGACCAAGTCGGATTTATTCCAGAGATGCAAGGGTGGTTCAACATACGAAAGTCAGTGAATGTAATACATTATATTAACAAAGTCAAGGACAAAAACCATATGATCCTCTCAATAGATGCAGAAAAAGCATTTGATAAAATTCAACACCCATTCATGATAAAAACCCTGCAAAAAATTGGAATAGATGGTCTATACCTCAATTTAATAAAGGCTATTTATGAAAAACCATCAGCCAACATCATATTGAATGGCCAAAAACTGAAAACCTTCATGTTAAAATCAGGAACAAGACAAGGATGCCCACTATCGCCACTTCTCTTCAATATAGTTCTGGAAACATTAGCCACAGCAATTAGACAAGAGAAAGAAATTAAAGCAATAAAGATAGGAAAGGAAGAAGTTAAACTATCATTATTTGCTGATGATATGATACTCTACATTGAAGATCCAAAAAACTCCACCAAAAAACTTCTAGACTTAATTGACAGATTCAGTAAAGTATCTGGATACAAGGTGAATACCCAAAAATCAATAGCCTTTCTATACACAAATAACAGACAGACAGAAAGAGAAATAAGGGAAAAAATTCCTTTTACAATAGCATCCAAAAAAATGAAGTATCTAGGAATCAATCTAACAAAAGAAACAAAAGATCTCTACACTGAAAACTACAGCACTCTGAAAAAAGAAATCGAAGAGGATATAAAAAAATGGAAAGATATCCCCTGCTCCTGGGTAGGAAGAATCAACATAGTGAAAATGGCCATACTACCGAAACTGCTATATACATTCAATGCAATGCCAATTGAAATTCCAACACTATATTTCACAGAACTAGAAAAAAGAATCCAAAAATTCATTTGGAACCACAAGAGACCTAGAATAGCAAAAGCCATTATAGGCAACAGTCACATGGCACCAGGTGTAACAATTCCCAATTTGAAACTATACTACAAAGCCACTGTGATAAAATCAGCATGGTACTGGCAAAGAAATAGGCCTGAGGATCAATGGAACAGACTGGAAGACACAAAAACAAATGCAGATGTACTCAGCTACCTCATCTTCGACAAAGGAGCTCACCATCCTCAGTGGAGGAAAGATAGCCTCTTTAATAAATGGTGTTGGAAAAACTGGATATCAACCTGTCACAGATTAAAATTAGACCCTTATCTTTCGCCATGCACTAAATTAAAATCCAAATGGATTAAAGATCTAAATATTAAAACAGAAACATTAAACTTGCTGGAAAGTAAGTTAGGCAGAACTCTGGAAGACATTGGTATAGGAAAAGACTTTATGAACAAATCCTCAGTAGCACGGGAACTAGCAGAAAGAATCAACAACTGGGATCTCATCTTACTAAAAAGCTTCTGTACTTCAAAAGAAACCATTAGCAGAACTAAGAGACAATCTACAATGTGGGAAAAAATTTTTACCAGCTGTACCTCAGACAAAGGACTATTATCAAGGATATATAAAGAACTCAAAACAATCAGTCCCCCCAAATATAAAGACCCGATCCAAAAATGGGCATCCGAAATGAACAGACATTTCTCATACAAAGAAGTGAAAGCAGCAAGAAAATATATGAAAAAATGTTCCACATCACTGGTCATTCGAGAGATGCAGATGAAAACAACACTGAGATTCCACCTCACCCCACAAAGAATGGCTGCTATCAAGAAATCACACAATAACAAATGTTGGCGGGGTTGTGGGGAGAAAGGAACCCTCCTCCATTGTTGGTGGGAGTGCAGACTAGTGCAACCACTATGGAAATCAATATGGAGATACCTCAAAGAGCTTGGACTGGAGGTTCCATTTGACCCAGCCATCCCTCTGTTGGGTATCTTTCCAAGAGAACTAAAAGAATCATATCACAGAGAAGTATGTGCACCCATGTTTATAGCGGCACAGTTTGTAATAGCTAAATCTTGGAAACAACCTATTTGCCCATCCGTTGGAAACTGGATAAAGAAGATGTGGTTTTTCTATAAAATGGAATATTACTCAGCCATAAAGAGCGAGAGAATAGATTCATTCATAGGAAAATGGATACATATTGAAGATATACTCCTAAGTGAAATAAATAAGTCCCACATGTGTAAATACCAAATAGTTTCCCTGGTGTGAATATTCTGCAACAATGCATAAGATTCTAATAAGATTACTGACATTTAGAAATGGGAGGAAAGGAGCTAAAGGTGTAGGGAAGGTGTGATACGTAGGGGAAGAACAAAAAGGGAAAAGAAAAAAATGTGAGAGAATGAAAAGATGAAAATAAAGTGTTTGTAGATGGGGAGGGGAGGAGGGGGTGAAGGGAGGGCAGAGGTAAGGGGAAAAAAATGAGAATCAAGACTTGCCATGTAAAGGTACATGATCCCAACAATGAATGTAACTGTACTGTATCCCTAAATGTACCAATAAACTCAAAAAAAAAAAAATTAGTCAGGTGGACAGGCACACTGGTAGCAGCAAAGAGATTCCCTGACAGATTTTCAGGAATATGGTAGAGTAGAAATATGCAAATAATTACAATAGATTAATGGTGAAATAATACCTATTGAAGACAACAAAGAACAAAATACAAATAACTGACACTGTTGAATACTCTTATAGGCTGTAATGAAGCTTGACACTAAAAAGAACGGGTAAATATTTTTTCCTAAAATAATGTTAATGTTGGAAAGGCACATTGGATCCTAAGAGGAATAGATACAAATAATTTAAAAATCAGAAATATCCTGGTTTATTTACTTCAGAGAAAAAGTACTTTGGGCATTTGGTCTCCTTCCCTATTACTACCAAAGCCCAAAATGAAACCCCAACTAAAAGCACATAGATTTTGTGGACAAATTACTCTTGCGCATGAACAGAAGAGAAAATATAATCACAATAAATTACTTAAGCACCACAGAACCTTCTGCACAGTCATTCTCTTCCTTTGGACTCAGAGGCACTGCTGTTTTGCCACGCTGTGTGGTCTTCATTACTGAAAGCAGGTGACGCGCTTCTCAGTCACAAGCTCTCCGCAGGCATCTCTTGTGGAGACACCGATGCCCTGCAGGCAAGTGTGGTGCTGAGGCCTCCCAGTCTATGGAGCTCTGTGGAGGGCATTCAGACCTCAGTCAGGATCTGCTCTTCCTCCGTTGGTTCCTGAGGCTTTCCTGAATGAAGTCTGTGTTCCGGTCCTTTCACCAGGAATACAAATCTGCACGTGAAGAGGTCTGTGGTCACGCTTTATACCAGGCTGACTCTTGGAGGAACGCTGGGATGTCATGTACCCTTGTTGTGTATCATACCACTTCTGTATTCACTGCCCTTCCTGTGACAGAGCAATTCATCTGCGGTGAGTGATATCACGCAGTCCTAGGACTTGCTTGGCCAGGAGAAGGGAAGGGTGTGATCTCTCAGAAGAAGTTTTAAGAGCTACTGGGCTGCTTCAATGTCCTTTTCCCTCTCTAAGACCAGCAAGCCCCACACAGGGGCTGCTGCTTTAGCAGGGGTCCTGGAAATGAAGACAATGTAAGGATTATGGCCAAAGTCAACCACTTTGAGTGAAAGATCAACTTGAAAACAGCTGAGGTTGGTGGGTTGTTTGTTACTAAAAACTTGGCCTAAACTGATGGACTCAACTCTCCCAGCTTTAAGGGTCTTAGGTCCTGGTTTTGATAGGACTTCTGATTTGTGCATGACTGGGAGGGCAGCCAAGGAGTGAGCGAATGCTGATTATCCTTCCTTTGTGCAAGACTGAAGTTCAAGGTACTGCAGGTAAGCTAGAGTGAATGCAGAGGGACCTTACTTTAGATGTGTTTAAAACAAGTCATTCTGGATTCCTTAGAGACTCATTCAGATACTTAGAGTGCATGGCCGAGTTGTAGCCCGGTTATTGGGAACCAACATTTGTACCTGTGTTCTCATGAAATGTCTTTAAAATCTAAGATCAGAAAACATTTTTGGGACTGGAAGTGAGGCCTTGGTTTGGGACATTTCAGTAGTTCTCAGTAGGGACAGGATGAGTTGGAGGGATGGGAGAAGAGACAGATTATAACTCTGAAGGGGTCACACTTATTTTTCTTCTTTCTTCACATTTCCAGCTGATGGAAGTTATCAATCTATGGATGACATCTTTTCTTTTCCCCAAAGAAGAACATTCAGCGTCTGCAGACTGCATTCCATTGGAAAAATGGCGGCACTCAGAATCCACTCGGGATCCAGCTGCAGTTGAGTGTGGGTGGAGTCAACAGTTTACAGCAGCCCTTCAAGGAGTGCAGGCTGCCGTTTCCTCCTGGGATGACCTGGCCAGGCCCTTTGACCACAGCGCTGGAGGAAAGATAGAACGAAGCAGTTAGGTGAGCCTTGGATGGCAGACAAAGTGGGTGAGGACATGATAACACACTGGAATGGCACAGAGCAAGGAGTGGAGTTCCTTCTTTGCCTTCAGGTCAGGGCGGTTGAACAACAGAGGCCTCAGGGAATTCGCTTTGGCCTCAAATTTTGGGTGGCCTCAAGGACTTGCCCTGCCTCCTCCAGAGTAGACACAGAAGGCACAGAATCAACCTGTATAAAGCACTTGCCCTGTAAGGACAGTAGCTGGGGGGATTTGTGAGTAGAAATTGCTATGGGAAGAAGTGACCAGCCTGGCTCGCTGGTGGCCTGTTACCCACCACAGCCTCTCACCACGTTGCTGGTGAGACCTCTACTGCTTTGAAAGGGAGGCTATGGAAGAAGGAAAGAGGCTCAAGAAGGAAGGCAGTAGAAGTCGTGCTTCTGGAGGGAGACATGGATGCTGTCAAACATGGAAAGAGATATGTTGGTTACAGGGGATTGGTAATGGAGGGCAGTGATGGACTTCATGGGCAGATGGGCCTGAAATTTTTATCTCAGTTGTGCCGGGGCTAATTTTGCTTGAGTGGACACAACCTCCCTAAGCCACCATTATTATCAAATACAAAACAAAAAGAAAGATGGATGGGGCCCAGCTTTTGCAGATTGCAAGGCATAAGTGTGTTACTTCATAGAGAGCGCTTAATGCACAGCTGGGTGCACAGTAAATGCTTGGGCAGTGCTAGTGCGTATTTTAGTTCCTAGTCTTATTCAATAGAAGTCAAAGCAAAGGATCATTAACCATTTCTGGGCCAGTTCTTACATTCAAATAAAGTAAGAAAGTTAGAAAGTGAAAGCGTCTTTCGGTGAAATTTGGTTATTAAGAAGTGAGCAAAAAGAAGTTATAATTGAGAATACAATACCTGGGCAATAAGCTTTGGCAACAAGACACCATTCCCGTTGTGTTGCTAGGTGAAGTGGAGCTGAAAGCAGCCTCTAAAATGTGATGGCAGTTAGCATCCACAGGAGTGCTGGAGAGGATGCCTAGAAACGGGAAGAGTGGCATTCATTGGATTTTCAAACCTCGTAAAGCTATGAAGATCTCCTTCTGTTCTTGGCTTCTCCACCCTGCTTGACACACTGAGCTTTGTATGTGCTCGAGAGCAGTGCCGACTCCCAGCTTTCTACAGCAGCATACGCTGCAGTACATGCTGCAGACCCTGCCTCCCCAGAGCTGCTGTCCTGCGGGCACCAGGACAACAAGGACAGAACTTCACACCTGCGATGCAGGCCGTCATGAAGCAGGCGATGGTCCCCGCGACCAGAGCTCGGATGGCTCCAGAGGCAATGTCGCGCTTTCTGGAAGGAGCCATGGATGCTGCAAAACACGAAAGGAAGTATCTGAGGTTAATGTTGAGGCTACAGACCCAAATATGTAGCTTCTGAAAATTATTCTGGGACTGGAGTCTCAGGTCTGTTGGAAAGAAACAGGTCCTAAGCTCCATTCAAGGGGCTCATGCTCACAGCAAATGGGTTGAAGTCAGGCTCAAGCAGGGGGATGAGAGGCAGTGGTCACCATCTGCTTGTATGCAAGGCGGTCAGCGCCAATGAGCACAGCACTTCCTACTGAACTTCCGTCATCCCTAGGGATCCTTCTTGGGTGGCCACTAAAATCTTTTGGCAGTGACTTGCAAAGTGCACCTTCTGTGTCATCTGTGGTAGGGCAGAAGAGCCCAGACCTTTGAGCAAATCTTTCCTGAGGTTAGCCTGGGTGTTCACAGGAAAACTACACTGCACAGCATGGGTAAGAAAATACAGCTGAGGACTTACTGCTGCTACAGAGCCATTTGCCCCTGACATGAGTAATGTTGCAGAGGAAGGTGGAGATTCAAAGTAGGTTTATGTCACATCTGCTGGTAAAGAATATTATTTTACTTACTGAGTCCGCCGATCACTATTCCTAGGGAACCGAAATTGGCAAAACCGCAGAGGGCATAAGTGGCGATTGTCTCAGAACGAATCTGTAAGCAAGCACAAACACTGCTGTGACAAAAACTCTCCCGGCCCAAGAAATTTGATATCCCTGCCGGGCTTCACAATGGGACCACAGAATCAATGCCAATAAATGTGCTGTCCAATACCACTGTCCATTGCTTCCTGGACTCTTTTTACCTCCTGCCCTGGAATTTTAAGGGAGAGCAGAATATAGTTGGTGGATTTGGAGACTCTATAGGGCACATGGAATTGGTATAATTTTTTTTTTTTTTTTGGTACTGGGGATTGAACTTGGGCTCCCACTGAGCTTGCAAGGCAGGTGGCAAAACCACTGAGCTAAATCCCTGGCCCTAGAAATGCTACTTCCTGCTTGTTAACAGCTTCTAATGTGCCATGTAACCTGGCAACCCATTGTCATGTGCCAGGCATAGATTCATTGCTGGAGATATGAAATTGATATTGGTGAATAATTGCATTATGTTTATTTGACAAAGAACTTATTCAGAATGTATAAAGAATAGCTACAACTCAAAAAGAAGGCAGACACTCAAGGAAAAATGGATCAAGAGGTTAGATACTCCACAAAAGACATGGAAAGGGCCAATAAACACATAAAATGATAGTCAACATCTAGTCACTGGGGAAATGCAAATTAAAAACACAAGGAGATACCATTAAGTTTAGAAAAAGGCTGACAATACTAAGCATGGATAGCAACTGGAACTCATGTGTTGGTGACAGGAATGTAAAATGGCAAAGCCTGTTTTTGAGAAAGTGTGGCAGATCCTTATCAAGTTAACACACACTGCTTGTATGACCCACCATTTTCCTATGAGAAATCAAAACACAGCCTGAGAAGAGACTACGCATGGATATTTATGGCCGCTTTACTCGTAATAGCACTACACTGAAAGCAACTTCAGTAGTAAACAATTTGTGGATATCCACATGAGAGTACAACAGAAATGCTAATGGGTCCGCTGATGGAAGCAGGCAAGAGTGAGCTAGAAAGATCATCCATTGCCAGGCACTTGGCCATGGGGTGGAGGAGTGTTGACTACGAAGGGTTCTAGGGAAATGAAGGAAACCTGTCAGTAAAAGCGCAGCTCTCAGGCTCAGGGACTCATTTCCACTTCGGCCTTGGTGTGGGCTCACCTTGTTCCCCAGATCTGCCTGACCCTGGGAGAGTCAGGATGCCCATTTGGGAGTGAGGGAAGGAAAGTTCTTTGACAGGGCAGTGGGGAGATGGAAAGTGGATCCGGAAACCTGTGCACAGGCCCATGGGTTCTATCCCAACAATCAGGCAGGACTGCTTGGGTAAGACAATCCTCTCTCAGGTAGAGGGACTGACTCTGGAAGGCTCTGAAGATCCAGGGCTGTTGTTCGTCAGAGGCATGCCCGATCTGGCAAAAATGCCCCTATGTTTGGGCAATCATTTTCTTTTCTAGTATCTTGAAAAATCTATAATTCACTTCAAAGAACAACAACAACAAAAAACCACTGTATTTATAAGTACAGCAGTACTTTTATTTCCTTGTGCTTACTGGATTTTTGAAAGCTCATATTTAAGACTCAAGGGGTTGTGGTAGGTTTTTTGTTGATTTGAAGGTCCCTCTTCCTTCTCACAGCTTTTGAGAAGTCCTCATAAGAGGTGCACATGGGAGGAAAATTGAGCACTGGTGCAGTCTGCTCTTCCTGGAAAAGGCTATCAGGTTCCTACTCTTTCTAGTGCTTTCCATTTAGTTCAGTTGACTTCAAAAATGGGCATACTTATTAGAAACTGTTGGGGTAAAGAGATGGTGTGTGGGGCTTGTGGTTCCTTTCTCTACCTGGGGATCTGGGTGGGGAGTACGCACATGTGGCCATGAATGGTTTTAAAAGAAGTGAAGGAGGTTGGGAGGCTTTGGTCCACAAATATAAAAGGTTATGTGATGGAAAGATGCACTGTGCAAGGGAAACATGAATGACACACTCAGCAGCTTGTCTTGTGTGCAAGCAAGGATGCTACACATAAAAGAACGACCACGGCAACACCACTTCTAACAGTGAGAAATGGTTAATAATGTTCCTCAACAAGGAGCAGCACAGTTAGATGAACTATGGTGTGCTATGCAGCAGAACACTGTGCCATAGGTACTGATGTGGGAAGGTGTTTGGTATATGCCATTGAGTGCAAGGAACAAGGCTAAATATGCTGGGGCAGAGGTGTCAGGGGGCAGAGAAATAGGGAAGATGGCCTGCTTTTCCTCTATACCTTTTGTATTTTTTGTTTTTTTTGAGATAGGGTCTTGCTATGCAGTCCAGGCTGGCCTTGAACTTGTGGTGATCCTCCTGCTTTGCTACCTGAGGGCTAGGATTGCAGGTGCTCTCTCATACCTGGCTTCCTTTTGTACACTTTGACTTTTATATTATGGCATGTATTACCTGTGTTATACAATATGTAAATGTGCAAGGTATTGTGTTTAAGAGGGAGAGAAAATAATGCAGTATTGAAGGGCTCATAATCTATATGTGGGTGTTAATGTACATTCGGATCTCTTACCATAGATGGGCTTAAGCAATGGACATAATTAAAGGATGTCACTGGGGTTTTGTCTGTGGGACCAATGTAGTAAGCTTTAAGCTTGTGGCAGGTGTGTCCCAGGATAGTGTTGGGACACATCCCACCACTCATTACTCATTAGTTGGTAGCAGAGATCTCTGCAGCTTTCCCCCATCTTGTTGGTCACAAAATGCTGTTCCTCTCCTGACTCAACAATAGTGGGGGCTGTTGAGCTTGTGCCCCACAGGTGCCCTGTGCGACTGTGGTCGGCGGGACTCATCCTCAAACATAAATCGGCTCCACATTCTTTCTCTACCTCTAACAACCCTTCTGCTCAGCTTTGCCAGAGAATTCAGCTCTCTTGGCTTACTAGAATTATTTTCTCTTCTGGCAACTGGCAGTGGGGGATAGAAAATATTTAACTTAATATAACTTATTGTTTTCTTTTGGTGGGGAAACAAACTGGATTGGGTGGCATCAAAACAATGAGGCTGCTTGGCTGAGAGCCACTGAGGTTACCTGAGGAATGAACATGTGAGAGACAAGAGACCCAAGAGCCCTGTGCCTACCAGACGTCTGGGTGAAACTACTCCTGACCTCACAACAAGTCAGTCCTCTCCTGGATCTGCCTGTGAGATGTGTGAATGGATGGAGGATATCTGCTTGTTTGGTCTTTGGGAAGCTGAGGGGTGGTGGTGGTATTTAAGGTGAGCAGGCTTAACACTCAGGCAGGATGCTTTTTCTCCACTTACTTTTTAGAATTTAATACATGCTTGGGGCATTAGCTAAGTGTGTCCAGGTAGGTCACAGAGCCAGGTAGGTGGCTGTGGAGTCTTTGGTCCTTTACACTTTCCTCTCTGGCACTGCCTTGCTTCCTGGCTGCCTTGAATGAAGAATCTTTTCGCTGCCAAGCCCTCCTGCCATGATGTTTCTGGTTGCAGCCAGCCAGCTCGGACTGAATCCCCTGAAACTGTGAGCCCCGTTATGCTTCTCATCCTTAAAGATCTGAGTGTCAGACGTTGTTTCCAGCAATGGGAAAGGTGACTAATAGTGTTTTACTATCTCTTGAGAATGGCCAGGCACTATATTGCAATGATGCAGCTTCTCAGGGCGCACAACAATCCTGTCAGTTGCAAGGAAAAGGCCTTCATGATCATCAGACTACCAGCTCCGTGAAGCCAGGCCCTGCTGCAGTGCAGAGCCTGTGTGTCACCAAAGGCCCGTGTGTCAAGGCTGGGCCCCAGGCCTGTGGTGGTCCTGGGAGGTGGTGAACCTTTGTGGGGGTAGACTCTGTGGGAGGGTGTCAGGGTCCTAGGGGTGTTCCCTTGTAGGGCACAAAACAGGCCATAGACAACCAAAACATTTTCTCTTTTTAAGTTAATCACCTCAGGTATTTTGTCACAGTAGTGTAAAGCTGACTAACATAGAGCCTCATGACTTGTTCAGTGCTGTGAGCACAGTACCCACCACTCTGCATGTCGATTCAAATGCATAATGCATTTAATCAGTACTTCTTGATTTACCAATTGCAATCCCAGCTTATGTGACTCTGAGTTTGTATCTGTATCATTGGGAGTAAACCATCACAGTGGATTGCAGCACCTCTCTTCTCCTCCCTCTTTCTCCCCCATTCTCTCCCTTTTGCTCTCTCTCTCCTTCCCCACCTGTCTCCCTGGTATAAACACACAGAAACACACAAGCACATAACTAAAAGTTACGAGCATTACGGCATCACAGGATTAGGGCTAGCTGTTTTGTTCTCTGATATGACTCAAGTTGTAGTGCCTGACACACAGAAGCACATGTAACTAGTCAACAAACACGATGAAGAAGTGTACAGAAAAATCGGGATATCCACTCACTGACATATATTGTTGCACCCCATTCACAAATTTGGGTCCAGCCTCTTTCCTCAAACTGATCCACTTAGAGAGGTGCTCGTAAGCCACAAATTCATTGAAGAATGTCTTATAACCAATGAGCTTGGCAACCATAAAGCTGTCTTGCCAGTCCACTCCCATCATAAAGGAAAAGGGCATGAAGATGTAGGAGCATATTAGCTGCAAAAGACAAAAGTAAATACTTTGTTAGAATAGTGATTTGCTTCTAGTTCTTCTGAGTCATCCTCAGGGACAAGATTGTTCCTGACGCCTCTGCTCTCTGTAGGCAGAAGAAACTGCCTCCCATTCAGTTGCCCAATGTTATCTATCAGGAGTTGGTGTGGTCTGAATACAGTTTGTCTTCACCAAACTCGCACTAAGGTTTGGTCCACAGGGTAATGATGCTGAGACTGGGTTAGCTCTCTCTGGGGCGTTAGTCCAGAGATACTAGGTGGCTATGAAGTGGTCAGCTCCTCCATCCCGCCCCTCTTTCTCAGTGTGCACTTGCTCGCCTGCTCTTCCTGTCTCTATGTGTGCAGCAGTGCAGCCCCTAACAAGAGTCAGGCTGGTGCCATCTGAACCTGGACTTCTTGCCTCTAGAACTGTGGGCCAGATCAACTTCTTTTTAATTCTTTTGGTGTCCGGTCAGGTGCTCTGTCTCAGTAACAGCAAAGTGACTAAGACAGGGATTCAGGCCAGAATGGTCATTGGAAGCTGCCTGGATTCTGTCTGTCTGGGGCAAGGAGAGAGGAGACGAGAGAAGGGGTTGGGTGTTGGGTGAAGCCCAGGAGCTCCTGCAACACGCGTAGTCGGGAGTTACTGTAAACAGGCCGAAAGAGTGGAGGGAGGAGGTGTGAGAGAGTTGTACCTCGAAACTCAGCTGTGGGTAGTCAAACATGTTTCCAAACCAGGACAGGGCTGAATTCAGAAAGGACAACAGGGCCAGGAAGGCGATGAGATTTGCAGCGATGTTTGCCACCAGAGGGATTGACGAGGAGGCTCCCTGCGTTGCAGCCTCTAGGAGGTTCCTCGAATCGCTTTATCAAAGGACAGCAATTCCAGAATTACCAGGGAGTGGTCAGTGAGTGGACACCACGGCAGAGCTCATTCGCATGAAGAGCAAACCTCGGGACCATCCCTTGGTCAAAATCTTCACCCGAATCTGGGGCAATCTTTGCGTCTTAGAATTGCTGACTATAGGTGGTGGGCAAGGGATATCTAACTGGTTATTATTATTACTATTATTTCTGGTGGGACTGGAGTTTGAACCCAGGGCCTCACACATGCCAAACACTCGCTTAACCATTGAGCTACTTTCCAGCCCCAAAACTACTTTTGAAATTTGGGCGCATGATAAAATATTACAGGTATACACACTGTGTGTTAAAAGGAGCTACCAAAGAACATTAATAAAAAGCCACGGGAAAAACTCCATCAGTTCAGTGAAGGCCTGCGTTGCCATCACCTTATTTCAGAAGTGAAAAGTCACATCACTTTCAAGTCCCTGCATGCTAGTCCCTGATCGCTTCTCTAGTCTCTGAGGTAACCGCTTTCTGAAAATCAGCCTTTACAATCTTCCTACACGTCTGCATCCCTGAACAATACATGGTATCACTGTGCATGGCTGCTGACTTTATTTTGGAATTCATACTACAGGCTGGGTATCCTTCATCGGAAACGCTTGGGACCAGAAGCTTTTTAGATTTTGGACTCTGGAATATTTACATGGTGAGATATCTTGGGGTGAGATGCGAGTCTAAACACAAAATCAATTTCGGTTTCATGTGTGCCTTATGCACATGGCTTTAACCTAACTTTGTACAACATTTCAAATAATTTCAGGCATTAAACAACGTCTAATAACGTGGAATTTTCTACTTGCAGCGTTGTCAGCACTCAAAAAGTTTTGGATTTTGAAGGATGGTGGATTTTAGATTTTTTGATTAGAGATGATCAGCCCTTTTTTTCTATTCTTTGGAGATTTGCTTTTTACTCATTGTTACGACTTTGTTTTTATACTAATAAGAGATGAATCTCAGATGTTGGCTGATGAATTATATTATTTAACAAAATACTTTGAACATCTTAAATACCTTAGTCTTTTGCACCCTTATTTCTTTCAACTAGATTCGTTTTTCTTTTTCAAAATGTATGTTTGTGATACATTACACAATATGTTTGTTTATTATCCATAACAATTCCATCTTGGGGATTGGTGCACATCCATGTTGCGCCTTAATTACTCTGCTTCCCCTTGCTCTCCCCTCCCTCCCTGCTCCCTCCATCTCAGATCCCTGGCCTCTGCCTGCCTGCCTTCCTTCCTTCCTTCCTCCCTTTCTGTTTTTTGCATTTCAATAATCTTACTGAAAGATAGATCTCTTAGCACCAAACAGAATGGTAGCTGGTACCTTCTGCCAACTCAAAATTAACAATGACGTTTTCAAACTATTGAAATACATTTTGGTAAAACAGAAGTTATCCACAAAACATGGCTGCCAAAAAGATAAAGGTAGAATATACTGTGGTTCTTTGGCTTATTTTGCAATGCTTATTTATCTGTGACATGATGTCAACATTGGTAACGTCCACTCTGGATAGACTCAGGGTTCAGGCTGCATTAACTGTTTACAACACTAACAATATATGTACATCTGCTTACATTCATTGGCTCACACGGAGAATTCCAAACTCTACCTCAGTGATTTCATAATTATGGAGGTGCCTACTTGCTTTTCTTAAGACACAGTATGGAAATTTTAAGTTTCATAATCCTATGTAGATGTGTTAAATGTTAACATTTAATTTTGAATAGGCAGAGATAAATCATTACTGCATGTTAATACATTCAGATGGCAAGAAATACAGAATACATGTAGTAACTGAACTTACATTTTTATGGCTAATTACTTTCTAGTATTCTAATTGCAACAGCAGTGTGTGCAGACAGATCAGCAATTTTCAGAAACCCAAAAGAGATCATTTGCTCTGTATTACTTTTCCTTTAGGTATAATATTCAAGATCATAGTAATTGTGCTTAGAAGCTAACAGTCTCAAATTAGTTCATACATGGATCAAACTTTTGGTCTTCATGACTTTAAATGAGCTAGAGTTTTGGGCTACATGTGGCTCGATGTGCAATTAGAAAACCACTACTTCTGGGCTACTTTAAAAATTCAGGTTATTAAAAAGGATGCTGTTTTCTAAGCTACTTATTTGATGAAATGGTTAACATATATATCAGAGATTGGAAACTCCTTTCCTTGGCTGTCGTATCTTCTATATAGCAAATGCCTTCAAATGTTAGCCGACTGTACTGGAGATACCAGTTTTCTCCTTTTGCCCTTCCAAGTCCACTTGGTTTACTTTGAAGATAACATTTCAATACTTCAGTCGTAGAAGAAAATTATACAATTTCTCTACAGAGAATAACAACCGAATTTACCAATTAAGGATCCATTTCAGGAGTAGCGGAAAGGTGAGTTATTCTATAGCAACCATGCTTCAGTTGCTGTACAGTACGCCCAGAAACAATTCGCTTCGACTTCTGAACATTCACTTTGGAACCCTTGTCTGATGAATATTCAGTGAGACACTTGGACACAAGCTCTTGCCAGAAGGTCAGATCTCCGCCATCTGTCTTGGAATGTTTCTGAAGATGTTCTCCTCCTCCTGCTAACTCCACACACTTCTGTGCTTGGAGCTCCAATGTAATGATAGATAAGGCCAACACAGAAGGCTTTGCTTTAGAAAATATGATCCTGCACTGACATGCCTGAAGCTGAACTTCTAGTCTTTCAAATTTTAGGCCATTTTTCCTTTCAAACAGCAGGCTGTCTTGAATGAGTGAATAACAGAGCTGTAGAAATTGAAAGGCAGTGGTAGCTTTGACTTTCAACACACCTTCTCCAATACAATCTTTTCCATTCTCATCAAGTCTGAAACTGTGAACCGATACTGACTTCTTTGGATACAGTAAGTTACCAATGGGACACTTTTTTTGTCGTCTCTTGATTTTCCAGCCAAATAAAAGCAGCTCAGTCTAACACACTCAAGATGCTTGGGCAGTTCTTTCATTTTAGACAGGAATCTGTCCAGTAAATCCACAGCTGGAGAACATGTCTCTGTATCAAAGCCAAGGAACTGTGACTAAGAAGATCTTTCACTCCAAAGCCCCTCAGTCAGGCAGTCATTCTAAGGCCATTGTCACATGCAGATTTGATTAGTTTCAAGCCACAGACCCTTGGCTGACATCCAACCTCCTGTTCCAACAGGGTATTCATTTTGGGAAGCAGTTTCTGGGAGTTAGCTGCTGTCAGGACTTCCATTATCCTGGTAGAGACTGTGACTCCTTGGTGTGACTGCCCTCCCCGGGGCTGCTCTCACCTGGCCCCAGGATAGCAGGCTTGAGTGGCCCAGGAGGCAAGGACACCCAAGGGCAGAAGGGGAGAGGCCCAGGGAGGGAAACTGTCCTGGATGGATATCTCCACAGCCCTGCTGAAACTACACCACCTTCTTCCTGGTTGAACCAAAGTGAAGAGCCCTTTTATTTTCTTTAGGTTGTTTTGTTTTGTTTGTTTCTTGCTTTTTTGAGACAGGATCTCACTATCTATGTCAGGCTGGCCTAGAACTCACTGCACAGCCAAAGCTGGCCTCATGGCAATCCTCCTGCCTCAGCCTCCCAGTTCTGGGTTTACAGGTGTGTGCTACCATGCCTGGTGCCATTTCTTGTTATATGAGATCTTCAGAAGTGGTCATCCTACAGGTTTTCAATAGTCTTAAACCAAGGCTCAGTGAACACTATGCTGTATTTACGATGAAGTATCTTTACACTGAACAGTTGAGAAAACATATTAACATCGAGTATTTAGAAAGGTTTTCCTAAGGTGTTGAAACAAGATGTTTTTGGTAAAGTCTAAATAATTCCTGGGAAATAAAATTTAATTTCACAAGGCTGTGTTTTCTTGTTAGCAAATTTTTGCTGTGCTTTGAAGTCGGACTCCACCTAGTCACGACCCCGGCCCGTGTAGTCAAATGATCAGTGTGTCCACTTACCCATTTTCCATCTTCATGGCCCTCTTAAGGGTTATCTTGGGTTTCTCTGTCTCGGGCCAGAAGAGTTTAGCGACAGCCAATGATGCGGGAGCGGACATAACTGAAGCCGTTAACAGGTGGGTGGATGAGACCTGAGGGTGCAGAGACAGCCAGCAGCAGGGTTAGCTTTGCTCTGTGTTCGGAGGAAGACTCGGAAAGTCTCACTCGGGGAAAGACGGGGAGGGTTGATTCCACGCCAGAACGCAGCCCTCCTCCGTGAGCCACATGCTGACATCACCCCGAGAATCGGAAGAGTGGGGGATGCATGTTAATCAGCGACATCCTTGGAGAAGAGGACGGGCAAAACCAAACCTGACCCTTTCAGCAGATAATCGATCCTGCACTGTAACCATTTTCAAACATCCCTCACCCTTAGCGCTGCAGTTTGGATGCTCAGATAGTCTCCGGAGCCTCGTTTCACTACGCCACCGAGTGAGATTGGCGACGCCTGGGTGGAATGGCCACGGGAGAAGGACTTCTGCTCCCCGGAGCTGGGGTTGCCTTCTCACCTTTTTGGTCTCCTGAAATCCTGCCCCCCTTTACACGGTATCCATTTGCCCAGATCCTTTGATCTATACGTTGTTTCTGTTTCCTTCATGCCAAGCCCTCTCTCTCCCCTCTCCACCTCCCATGCTCACATCGTCTCTGGATCCTCTTTCCTGCAGCTTTAGAATCCCCAGGTCCTTGCCTGCCTTGCCCTCCCAGTAATGCCGAGCGCATTTCTGAAGGCAGCATTCCTGTGGCAGGGGCAGAGGGAATTATCGGAAAGTACGGCTTATCCCTGCGGTACCCTTTTCTCCCTGCTTCTCTTACTTTCTCTTACTTTTTAGCCTTACTAATTGGCTTCCCTGGCCAGAATGAAGACCTGAGATGAAGCCACCTTATCTTGTAAAAAGTCCTCGTTACCGGAGTTGCACAACGGTGACTGAATTATGACATTTCTGTGCTGGGAGTTCCATCGATGTGTAGCTTGTAAGCTTCAAGCACGAGGACCCCATGCGTCAGCATTCTCCTGCCTCGCCTCAGAGACCACCAATTCTCAAACTTGGCTCTACGTTGGAATCTGAGGTGTTTTTAAAAATAGCGCTGGCCTGAGTCTTAGCCCAATTCTGGTTTTATTACTCATGGGCGTGGGCCTGGGACTTAGGTTCTTTAAAAGCCCTGGGGATTCCAATATGCAGTAAGGGTTGGGAATCACTGCTCTAGATCAGGGGCCCCCAAATTCTTTTCTGAAAAGGGCCAGAGACTGAATATGTGTGGTTTATGGTCCACAACTACTCAACTCTACTGTATGAAAGCTTCCCAAAATGGATGGATACGAACGACTAGTTTCCAATAAAACTTTCTTTACAAAAATAAGGGTCGAGTTGGATTTGGCCCAGGGCTGTGGCCTGCTGACCCCTGGTTTAGATCATCTTTACAAATATCAGTAATAGTTGTTTCTCTTCCACAGATAGAATTTTTCAGCCAAAGTAAGCTCCTCTTATGACTTCACTTTGCTGTGGTTGGATATAATTCGCATTTAGGTGGCGGCAACATGAAAATGAATCTTTCAAAGGCCTCGGGGGTCATTGCTTTTCAGTGTCATTGCAGCTGTGACCCATTTCTGCTATGCTGCAAAGCAGGTGCCTCTTGGCCTCCTTTTCCACCAGCCATGGCAAACAGGAAGGGAAGGGAAGAAGACAGGAAGAAAGAGAAAGAAATTGAGTTTTGTACAAGTTAATCCCCCCAGCTCTTACCCCAAAAGAAATGTACGCGCCCAGCACACTGCCCGCGATTGTGGCGAAGCCAGCTGTCATGATGGCATGGAGCTCTGACTTGGTGACATGTGGCAAATACGGCCGGACCAGCAGTGGAGACTCCGTCTGCAGACAGAGAGGGCGCGTAGAACACACGTCACCTTTTAAAATCTACTGAACATTCCGTTGTCTAAAGCCATATTTCTAGCAGTGAACCTCAGACCAGCTCTATCCGTGTCACTCGGAATTTGTTAGAAATGCACATTTTCTGACTTACTGGACCAGAAGAGGGAAGGGGCAGCAATCAATACTTGACAAGCCTTCGAGATGAATCTGATGAGTGCTTGGGCCTCAGAACGTGAGCCTTATACATCTAGGTGCCCTCAGTTCTAGGTGAGTGAGCCCCTATGTCATGGGCAAGCCTTGCCGATTCTTAGGAGGCTATTTCTGCAGTGCCTGCACCTTGCCCCGGAAGGAGCCTTGGGAGGACTTGGTGCACTTTTCTAACAGTTGGCAAAGCAAATGCCCAGTGCCTGGCCTGGTGGACCGGGGGCTTCCAAACCACCATGACTTTCTGTCTCCCAGCCTCGTCTTCAGAGTCTCAACCTGTTTTCTGGGACCTCCTAGGAATGAAGGCACGAGTATGTAAAAAGATACCAGCAGTGATAATGACAGGGTGCCTCCAGGCCTTTTCACAACTCAGAGTCAGAGACCTTTCTCCCGGATGAAAAGGTGCTGCAGAGTACAGCTCTAGAGGCTGAAATTTCATTCAGGAGGACAGGCGGCCTGCGGCGTGGGGCTCTCCATCAATGATAACTGCACTTGTAGCATATTAAGTGTCAGACTGAGCACCACGGAAGCATTTGTGCAATTTTACAATGTTTTCATTATTTGTAATTGTTCTGTGAGGTTGACTGTGTTGAGCTTCAGTTCATAGATTAAATAGGAGCCCAGTCCGGAGCCCACTTTTCCTGCAGGTGGTAACAATCAACTTAAGATGGTGCCCTGATTAGTCCTCAGAGACTCTGCACCTGTAGTGACGATAACTTCAGCTCCTAGAGAAGGAAGCACGCTCCCCTTCAAGCTCCCCACATGAAGGCACGGCCAGACAGTGCAGTTATAACCTTGGGTTACGGCCAAGCATTTTTCTGCATGACTCGGCTTTTGCTTCAAGCCCCATTTCCTTAGGCAGTGGCACTGGTCAGTATATTCACACTTGGCTTCGGGAGCGTACAATTCCAGTCTCACAGAAGCTGGGGTCTTGAGTGATAACTGGCTCATCATTGCTCACAAGGACTTCAGGCAAGAAAAGTGTCTATCCGCGCAATAGATTAAGGAAGTAAAACTTGTAGCCTAAAAGTTCCTCTTTGAGGAGAAGAGGAAACCTAAAAGCATTTTTCTTTAGGCTCTGGAC
Source organism: Fukomys damarensis (assembly GCF_012274545.1). Lineage (NCBI taxonomy): Eukaryota > Metazoa > Chordata > Mammalia > Rodentia > Bathyergidae > Fukomys > Fukomys damarensis. The sequence continues at coordinate 68,357,284 of NW_022900916.1, forward strand.
ATTGCCTATTCTAGGGATTCCTTATTTGACACCATTTCTCCACCCCACAAGAAGAGGCAGCACTGTGATCTAGTCTTGGCCCGTGTTTTGCAAAGAAAGTATCCCGTTTTAGCAGGTGTTTTGCTTTGTTTTGGTATTTGGTTAAAACTTACTTGTCCAACAAATATATTGCCAGCAGCAACTACAGACTCAATAGGAGATGACCCCATAGTAACTAGCATTGTCCATCCAACCTAAAGGGAAGAAAGGGACAAGGTCAGTGAGAACTATATGTATACTGCAGCAAACGTCAAATAGGGATAAAACTCACGAAACTAGAGTGAAGGGATAAGGCCTTCAGTAAGTGTTGGCAGGTTAGTGGTGGTGCTGATGTAGGTACGACTCATCTAGGATGCGATGTGTTATATAGAGGTGTGATTGGAGGTGGAAAGCCATTTTCAGCCATCTTCACTGCCATGTACATTACAGTGCAGAATGTGAGGAGGAAGTCATATACAGCAAGCTCGTCAAATCCTCCTACCGAAAGTCTGCCCTTGTAAATACTTTTAAAATGTTAAGCTGGGCGTGGTGGTGCATGCCTGTAATCCCAGCACTCAGGAGGCTGAGGCAGGAGGATTGCTGTGAGCTTGACACCAGCCTGGGCTACATAGTGAATTCCAGGTCAGTCTCAACTACATAGTGAGACCCTGTTTCAAAAAACCAAAAAAAAAAAAAAAAAAACAAACAAACAAACAAAAAATTAAAACCTACAGTCAGGAAATTATGATCCCTGGAGCTGTAACTGTAATTCTGATTTCTGCTGGCATTCTGGTTCCCTCTCCTATCTTTCTTTCTGTTTATACATTTTGATTAATTTATAGGGATCAAAAGAGGGCTGTGGCTGACCCCCAAGCCCCACATGCATGCTCTGCTCTCATGAGCATCCAAACTACTCTACGTATTTCCTAGTGTCTGACTGAATGTGAGGTTAAGATTCAGTTGCTGTGGAAGAGGAGCGAGGTGAGTAGCTCTTCTCTTTCTTCCTCTTCTCTTCCTCCCCCTCCCTCCTCCTCCTCTCTGTCTCTCCCTCCTTCGCCCTCTCCCTTCGTCCTCCTTCCTTATCTTTCTCCTCCTCCTCCTCTTCCTTCTTCTTCACGACTGTGTGCCTATGTGACTTCCTCCAGAGTGAAACGAAACTTCTCCTCACTTTGATTGTCTGTAACCTCCTGAAGACCAAAGACCAGCACGGCTGTGGTAGGCAGAGCACGGAAAACCATGAGGAAGGGACAACACTGTCTCCCCCAGCAGGCATCTGATCTGAACTCCTTGGCTAAAGAAGTAACTGCTGTGATTTCATGGGGTTCTCCAGGGGGCTGCAAATCAAAGCCCTGCTAGAAGTCCCCGAGATAAAATTCTCTGTGTGGACACAGGGATTTGAATCTAAGAACCTGAGTGGGAACAGATGTGAATCTTTGGAGAAAGAGAAAGCCATCTTGGAAATGCCCGGATAAAAACCATCTCAGGTTGTGTACCCGAAGTAATCAGCTCTATACCTGCCGCCCAGTCCCTCCCAACCCAGTACCTTTCTGATGACCCACTGCATCAGTCCCAGGTAGTACAACATGGACATCACAGTGCTGAAGAAAACCACGATGGGCAGGATCTAGGGTTGGGGAACGGGGCAAAGTGAATGGGATCAGTGTCGACCTTTGTGCATCACGAGCTTCGTATTTGGTCTCCTCACTGCCTCCTTATCTCTGACACAGATACCCTAACGATCCTGGAAATTCCGCTCAAAGAGCAACACTTTCTCCAGGCAGCCTTATTCTCTATCATCTCTCATCCGGATTTCTTCTGTGGCCTCAAAAGTTCATGTGTATCTCCAATAAATACACTTTGGTGTTTGGAGCAGGGTGTTTGGGTAGTGGTTAGCATTAGATGAGATCATTAGAGTGAGGACCTCTGGATGTGCGGTGAGCTTTATAGAAGAAGACAGACCTGGAAGGGGATTTATCTGCCTTGCCACAGGAAGTTCCCTGCCAGTTGGGTGCAGCAGGAAAACCCTCATCCATGCCAGCACCTTGATGCCAGACTTCTCGGCCTCAGATCGGTGAGCTAAATAAACTTTTGCTTTCTATAAATTATCTAGTCCCAGATGTTTGGCTATAGCTACAGAACACAGACTAAGACAAGTAAATTTCACAGCAAAGTTGACATTTTGGTTTTTCTCTTCTACAATAAACTTTTCTTACTAAGAGAAAGAATGTGGTTTTGAATGGATCTGTAAGGCCTGATCATCAAACAGAAAGCCATCGGCAAACTAATGTCCTAGTATTAAAAAGACATGGCTGTCACCACTACCATAATCAGGAGGTGTCCTGGGTCAGGATTAATTGTGAGCCAACCAAATCCTTGTTTGTAGTAGCTATGCAGACCAGACAAAGCGTGGCAGGTCCTGGCACATGGTGCCTCCTATAGAGTAATCATTTACTCTTTTAGAATCATAATTATTTCATCCATAGTCTTGAATCACTAAAAACTTTTGAGGCCGGCTTAGTTCTGTGGAAGGAAAGCTGTGCTCTCCAGGTCCCGTTTTTCCGATGCTCTCTGGGGGTCTTCACTGCAGCCTGTGTTTCTACAGAGAGCAGATTCTAGTTTCGTGGAGCAGGGGAGCCGCCGCCATCCCTGCTCAGCCCTCCCCTGCACTTCTTCCCCACTGCTTCCCTGCCGATGGCCGCAGACAAGCCATTGCCAGGGGCACGGCACAACCAAGGACAGTTCGTACAAGATCTAATTTAGAAAAATCTATTCATAATATGTCCCGAAAGTCATTCTGTGCCAGTACTCAGAGCATACTCACTGGAAGACATTCATTAGCTTTAATTGGTAGGCAGAGCTTTCCTGAAAGCTTGATGCAGTTAAGGGGCTCATCCAGGGATTCTGCATTGGCAGAAAGAACAGAGGCCTCTGCCTGGGGTGGTGAGAGGGGTCACAGGCACTGAGATGCTGCAGAGGCTGGGCTGAAAGTTATTCCTTCTCTGTGACTCTGTGTTTTCCAGTGCTGAATTCAGTTCACAAGATGAGCGTATTTCTATCTCAGGCTATAATCACTTGACCTTTTGGACATGGCTTAGTTGTCTCCCCATCGAAGCATCAGGCTTAGACAAGAATCAGATCCTGGTCTCATCACGGCACATTTATTAAAAGGTCACACTGTATCCCAGGACTGTTATGTGTCAATTAAAAATAAAAATTAGTTAACTCATCTTCTAGGGTCCTTCTTTTCCCTGAAGCCCAGGACACTGTAACCCACAGAATTTTTCTGAAGTACCTCTTGCAATGCCACCCCCCAGTATCTGATGAGTCCTGATGAGTCCCTTAATACTGCAGAGGAGTAACACAGTGTAATATGTTCACTCCACCAATTTCAGATAGCACTGTAAACAAAAAATGGTGGCTACAGCAAACACAGATAGTATATACCTGGCTTTCGGTGTGTTAGGTTCTATCTGGACATCTACAAAGACCGAGAAGCTAGTGAAAAGGCAATGACTACTTGCTGGGGATTTAGCTCAGTGGTTCTGCTGCCTGCCTCGCAAGCACAAGGTCCTGAGTTTGATCCCTGGTACCAAAAAAAAAAAAAAAAAAAAAAAAAAAAAGGCAATGACTACAAGAAAAAGGGGTGGCATTTACCTTAAATGCGAAGAAGTGGTCTGTATACTTCTCACCAAAGACAAAGATAGCACCAGCATCAGTGTACCCCAGGAAAACCTGAGCTCAAGAAAAGAAAAAGGATCATTACAGCCACCGAGGTGGGGGCCACAAGCCATAGGAACACTAGATTGTGCCGAGCAGGAGGACCCAGCTTTCCCAGACTAGGGGAGTTAGTGTCCTCAGTTTTGCGCCTCTGTGCCTGGCACGGAAGTGTAGCTTTGAATTATAACTGCAGACAGGTTCCTGTCATTTCTGACATTCAGTCTGACTCCAGGACACTAAAGGAAAGGCTGAGTGTGGGAACAGAAGGACATGGGGGGCACTAGTTACCACCAGATGCAGAGGATGCTCTGGGTACCGGTCTTAGAAGTATGGAGGCCTGGAGTAGGACAACAGGCACAGCCACTGGGGATGATGCATGGATGACAGGGGTGACTAATTAGACAGGTTAACATATTTGACATAAACAGGTGTTTGTCTAATTGATACTACAGAATTAAAATTTGGGTCAAGTATTGCAGGCAAACAAAGCCAGGTCTGACATATCTTAACGACTATATCCAAATACGAAGTGCCCCTTAACAGTAAAACATTCTTTTGAACCTTACCTGAACTTGTCTGCCCAACCAATCAAAAGCAATGAATCCAGGCTTAGTCCTTAGGATTAGGAGACCAAGAAGAAACTGCAATCCAATTCCCCAGCAGACAGGTCTCCAGTAAACCTACCAAGAGAGGTGATGAACAAGATCATCTTGTCAGGAAGCCAGTGCTGGCCACACATCTCCCTGCAGGGGTCGCTGTTTCCTGGAAGCACCTTCGGGATGGCTGGAAAGTCCCGCAAACCCTTCATTAGAGGCCCAGGCAACCTTGAACAGAGAATCTTTTTTCTTTTTCTAGGAGCTGGAGATTGGACTCAGGGCATTCACACTGAGTGAACCCCCACTCCCCAGCTCTTTTAATTTATTAATTAATTTTAATTTGAAACAAAGTACTACTAAGTTGCCCAAGCTGGGCTCCAATTTGTGATCCTCCTGCCTCAGTCACCCAGAGTGCTAGGATTCCAGGAGTGCACCACCATGCCTAGAGATTCTTCTGACAGAACCATGCCTTAATAATCTCAGGATTGTGTTCCCTCTCTCTGAACCTGAGTGGGAACCCTGTTAGTCCTGTCTTCACAAACTTTCCTGTGTAACCACTATGCCCTGGTAAATACTTTAGACACAAAGTGTAGTCTAAGAAGCGTCATTATGTTTTAGGACTACAATGGCTGGGATGTCTTTCCTAGTCATACTGTAAATATCATACATGTAGAATTACTTCTCTTGCTTGGAAAACGGAAAAGCAGAATATCATTTCTCTGTGTCCATGGTTTGTTGATCTGACAACTTGTAGATGCGTGAAGTGAAATTCTGCCTAATTGAGGGGCTTTTGTTTCATTATAAAAGGAACCAGGGACTTCAGTGCAGACCCATGGAGTACAGCAGAAATGAACCATTATCTGCTTCCATCTTTGGTGAGAAAAGAGTGTCCCAGCTCTGGGAGCAAGGGCATGGAAATGGAGAAAGTCACTTGAGCAGGGAAGACACTGCAATGTGGATCATATTAGGTGAACTTGTCTCTGACCAACACTTTCTCCTCGGGTTGAGTTTCAGCCCAAGAAACCTTCCAGAGCTTGCCATTATGGTTCATCAGTGAGCACCTTTAGGTCTCAGAATTCTTGCCATTTTCTAGGTTAAGGCTGACAGAATAAGGATGAAGATGAGTTCTATGGGGAAAAACTGTATGAGGACAAATTTTTGGAGTCAGAATGCCCACAATGCGAAGTGAACGTTTTTTTTTTTTTTTTGGCACCGTGGATCAAACTCAGATGGGACCTTGTACTTGTGAGGCAGGTGGCAGAACCACGGAGCTAAATTCCCAGCACAAATTGAGCTTTGATAAGCTGCAGGGCCCATTGTAGAATGTTAGATAAGTTACAATCTGGGAAAATCTGTATCAAAAGGAGTACACTCTTCTCACTGTGTGTTGATGGAGGCAGCGGGTATATGAGTAGAAATTAGACTTTGACAGGAAACGGGTGACTTGCTGTCTGTGTAACTGGGAGATATTGAGAATGAAACATTACGTAGTGCTTTGAAAGACCCAGAAGAAGGGCACCCTCTCGACCTTGAGTCACCACAGCAGAGTAAGAAAAACACTGGATGGTATAATTCTTTCACACCAGTTTGATCCATTTGCACCTGGGAAAAAGAAAAGGTGAAGGTATCCCCGAAAGATCGGTTTCATATTTACTCTGGTTGGGTGCTTGGAAAACAGAAATAACAGGATAGTGTACATCACGAGCCCACCGAAGGACACCAAATGCTGTTGTCCCAACTTGGCGGTGTCGAGGATCAGCCAGAAAGTAATGCCCAGGATCAACAGGCTCCACATGACCCTGAGGAACAGAAGGGTGTTGGCATCACTTACTGTTCTAACTTGAACATAGCAAGGAGGTTTAAACTAACAAGCAAAATAAAATAACAAGAGCAGCACACCCTGGCACCAGGAAGCCGTGCTTTCAGAAATCACAGCACACCCTTTCTGGTTGTGACTATAATGGAAAATAGCCCCCGAATTAAGCAATGTGTCCCTTTCACTCTACAACTCAGGCTCTTCCCTAGTTCAAGGGTGTGCAAAGGGTCAGAGAGGGGAAAGGATGTTTGGAGAGGGCAGTCTGGTGATTTTTGGGAGCTCTACTTTGGGGGATTCTTCACCCCAGCTTTTGAGGCTGGTGAGGTGGCACCTTCTTCCCTTTAAGGCAGAACCTGAAATGTGTTCTCTGCAGCTGCGGGACCACAACAGAGCTGAACTTTAATCGGGCTGACGTCCCCAAGGGAGAGTCCAGTGGGCACAGCCAGGCAGACTCACTGCTTGGATGGCAGACTAGAAAGGCTGCTGGGTGGGGACTGTACCACCTGGTTTGTTAGGTCAAGGACGTGTGAAGGTTCCCGGTAGATCCTGTGTGGGTCTTGGCAGAGATGACCAGGGCTGGGACCTACCTACCAGGGCCGCTGGAGGGAGACAAGGTCCACAGTGCGAGGCTGAGTGCAAAGCCCTGAGCAGTCACTGCAGGATGCAGGGTCTTTTGGGAAGCAGTCCCTTTATTTTTATTTTAGTTTATTTTTTCCACCTGCCTTGGATTTTTTTTTTTTTTTTTTCATTTTGTTCCTCATTGAGTTTATCGGTACATTTTAGGTGTACAGTACAGTTGTATTCATTATTGGGATCTTGTACCTTTACACGACAGGTCTTGGAGGAGTCCCTTTAACAACTCACAAGGCTTCTTTCCAAGGAGATAGGACAGTCCTGACCCTGACTTTTCTCCTGGCTGTGAGGCTGGTAGAGAAATAGGTAACAGGGAGAAAGAAGAAATACAAGCCAAAGCCGGGGCAGAAAGGCCTTTGGTCAAGCTCATAGTTTTCACTGTTATACGGGATGGCACATCTCAGTATTAAAATTATGCCTGTGGCCACTGGGCTGTTACCCAGGAGTGAGCAGCAGGGTCATGGAACTTTGCCGTTTTCACACAAAGTATGGGGTAGCTGGCTGCTACTGAATAAAATGAAAAGGATGACAGATGAAAAATTAAGTTCTATTCTGATCACAGTCTATGGGGTCATGATTTGAACATACTAATTGCACAAAAAGTCAAGGGCTAGTGGTCCTCAGCACCAAGGCAATGTTTTAAACCCTAGTTCTTAGGAGCAAGAGGCATGGAAAAAAATTAGAGACAATGAAAGCCAAATTTAAAAGTTTTTGGGTTCACAAGCCAATAAAGGAATGCCAATAGAGACACCAGTTCACATCAAAAGTGGATTAAAAAGGTTCATGCTCACCACAACACTTAAATGGCCCCAAAATGTAAGTGAAACAAATGCTAAATCATAGAGGAACTACACATCAAAGAGGACAAAGATTGAATGTATTCTATGATCCCCATTTGTAAATATATTTTAAACAGGGCCAGAGATTTGGCTCAGTGGTTTTGCCCTCTGCCTCACAAGCTCAAGGTCCCAAGTTCGATCCCCAGTACAAAAAATAAAAATAAAAAAATTACATATATGACAAGATATGCATAACTTGTATAAGAAAAAAATGATGCAAAAAAGGAAAGGTCTTTGCAGATATGTTGTCAGCATTCTCCAGCATTGCTCCGTGGAGACCAACTCTTTAAACAGGTATTGCAGGTGGGTGGCATCCATGCTGCTGTGCCCTATTCTCTGCCAGGACGGGCACCACTGACTGACCATGATGCCACCTCACTGACAGAAGGACAAAGAGCTGAAACTGGACCTGGGATGACTCACGCCTTGCACTGCCCTCTGTCCTTAATGGCTCTTTGATATGTAGGCATGTAGGTGTCTCCGATCCGCATACGGAGGCTATTAGATGCTGTGTTTCAGGCAACGTCTTATCATTTAGCAGCACTTGATGTTAGGGTGGTTTTTAGGGACACCGAATGCCTCGTAAATGGGTCATGGCCTCATCTAAGCCTTGATTTCCTGTCAAGTGAAGGTGTTAGAGCGGATTATTCCTGAGCTTGCTTCCAGCTTCAGTACCTCAGAGATGAGAAAGCCATTTTAGAACACATATTTGGAACAGTGTTGGGAAAGGCTAACATCCCTCTTAACCGCAGTAAGAGAACCAGCTGCATATTACCACTTCATCCAGAACCAATGGCTGTCCAGAAGCTGTCGGCCCGGAGATAGGATTTCATCAATGTGATGTTCATATCTGGCCATCAAGTGATCCCAGCCAATGAAAACGACAGCAGCCACCGTGACCACAAAGAGAGGAAGGGCTCTGTGAAAGTTCAGCACGCAGGCTGCAATCACCACGGCCAGATAACCTGTTCAGGAGGCAAAGGCAGACACTGAACACACCTGGCTGAGGCAGGGGAGGTCTCCTCAGGAATTTACTCTGAGCAGGGCTGCTGTGGTGCGGGCACTGGAGTTTCTCTCCCTCTCCCCGACCACAGAAAGGCCCCAAGACTCTCAGTGCTAGGAGGAAAGGGTGCCATCTTTCCCCTGCAGGGCCTTCTGAATTCTTCAGTCCTGATGCTTGATCACAGGCTTCTTGCTCGGGACCTTTTATTTCTTGATAGATGTAGGCTCAGTAGGTGAGCATTCAGAGAAAGGCCAAATACTGGAGCAACCACTGGCAAAGAGGCATTGATTTTCCTGGCTTGCAGCTCAGATTTGGCCTAAACTCGAATAGGAAAACAGACCCACTGTCTCCAAGTGTCACAGAAGAAGGGAAGGGTAGTAACTATGGTGGCTGCTTTGAAGAGCAGACTGTAGGGTAAGAGTAAGATTTGCTACTCTTATAGGTGAGCAAACAAAAGTCTGCACATTAAATCTGGCTAGCTTCTTGTTTTATGGGTAGCACGACTGTTGCATTTTTTCTACTTGTATTTGTATTCTACAAATACAGCGGTATTGGAACACAACCATGTCTTTCTGCTATGTATTGTCTACGGCTGCTTTTTTACTACAGTGGTGGAGTTGCGCAGTTTTGAAGGCATACTCAAATACTGCCAAGCCTTAAATACTGTCTAGCCTGGTACAGGGAAAGATTACCCATTCTGCGGTTTCTCATTCTGGCTGTCTGAGCACCAGTAAAACCTTTGCCCTGGGTTGAACAGCAATCTTAGAGTAATGTCTGTGGGAGTAGAGTAACGTTGGATGGCAGTGTTTACACAGATAGGTGTAGTGCCTTTTGCTTCACAGGGAATAAAAACGAGAGACATCTTCCTGCCTTCAGGAAAGATGAACGGCCTACATGGCCCTAGGTTCTTATCATGTCCTCATTACCTGCAGTTAGGTGCCTGTCCATTACCCAGCTTTCCAGATTGCATTAAACAGTGCACCCCTCAAACCCATAACTCAAAGACAAAGATAATGGTGAGCCCCAAGAATGGGGGAGGTTCTGTGGTTTGGACGTGTCCTCCAAAAGTTCAGGTGTTGGAAACTTAGCCCCCAAATCATGTGTTAATCGTGATGGGACCCTTGGGAAGCAATTAGAATTAGATGAAGTCATGAGGGTGGGGCCCCTAATGGCTTTATAAAAAAAAAGCGAGACCTAGGCTAGCACACTTGCTCTAAGTAAGTATCCTCTGCCAGGATACAATGAAGGGCAAAGTCCTTTAGCAACATTGGCATCTTGATACTGGACTTCCTAGTCTCCAGAACTGTGAGCTAAATAAACCTCTATTCTTTATCCAGTTAACTGGTCTGTGGTATTCAGTTATAGCAACAGAAAATGGTCTGACACAGTAGGTGACTCACAATTAACTGCTGGCCTCAAAACAGGGGCCAGGAGAAACTACGCACATTTCTTTGCTGAGACCCAAGTCTTACAGCTTCAGGGTTTTACTTTCCTGGATGACTGGTGGAGGCTCAGGGAAGGGTGAAAATTCATTTTCTTTCCACAGGAAGCTAATACTTGGGGAACCCTCAAAGGAAAAGAAAAGACAATGGCTTTTGTATATTTACCGACTAATAAAATGCCCCAGATGATGTACCGAAGGATGGTTTTGTGTTTTCTACAAAAATCACAAACTGCATTGTATTTTCTTTCGAAATATCTGCAACACAAAAGCAGAAAGGCAAGTAGAAGTAATTGCTCAAAATGTGAAATAAACTGGCAGGCTAAGACTAGACTCGACTTTGTAAAACCAGCAGGTAAACAACAAACACATTCAGGAGGCACGTGTCTTACAAAATAGGAAAGGAGCTGGGGGTTTAGCTCAGTGGTGCTGCTGCCTGCCTTGCACGCCCAAGGTCCCGAGTTTGATCCCCAG
>NW_022900916.1:68367934-68385115 GCF_012274545.1 Fukomys damarensis
CCCAAAAAAAAAAAAAAAAAAAAAAAAAACCCAGAAAAGGAAAATTCATTTCACTTTAGACTAAAATCAGTCGCAGCTTGGATTAACCTTCACGGAGTGAGTGTGCCAAGCCCTGAGGGGTTACAGAGATGCAGGGAAGATGCTCCTGGGAGTAGAACCACTACCCCGAAGCTGAAATAGACTGCAGGAGGGTGTGTCTGAGTAGGAAATATTGGAATATATTACCCGTATGATGACAGGCATTATTGCAAGAAACTTTCATTACGGTGTAGGGGTGTGAATATGTGCACTGAGAGTTATAAATACTGCTCTAAAAACACGGGGTGAATAAAAGTGGGGTAAAGATTTTGTTTTTGTGTGGTCTGAGTGGGGAAAATTTAACACTGCCTGACCCTGGGCTGTGGAAGCTGTAACAGTGGAGGGTGACGTTGCACAGGGCACGTCTGTCTGCCCTCGGTTGGCTTCATCAGATTGTTTTAATTGCAGGGAATGTCACTGTCCATTAGAGCACTCTGACTCCATAAAGCAGCTCGGCTGGCGAGAGGCACTTGAGCCATTTGGTTATCTGTGCTGAATAGTTCCCAATGCCCTGGTCCTCGTTTCAATGCCATTAACATTAGTGAAAGCTGAGCCTGACCACTCAAGAGAGTTTCCCAGCCTCCTCTCGGTGGGAAACTATAAAGTAAGATGGGGGCTGAACTCAGCTCAGTTTCCAAGGAGGTGTAAGTTCCTGACGAGGTACATATGACAAGACCTCCTGACCCTGATTCTGACCCACTCCGGGGGTATCTTCTGAAACAGAAAATCAAAATTTATTAGAGATATAGGAATTTTGCAAATAATAAAAAACTTTACAAATGGACAAATATAATAGTGTTTATATTACAGAAAGCTGAGCTGCATAGAAATTAACAGGCAGTCAGTGACAGGTTCGATGCTGGAGGGAGGTCAGTGCAGATGAGACCCAACGCAGTGGTGGCTGGAGGCGAGTCTGAGACCTCAAGCTGGAAGCCTCCTCAGAGATCAGCAGCAGCTTGAGATTATCCTGTCCGAGAGGCATCAGACACACAGGTGGGTGACTGGAACATCCAGACCTGTGCGCCCATCCCTTTCCAGAGGTGCCTCTGCTCTTTCTACTTTAGAAGTTACAGAACAGCTCAAGTTTAGGGATGCTCACCGTATAACCTCCCCCACGTGCCTCTCTTCCCTTTTGGTTCAATGTTAGCTAAGCGACTATACTTGGAATCCTATTGGTTGACTGTAGTTTGACCCATAGCTACCCACATTATGATTCTTGCTGTATAAAATATCCTTGGACAGAGACTCACTGTGGCAACTCCATATGGGATCCCTCCTGTCTCTCAGGAGCTTCCTATCAATAAACCTGTGCAACTCTTCACTTCCTTTGTCCACCCAACACATCCTTCAACATTCAGGAGACACAAGCCCAACACATGTAACGTCTAGCAGGTGGAGAGTTATTTCAACAGTATCGATCTTGGACTAGTACACAGGCTGAAGTTCCAAGCTGTTTCTGTCTAGAAGACTGACCTTGGATAGATCATTTCGCTAAGTTTCACTTTCATGGTCCGAAAAATCAAGATAATAATCTTGCTTCCCCTACCTTGTGGAGTTATAAGGAGTTGGAACACCTTCAGGAGACAAGGTAAGAGCAACAGTTTGTTGGGATTTTAAGTGGGTTGAGTTTACAGAAATCAATTGCTATTGATTGAACAGAGAAGATGAATTAGCCTCTTTTGTATGGACTGGAGCAATTAGTTGGTAATTTACACCTTTAATTAGAATATTGTTCTGGGTGAATTTAAACCTAGATATTAGGCTCCCAAGACATCAGCAGGCTGAGCTGGCCACATCAATCACCCTAGAATTTCATTACATTTTTTGAAAATGGCATTGAGTGGGTTAGTGGGAATGGGAGTGGTAACATTTTCTAATAAATCATAAAAAATGTTAAAAATTAGATGGAAAAATAAAATAAATAGGAGTTAGGCATGGTTATCTCCTTGGTCCAGAAACTGTACCCTTTTGGATGCGTGTCTTGCCCGTCCTCCACATCTTCATCTTTGTTTCTTAGGGAGTCCTGCTCGATTGTGATACGCTCGTCCCCCTGGAGATCAGACATTGGAGTAGAGAGGAAATAATCAGAACCCTGGGAAGTGTGTACACTGATTGCCTTCGCTTGAGACTGTGACGAAGAACTTTCAGTGGGGCCTTTTAATTGATGCGTAAGATGGCTTCTATCATCTACGGCTAGCTATCTTAGTTACTTTTCTTTCATTGCTGAGACAAAATAAGGTTCAAAGGGTATAACCGATAGTGTGAAATTGGAAGAAAATGGCTAAAGGGGAAGTGGGAAGGGGAGGGGAAAGGAAATGAGGGAAAAGAAAAAACATGAAAAAAAAGGAAAAAATGGAAACAAAGTCTTTGTAAATAGGGAAGGGTGAAGGAGGTGAAGGGAGGGCAGGGGTATGGGGAAAAAATGAGAACCAAGACATATCATGCAAAGGTACAAGATCCCAATGATAAATGCACCTATTGTTTGCTTTAAATGTACCAATAAATTAAAAAAGAAGTTAAAGGGGGTAATGTTTTATTTAGCTCACAGTGTGTAGAGTTTTCAGTCCACAATCAGCTGGCTCCAAGGCAGGTGGTGCAGCAGACAGGCATTGCAGAGGAGAAACAGTTCATGGTGGGCAGAAGGCAGCAAAGCAAGCAAGGGACCAGCACAGCTCTTTCCAACCCTTGTATCCTATCCAGGCTACTCAGGGCAGGCAGCACCCTTAATCCTGGTGACCTTGATCCTAGAATTGTTCCCTGAATCGATTCCACTGTCACACACTCTAGATCTAGCCAGCTCCGAAAAATCCCCACCTATGACTGCATGAGGCTTTGGGGGTGGGATCTAAACACAAGCCATAACCACAGCATAGACATTTTTCCCTCTTATCATCACAAGACATTCATTGTCACACTTATCTCTCCCTTTCCTCCCAGAGGAGCCACTGACTTTTCCTTGTCTTAAGGCTCACATTTCTGCTTTGGGCTCTTGTCGCTATCATAATCATTCAACACCGGCTCTATTTCCAGGCAAGTTCCGAATGAATGAATATCAGAGACTGCACACATCTTCCTTTACATTATGCCGGATCTAGGTTCCCTGGGACTGAGACTAAGGCTGGTTTTATTTTCCTGGTAGCTCAAGGCTTGATCTGCAGATGTGAACACCAGCTGGCACCTTCAAGAGCAGAGGAACCAAACCTCTCCCCAGGGCATCGCATCTTGCCATCACTTGGGCTGTAGCAGAACGTTTCCTTCACCTAGATAGCTCTTGCTGTAACTAAATGAGCAAGGTATACAGCTGGACCATATTTCCTGGACAGTCTTTGTAGGTACCGTGTGAGCTCTCCAACATCCACGACTCACCCTGTTCCCAGCTCGGCACAGGGCCTTCCCCCATTCTGCAGCAATGCCTCACCGTGCAGTTGGCTGTTTGCAACCAACAGGCCTGGACGCTGGGGCAGAGGTGCATGGCTGCGGCACTGGTTTCAATGTGTACTGAGAAGTTTAACGCCACAGTTCAGCTTTCGTTTTCTGTCATATTCTATGGCCTTTCATTCTCTGTATTTTAACTAAATCACACAGATAAATCATAGCAGGCTGGTGAGCTGAAAGGACCCTCAAATATCATGCAGTCCTTCCATGCAAACTCTATTGCCCTTCTAGCTCAAGATTATTTCTGTTCCTTTGTTGTTTTTGGGAGGGGCATGAAACTAGGAAGGTGAGAAGAAATTGGAAGAGAGACCAGCTGAATCCAAACTGCAGAGGCTGAGGACGGAGGCAGAGAGGAGTCTTATGTATTTATTTCCATCTAACATCTAGCTTGGCCAATAAAATATGACAAGTAGTTGATTTAAATGATTCAATTGCTATTTTCTTGCAGTGAATGTACCCCAGATATCTACTATCTATGGGTTGTCCAGCACTGTTGTTTTGCTTTCTTTTCTCAATTCTTTATCTTTTAAAAACAACACAAGACCACTTTTACACCCACAGTCATAGGAATGTGTCTCTCTTCCCCTCACCACTGACCACTGGAGGGTGGACTTTGGTGCCCACTCCCTTACTTCTTGTTCACCACCTAGCCCACTGCAATCTTCTGTGGAAGGTTTCTGTCTGGGTCACCCAAGGCCTGCAGTGGCCAGACCAGGTAGCTATTCCTCACTTTTCATATTCCTGTTCACAACTGTAAAATATCTGAACTTTGCGTGTTTTCTTGTAAACAATTAGAAAAGGTGACTTTTTAAGAGTAGTGCTAGGTCCCCAGGAAAACAGAGCTGAAAATACAGAGATTTCCCTTGTACCCTTGCACCTACCCTCCCCACTACAATGTCTGGCACTGGAGCAGCCCATTAGTCACAGCCAGAAACAGTTCTGACACATCAGCATGGCCCAGAGTTGGTTTCCATTTAGGTTCGCTTTTGGTGGTGTGCAATCTGTGGGTTTGATATAATGTCTGATGACGTGTGTCCACCATTGTAGTATCATACAGAATAGTTTCATTGCCCCAAGTTTTATTTATCTCTGCCTCTTCCCTGATCTCTGGAAACCAGTGATCTTTTCACTGTCTCCATAGTCAGGCTTTTTCCAAAACGTGTACAGTTGGAATGGTACAGTTAGCAGCCATTTCACATTGACTTCTTTCATTCTGTAACACACATTTAGGGCGTGTGTAGGCCTCCACTTGTCTTGCTGGTCTGATTCTGGATGTACCAGCCTTTAATTTATCTGTTCACCCGCAGAAGGATATCTGGGCCACTTTCAAGCTTTGGCACAGATGGATAAAGCTGCTATAAACATCGGTGTGTAAGTTTCTCTGTAGTTTTCTTTTTAGTTCTTTGAAGAATATTTAGTGACATGAACACTTCTTACAATATATTGAGCAAAATACACACCTAGTAATCTGCATGCCAAGTAATATGGGTAATATACTTCCGATGTGGGTCAGACATGCTGAATCCCAAGATGTAAGTTGCAGATTTTTTTTCCCCTTGAATTACAGGTCAATTTTTACCCTCCAAAGTTGGTTGGAATAATTTTCCATATTTTATACCATAGGCAAATTACCCTTTTGTCATGAAAAGATTTGCCCCAGAGTGGTGCTGTTGCAGGTGCTCAGTGACTTTTTAAACGATGATCTCTAAATAAATAATTTGCTCATTCAGCAGCAGTAAGATTTCTTCCAATTAAATGCAATGCAGAATTCGAAATCTAAATGAAATAAAACAAGCCCTTCAGACTGGTTCAAACTCCAGCAACACTAGAGGAATCTGAGGCATGACGGACACCACTTCAGAACCATCTCTGAGCTGAACCCTTGTCTGCTTCACTTACCTGAAAATTCAGACACTTTTGTCCAAGCCACTCTTTAGGAGGTAGGGCCTTATCTACCATGTGGCCCAGGCTGACCTTGAACTCCTGAGCTCAAGGGTCCTCCTTACTCAGTCTCCTGAGGAGCTGGGACTCCAGGAGGGCAGCATTACACTTGGCTGTAAACCAGTACTTTCTGCCCTGAGATTGAAGTTCCGAGGACAGGTGTATGCAAACAAAACCCCTCTGTTTGGCTCTCATCACCACTGAGTTCCTGCCTCCAAGGTCCGACTGCTGCACAGTGTGACCAGTTAGTCCTTCAGTCGTCAACCAAGCCTACCTGTCTGAGGTTTCCTTGCTCCCCTCTACTCCGTATTGAGTTGTTTCCTGATGCGTTCTGTTTTCCAATTTCTCCATCCTAAAAAAACAAAAGTACAGATTGCAGAAGTAAAATGCCAGAGCCCAAACACAAACATCCTGTAGTGAGTGATACCTAGAAAATTCTGAAGGATGAGACCCACAAAATTTAGCAGTTTAAAGAGGCATTGGATTCGAGAAACTGCTGTTAAGAAACACAGATGAGCCAGGTGTGGTGGTGGATGTCTGTAATCCCAACCCTTGGGAAGCTGAGGCAGGAGGATTGCCACAAGTTTGAGGCCGGCCTGGCCTACTTAGTGAGACTGATTGACTGATTCAGACAGGTAAAGATGGAGGCATGGTGGTGCACACATGTAATTCCAGCACTAGCAGGCTGAGGCAGAGACTCACCAGTTCAAGACCAGCGTGGGCAATTTAGCAGAGACTCTGTCTCAAAATAGAAAAGGGCAAGAAAATGCACTCATCAGGACAGTGCCTACATCGAATGTGTTTCTGAAGTCCTGAGTTTAATCCCAAGAACCACAAACAAAAAGACCAAAAACTAAACCAAAGCTCACGAACAAACAAGAGTGACCCAGATGGTGTTGCCTTTGCTTTGTTCTGAGGGAAGAATGGGTGTGTCTCACACAGAGGACCTAGGACAGGAGCCCCTCCGGGCCAGCACTGCTTGGTGCCAAGCACAGCTGGGCTCTGGGGGAGGACTCTCCTGGAAGCAGGGAGAGGAGGCAGGAACCCAGGAAAGAACACACCCTTCCATGCCCCCCCCCTCCGCGCCCCATCAGGCTCCCGTAACTGGATCCAAACTCCTAAAGGCCCTGAACTCATCGGTGGATGAACCCACCCACATCCACTCCTCTTCCCAACCCACGCGACCGGGGGCACGTTGTGGACCTACACCGTAACTATGTGCGACACTCCGCCAGCCACATCTCCCAGTCTCGACCCCCGTAGTGGCAGCACAGCCTGTATTTAGCGTTCTGATCTGGCCCAGGATCCCGGCTCTCAGAGGGGCTAAGGCTTTCGTGGTGCGGATGACTCCTGCCACCTGGTGGCAGGACCTGGAACTTTCTATAAGAGCAGCTGGATGACCTTGAAACTGACGTGCGGTGCCGAGGGGCCCTGTGCTCCTCTCAGGGGCCTGGGACGCCGGCGTCTGTGTTGCTCCTGTGGCTCGAGTGCAGGCCTTGGGCTTTCAGTGTCTTCAGTAAGGACAGTGTCTCTCCCATTTGAGGATTTGCGGTAGGAACGACAGGGTTGTTAAGGGTTACGTGTGCCTACAGAAGGACCATTAAGGGGACTGCAGTTTTGTTTCTCTCCAGTTGGAGTCCTAGGCTGCAGTAAGGGCTCACTATTGCCTCTTGGCTCATGAATTCTTCCCACATATTTAGCATTTCAGATTACAGCACAGGTTTCTGCCCCGCCCCTACAACCTGTGACCTCTCAGATCAGAGCCGTCCCTCTCGGGATGGCGGGAAGTAGGCGGCGGGGTGGGGGTACCAGAGCTCCAAGCAGTGCACAGCACGCCTGGGCGGATTTCTGTCTTAGCTGCTGGGTGTGCTAGCCGTGACGGCTCTGGCTTAGGCCCTCTCTCAAGGGCAGGGCCTCGTAGCCAGCAGGGCCCTGCGCCTGGAATTTGGTTCCCAGCTGTCTCTAGTCGCGTTTCCTTTGCTTCTGGAGCCGTGGTGGCTGCTGCTCCTTTTCTGTATTATGTTCTCCCCTCACTGCGTTTCCAAATCTATCATGACTTCTAGAGCCCCGGGGTTACTAAAACTAGCAACCCCCGTGGCAGCGTCCCCTTCTAAGACGTTTTAGCTGACACGTGGCCCCCCAGGAAAGCTACATTGCTAAGCGTCTTGGCGCAGTGGGTTCATAGAAGGGCTGCCTCGAGAAGCAACTTGAGGAATCTTCTCGAAGAGGTGGCTGGAAGCTGCTCCTGGTGGCTTCTGTCCTGCTGCCTGGCACATAGACAGCTCTGGCCCAGGCCCCAAACATAAGCGCTGACTCTGGGGATGCCGAGGGAGGTGCTGGGAGGGTCCGGATCCCGAGAGCCTGCAGTGGCCACTCACACGTTCTGTGCTGCTCTTACCCGGATTTGTACCCGGATGGGCTTTTATTTTGCCTGGATGACACACACTTCGTGGTACCAGGTACTGCTGTAGGCCTTTCACAGAGCTTAGTATTCAGTCCTCACACCAGGCCTGTGAGGCAGGTTCTGTGCCCTTCAGTTTTACAGATGGAGAAATGGAGGCAAAGATACATCAACATTTGGGTTGCAGAGCCCAAAGCAGCTGAGGTGGGATCCGAGCTCAGCCTGTCCATCCCATCTGTGTCGCACCCTGGACGTAGGGGTGGGGGGACATACGGCAGTAGAGCTGCGGACACATGATGTCCCTTTGGCTCCCTGTAAATGTAGATAGGCTGATTTGTACGTTAGCTATTAAAAGACAAGCGTGAGATGATGGACGTGTTGAAAGTTCCAGAGTGCTGTGGCTACTCCAAAGCTACGTGCAGGCTCTGGTGAACCTTGCTGAAGCCAGTGTAGTGGTGTTGGCCACACTGCCCACCGGATGTGAATGCAATGGCTCCCCTCAGTGAGAGGTGAGGGCCTTCTGCACTGGCGGATGTGGCCTCACACTGGCTTGGCTTCCTGGCCTCTGGCCCACCTTGCTTCCCTTGCTCAGTCCTTGGGACCAGGGCTTCTCTGCACGTCAGTGTGCAGGGAAGCTTCTCCTCTTTTTGGCTCTGGCTGCGTGGCTGTGGACCTCCTTGCTGAGGGCACAGTCTGTCTGAGGGCTGAGGACCTAAGAACCCTTAACTGCCTGTCCCTGAAATTTCAACTGCTTAGGTTCGTGAAGATGGGCATAACCTGGCAGTCAGGTGTGATGTTGACAAAGGCCCGGAGGAGCTGCTGTGAGGTTCTTTACGTGGTCTGGAGCCTGACACTTGACAGTGAACAGTTCTGTGAAGAGTTTGCTACCACACTGTGACAGGAAGCTGCACACTTCCAGGTCAGATTCCGATTGGCGAACAAAATTCCTTATTTTCTATCTACTTGCCTCTCATCTACCTATCTACCCATCCAATTCACATATGTCGGGACAACTTTAAAGTGATTTTCTTAGATGCAGTGAATACAGAGAAGTGAAGCCTTCACTATTGCTGTCGTGTCCCCATGTCCAGGACAAGAATGGTTCAGTGATGTCAGCTGGACTTGAGCCTTTGTGTTCAGACTTTATGCTGTGCCTTCTTCTCTGCTGAGGACCAGCGCAAGGTTCAGATATGACTGATTTTGGAGTGAATGAGAGGGATATCCCTGGAGCCCATGGAGCTTTCCAGTGCAGCTGAACCGGTGCCTCTACAGCTGAGTGGAGATCAAACTGCTGCTGTGTGGTCTGAGCATGGTCCGGCTCATTCACAATCCTGCTGACCGAAAGAAAACCTAGGAGGTGGAGTGGGGTAGAGCTCCAAGAGGTGACGGGTGAGTGAGTTAACTCCTGGTGAGATCAGCGTGGCATCTCAGAAGGGGATCTGCTGTAAAGAGCAGTTAGGCATAGCACCCACGAGCTCCCTGTCTCTCGCCACACAAGGGCCTGCCCTGCCTCCAGATGCTGCCTACAGGAAGATGTGGTCAGGTGTGGCCCTGTGACCTCGGACAAGCACTGAGAGCCTAAATAATCCTCTCTTCATAACTTACCTAACATATGCTATTTTTATTAGCAACCGGAAACTGGCTAAGATGACGTAGAACTGTTTCTTCTACTTCTCCAAAGAAGTTCCCTAAAGCCAAGCTTTGGATGCCCAAGTAAGTGTCAGAAACACATCTCTAATTTCTGTTGTTTTTGAGCTTCTTTGAGGGATCGTGCCTCTCTGTAATCATTTCTGGATATGGAATCGGACTAGAAGAGAGCAGCTGCCTCACGTGGTAACGTAAAACTCCACAGTGCAGCACAAATTGATCGTAGAACCGATTGTGGGGCCCCCCTTAACCTTCCCCTTAGGAGCAGCTTCTCCAGCACTGACACACTGTGCACTAGTTGGCGAAGTTCTGTGAGGGCTCAGGCCCGTGGTTGTACTTGGATGCATCTCAAGGCCTCAGGCTCCAGTAAATGGGGACTGGGCAGCTCAGCCTGCTCTGCGCATGACCAGCGCTCTCTGGCTTTTGTGTGCTTTTATGGCGTCGTCTGCGCCTTGCTTGCTTGGTCCACACGTTGCACAGTTGTGTTGACCTCCTGTGCTAAAATTTGGCTTGAAAAACCAACACCTGTTTGGTGAGTCTGATCTCCCAGAACTGTCTGGGATCACTCCTCCCCAGTTTTACTATTTTTTTGGTCAACACATGTCAAATGTTCTAAGGCCGTTGCCCCGAATGCCTGTGTGTCCCCAGGAAGGACCGCCTTTCCTCAGTATTCTGCGAGCCTTCAATCTTTACACATCGCTCTAGGCCCTCCTGCCTCACGTGACTTCCCGGCTCAGGGCCTTGAGACTGTGTTGATCCTTCCTCCCTGAGATATTATGGTGGCTCCAGCCATGTTGGTCCAGAAGCTGGGGCAGAAGCACAGCAGTGGTGAGGGGACCCACCTGGTCGCCCTGCGGCTCATTGTCACCCTTCCTTTGTGTAATTCTGTCACCTCTGAATGCCCTGGGAGGGTTGGCTTGGGTGCAAGGACGGAGGCCTCTGTTCTGCGCGTGGCAGCAATGCTGCTCACGTCTAAGACTTTAGACACTGCTACCATTCTACCTTTCCTTGTGTGTCGCAAGCCGGCGACGCAGAGCACTGTCCAGCAGTGTCTCAAACCTGAAAGAGCAGCAGGGTGGAGATGGGGCACAGAGAAAGGAAAGACGCCAAGACAAGCGTCTGATCAAGGCGACGTTTATTGCAGGCAGGCATCAGCCTTTTAAAGGAAAAGACTGAACTATTATGGGCTAGGATTACCATAGTAACCTCAACACGTGCTCCAGGGGAACGAGGGTTCACACGGGAAAGAGAAAGCAGACTCAAGAAAAACAAATTAACAACACTTGCAACTAATAATCATGATTCCCAAATAGGTGGAGGAACTTAACAAAATGGAGTTACAACACCTGACTCCTACAGATAACTTCAGATCTTTAACAGGAAGCACCTGACTCCTACAGATCTTTGGCTGTCCGAGTTTCTCCCGTGCAGGGTCAAACACAAGTTTAACACGTGCAGTCCTTAAAAAGGAACAAATGTTAACAAATGCTAATTAGGAACATCCTGACCACACATTGTGTCAATGCCTTGATTATAAAGAAAGAAGTTATCTTTCAAAAAGCCAGTGGGCCATGGCTGGCTTCCCACACTTGTGGTTTTCAGGAATTGGGGCCAGCGGAAACTCCCAATATAGGGATGTCAGGAAGAGGGAGAGAGGCAGCGTTCTCAGTATGGCTTAGATCTCAAATGTCCCTGAAAGGTCTCATGCACTTGGAAGGAGATTGGATCACGGGTGCTGACTCATCAGCGGACAACTCCATCGATGAAGTCCTAGTTACATGTGCTGTTGGGAGATGGGGCTGGGGTGGAGGAAGTGGCTTCCTGGGGGTGTGATCTGGAAGTGGGTATTCTTGTCCTCCACTGCTCCCTTTTCTGTGCTCCTGGCCGGCATGGGGTGAGCGGCATTCTGATGTCATCCCCCTTCCACCAGGCTTTTTAGCCTTGCAGCCAACCAACTGTGGCCAGAACCCTCTGAAAACCATAAGCCCAGATAAACCTTTCCTCCTTTAAGTTGTGGCTATTACCGATGGGTATTGTGCCCAGCAATGAAAGCTGACAAATACAGTTCTGTACCCTAAGGAGAATTAAATGAAGGCTGATAACCAGCTCTTTAAAAAGGGTTAACAGGCATCTACTCATTGCAGGGTTTCCATGAGCTTTCTTGAAGTAACTGCTAGGGGAAGAAGCCAAACAAACACAGACATTATGATGAAAAGAGTGAGGATACATTTTGAATCTGTTTAATAAATTTGAATCTAAAACAACTCCAGCACCTGTGATTGTAGAATGAATTACAATCTCTGACTATATAGGAAAAGATCCTTAGAATGATGCTTGCAGAGAAGGAAAAGATAGAAGGCAGGCTAAATGTTACAATTTCCTCACCTTTTAGTTTCTGGGAGCTGAAAGAGCCGTGTAAGGCAGAAAAGTAAGCATTGAATGTGTGTGTGTGTGCGTGTGTGCATGTATGTGGCTTTTAGCTAAAATCAAGTGGTAGAGGAAAAGGACATAAAATAATGAAAGGAGCAAGAGGTAATAATTTTGTAACTAGTCATAGTTTTAAGTTAGCTAAAAGTTAAAAGAAACCATTAAATCAAACCAAAAATTTTTTGGAAGAAAATAAACAAAAATTTAAAATCACAAGAAGCATACGGCGAAAAGACTTTTTGAAAGTGTATCGTGCAGAGTGGTGACAAACTAAACAAGCATTTCTGGCAAATCTATCAGTGAACTTGATTGAATCAGATGGAACAACAAACAAAACATAACCATAGATTGAAAGTGGCTCTTTGGTCCAGAAAGGTAAAATTTAAGTGGTCAGGGTCTTACTCCATGAAGGCCGAATTTTGTCCAGAAAAGAATGAATGTTTCTAAACAGCAGTGATGGCCCGGGCACAGTCTCACACTCAGAGATGCCTGGCTGTCTTCTTACAAATGGCCTAGGAGGACATACAGGAAGTACGGGCAGAAACATCTGGAAACACACTGAGGATGTAGCTCTCTAAACTTTTGAGGCTATGACAGATAAACAGACAAAATCAGGAGAAAGAAACCCAAAATAACAATATGACTCTAACTGTCATCTATGGCTTCTATAATTTGAACAGAATAGCCACGCCAGTTAGTTGTTCCCTGTGTGTATTCATTTCTATTTCCCTTAGAAATAGGACTCCGGATTCTGTGGGCCCTGACACCGTCCAGCATGGAGGTATTGAAGGGCAGACGGTGGAGCCAGGGCGCCCCGTTCCGAATGTTTAAAAATACATAAAATCAAATGTATAGCATTAGAAGAAAACCAGTCATGTTTAAGTTGCTAAAATATTGTTTAGTTATTTTTTGTGATGCTGCGGCTCCAATCCAGGGCCTCGTACACACTAGGCAGTTTTGACCGCTGAGCTGTGTTCTCAGCTGCAGGTTATTAGCTGAGTCTGTGCTGGATGAACACGTGCGTCTCTGCCATCCAACGAGGTCCAGGCAGGTCCTAAACGCTGCTCTGATTGCAATGTCATGGAGGGAAATCACATCTGCAGCAGATAGGGTTCTTTTTATTGCTGGGAGGGCCTTTCACTCCAAATAAGAGTTCCGTCTCCTCCTACCCTTGGGAGTGGAAGGGGCCGCTCCTTTTCAGGCCCACCTGGAAGGCTTCCTGACCACCTCGCCCAGGTGTCTCTTACTTAGCCAGCGACCTTAGTGGTGACCTCTGGAACACGGGCCCATCCCCCTTCGCTGGCGGTCATCAGACCCTCGGGCTTCACTTCTGGGTCAGCCCATCCTGCTCCCAGGAAATCTACTCGTGGGAGAAATCAAAGCGTAAAAACCTCGGCACTGTGCTCTTTGTGGTCATTCAGGTTCTTAAGAAAGAAAGACAAAAGGAAGTCTAAGCATGTTGCTTAACTACTAAAAGCCGAGGTCGTAATTTTGCTCAAGTGTTGTCTTTTCACCCCTTGGACTGCATCAGAATCCTGGTTATGTTTAGAGATGAAACGCGAGGCCTCTGACCTCTTTCCGGAGGCTCCTGTAGGGCCAGCGTGGTTTTGCAAACAATATCCACTAGGTGGCACCACGCACCAAGGCTGACGAACGCCCACTGCTATTAGGGCAGCTGCTGGCTGTAGGAGCAGGAAAGTGATTAAAAATACTAATTTGCTAACCCAGAACCTCAATTTTACATACGTTGCTTCTTATATCGCCCAGGGTGGTTATATCTAATAAACATAATCTATATCTAAAAGCACCCTGATATCACTGAGAGAATTTGGCACAAACTGAAAGTAAAAAGAAAAAAAAAAAAGTAAAAACATGACTAAAGTTTGCAACTTATTCTAGTGGAAAAAATAAAGATGGATGGGTGGGTGACTGGAAGGTAGTACCGGTGAGTGAGAAGGGTGGTGCAAGCGTGCTAACATATTCATTCCCGAAGTACATGGGTGTTCGCTCTGAGATCCTTTCACTTTTCTGTGTGTTTGGAAATTCCTGTAATAAAATGCTGGAGGAAGCAAATGGTGCTGGTATTTGATTATAAAACGCTAAGAGAAAGAGAATGTTAGTTCATATTACAAACTAAAGGTATATGTCCCTCTAAAATGTCTATGTTGAAGCTCCAACCCCGTATGAGTAGCAGGGAAGAGAGCCATTATGGAGGTAATTAAGATTAAGTGAGGTCAGATAAATGAATAAATAAAGATAAAAGGTGAAAGGATGTCATGGGGCGAATCCTCGTCTGAGAGAGTGAATGGTTTTATGAGAGGAGACACAGCCTCCCCCAACCCCATACAAGAATCTGGCGGCTGACAGGGGCGGAGAGGCCTCAGGAAGCCTCCAAGCTTCCCTTCCTGGCCCTGCCATCTCCGACTTCCCACCCTCCGGGACCGTGAGGAAAAATTTGTTGCTTGGGCTGTCTGGTTTACAGTGTTTTGTCTGGACAAAGAGAAAACAGGAAAATCTAGTCTTTTCAGAAGAATGTGAGTTAAGAAATATTGAAGAAATACAATCACCATCTTCTTTTTTTTTGGTACTGGGGATCAAACTCAGGTCCTTGCGCTTGTCAGGCAGGCAGCAGCACCACTGAGCTAAATCCCCGGCCCTAAAATCACCATTTTTAACGCTCAAAGTAAAAACTCATTTGAGTAAATGGTCACCAGTGGAGGCTACGCGGAGTGAAATTCTGCTGGGTACTAGAACAGCTCAGTGGAATGCGCGGTGGCCTTGGCCCTTTGTAGTCTTGAGCATCGGGTCCCCCTCAGATTGCTTACTGGTAACAGAAACAGTAGGGTGTCCTACTGTGAGGGGATGATTTTCCCCACCGTCCCTGCCCAGGACTGGGTCTGAGGAGGTTCCAGAACCGGAAATAGGGACCCTGACCCACCCCTCTGTCAAATAAGTTTGGAGATGCACATTGAGGGTGTAAGCTTAAGTGAAATTTATAGGACATACACGTGTAAATGCCGGATAGTTTCTCTGGTGTGAAAAACCAGAAGTGTAAGTGAGAATCAAAATGTATAGTTGATACTGTGTACTAGGAAAAAAGGGCTAAAGGAGTAGGGGAAGTGGGAGGGGTAGGGGAAGCTAAGAAGGAAAAGAAAAAATAAGAGAAAAGGAAAAAATGAAACAAAATCTCTATAAATAGGGAAGGGTGGAGGGGGTGAAGGGAGGGCAGGGGAATGGGGAAAACAGAACCAAAATAGGTCATGTAAAGGTAAAGGTCCCAATGGTGAATGTAACTGTGCTGTATCCCTAAAATGTACCAATGAAGAAAAAATGGGGAATAAAAGTTCGGAGATTGGCTGACTCCTGTCACAGAAAAAAATTTTTTCAGGACTTTTCAGTAAGAGGCATGAGAAGGGTTTTGTCAGACGGAGATGCAGAGGTCCGCTCACAGAGATGGAGCACAGGCCCTCAGAGAGAGGCGGTGCTCTCGGAGAGGGGGCATTCGTGTGTCTCCGAAAGGGTGGAAATCCCGGAAAGGCCCACTGAGCAGCCTTTCTGTAGCGCTGAGGGAAGACAGAAGGAATAAACGCCGGGCAGAAGGGAGACAAGGATGCTGAGATTCTACATCCTACTTTTCAGAAAAGCTGCAGCTTCGAGATGCAGAACTTACGCAAGCCCTTTTCCCTTCAAAGAAACTCACTCACTCACTGACGCACACAGTCCTAAAGGTTCTTCTTATACCAGGCTGGCAAATCCAGGCTCAGGGCCTGTCCGTTTCCCCTGTAAGTCTCGCTTCCTCTACCCCAAGGAAGCAGCAGCGCTGGCACGTCAGACGCGCCAATGGCTCGCACCGTGACCCGCAGTCATCTGACAGCTGGCCGGAGGACACCCCTCAAATGAGGGGCCTCCTGTCTCTCGGTGCTGCACTCTGCTCTTGAGAGCATCCTAACAGCCCTTCTAGTATCTCTCGTACTGACGTGCCCTGAAACATCTCTTCTCTGCCATGAGAGTGAGCCTGCAAACTCAGTAAACAAGGCTGAGAAAGGTTCCTTGTATTAGCCTCAGGGACCTTTCAGACCCAGCAGGGGACCGTATGAGCCCAGTGTTACCCATCCATTCACTCACTTTTGGTGTTCTGAGACAGGATCTCACTGTGTAATTCAGGCAGGCCTTGAACTCACTGTGTAGTTCAGGCTGGCCTTGAACTTGAGGCGATCTTCCCACCTCGGCCTCCTGAGTGCTGGTATTATAGGCATGTGTTACCACATCTGGCTTGTTTTCTAAAAAAATTTAATAGTTTAAACATTCTTTGGATTCTTTCAACTTGTTCCTTTGTTTTAGGATTAGGTTCGTGCTCTTCCTTAATTAAGTCAATTTATAGAATTTCAGCATTCCTGAGGAACTCGGGGGTCCGTGTCTGGAAGAGAAGGAGCCTAAGTTTAAATGCTGATGTGGATCTTCTCAGACAACTTCTCCTATGTGCTAGAATTTGCAGTCTTCTTAGAAGTACGGCTTTTGGCTGTGATCTCCTTGTCTCCCTTCCACCAGTTTTTTCTCCTTCTGTCCCACCACGACACCGTGTCACTGCCGACAGAGGGACGGAGTGACGTTACACCGAGGCCCAGGAATGACACGCACAGCAGCACCCGCCTGCCGTCACCGTGTGTGGGAATCCAGTCCTAGGGACAGCCAGGGAAAGGCTGACTGACCAGGAGCCTTTTCAATAAAGTATCGGCTCTGACTCATTCGAAGGGCCAGGGGTGCCAGAAACAAACAGGAACAAATACTGCAGGTGTGGCAAGCAATGGGAGAGACACCCAGAAGTCCTGGGCCGAGAGGCGAGATCCTGAGTTGCTACTGAGTCAGTGCAGCTCCTGTGGGGTTGCAGTTCCGGGTGGTGCTCCTGGGAAGGTGGGGCCACGGGACCCTGGGCGTCGGGCTAACAGGGCAGCGGGTGGGGGCCGGTGTGAGAGCGCCCCGTGTGCATTTTGGGGACATGTACACGAAGGGATTAAGGACAAGCTTCCTCTTGACCAGACTCCAGTCAGCCCTTGCTATGCCTGCTTCTCAATTTAGGCTCCAGCCTTATCTTTGAAACACTGTGCACTCCAGCTGGGTGGGTTGGTGCATGCCGCGGTCTCAGCGCTGTGGGAGGCTGAGGCAGGTCTGCCAAGTTAGAGCCCAGCCGGACGAGCCAGTGACTTGGTGACCGTCTCAAAATTTAAACATTTATTTTTTTTAAGAGGGGGCTA
>NW_022900916.1:68385142-68412094 GCF_012274545.1 Fukomys damarensis
CCAGCTGGGTGGGTTGGTGCATGCCGCGGTCTCAGCGCTGTGGGAGGCTGAGGCAGGTCTGCCAAGTTAGAGCCCAGCCGGACGAGCCAGTGACTTGGTGACCGTCTCAAAATTTAAACATTTATTTTTTTTAAAGGAGGGGGCTACGTGGGCCCTGCTTTCAATCTCTAGTACTGAAAACAACCAAAACCAAACAACCCACCACGCAGAAACAAAGCGAAACAGAAAACCCTGTGGCTTCGCGGCACAAACGGTTTTTCCCGGCCGCCCGCAGACCCTGACCTGGCGCCTGCCCGCCGAGGCTGCAGCCCACCGGTGCCCAGGCCTGGAGAGGAGCTGCCCCCGGAGGAGGAACTCGGAAAAGTCACCATCACGCCCGCCGCCGCCCTTCGAGAGGAGATCTTCTCTCCCAGAACCGCCACGCAGACCTTTGGAGGCGCGGCTCCGTCCTGCCCCAGCCTGCGGTGTCCCGCACCCCTCCTTGCTCAGGGCTGCTTAGCAGATCCAGGCGGTGCCACGCCGACCTGCCTCTTCCTGCTTGCCTCTGACCCTGGCACGCACCCTGTCTATTTCTTCACTCACCGTGGCTGAAATCGGGCTCAGGCCCCGGGCCTCTGCCTGCCTTCGGTATTTAGGACTGTGCCTCGTGACCCCTCACTGCTTGAGCGGGGGTTCGGATCTGGCCTCCTTCTTTGACATTAACCTAATCGGAGAATGAGATCAAAAGCTCTGGATTGAACTTCCCCAAACGACTGATTTTTTGAGACGTCTACATGAGTAGGGTCTCCCCAGACAGGCCTGGCCAAACGCCTATAGAGTACAGAATCGTTGTCTTTTACTGTGAAGCTGACATTTATGCTGCTCATGTGGACTCGATAGCCTGGGATGATGTCAGTCCGGTTCGGCCAGAATTGCGTCCTGCATTTCTCTGACTCGGGCTGGTTCGTTTGACGAGGGGAAGATGGTACCATGAGAACGCAGGCACAGCGTTTGGGAAGGAAAGGACCGGAGCAGTCCAAAGTCTCGCGTGCGGCAGCTGCTCAGGGTGGCTTTGCCTGCCCTCCTCCCCCAGCCTTGTGTTGTCCACGAGATGCTGCCTGACCTTTTGGCTGTGGTTTTGCTGGGTCCCCCAAAGTTCAAGACACAGCTCTGAGTGGCAAGGCCTGCAAGAGCAGAGGGGATCCAAGCCCGGTCACGGGGCTGGTCCTTGAGTGGTTTGTCATTGTCCTCCCACCTGCTCTCGTTTGGCCACCGGAGAGCCACAGGAGGGAGCAGAGGGAGACTCTGCCAGATACCACACCTGACCTGGGGCTTCTCAGCCCTCGGGTGGGCGATAGACCGCTTTCTACTGTGCCGGAGTTACCCTGCTTCTCGCGTTGGGCGGTGGCAGCGCAGAGCTGATTACAACACTCTCCCTCCCTCAGCTGCCTGACATCTGCATCGGTCCTCATTTGTTTGTCTACTGATTGATGTGATTGCCATACTGAAGACTGAATCCAGGCAAGTGGATTCATGCATGCTAGGGGAGGCCTCCGCCGAGCTCCATACTTCCTCAGCCCTCTATTTTCAGCTTTTTATTTGGAGACAGCGTTTCACTAAGTTGCACAGGCTGACCTCAAACTTGCAACTCTCTTGCCTCAGCCTCCCAAGTAGCTGGGATTCTCAGCACTTGCCGTTGTGCCTGGCACTGTGTCCGGCTCACTGTCAGTATTTGATTGCCCTGAATGAACTCCGTGATTAACAGGCGAGTACTGTATCCTTCCTGCTCCTGAAGTAGTAGAGGAAGGCAGGGGTGAGATAGGCCATCCAGCTATTACAAGTCTGTCAGTCAGGAGCCCCAGGGCAAATAAGCAGAATGCCGATTCCAGACTGGCTGTGTTCTGAGCTCTGCCATCTTCGTCCTGCATTTACATCCGGCTCGGAGCCAAGGGAGCCTTTGACAGGACAAAGTGAGTTTCTGCTAGGACAGTGGTCCCAGTGCCTGATCTGCTGAGGGGGAATCCATCTAGGATTTGGGCTTCCCAGGCACCCCGCCTCTGTTCTCCCTGGAGTCTACTCCACCCTCTGGCGTGTACTTCTTTTCCACCGCCTGTAAACGTAAATCCTTGCTACATTTTCTGTGTATCTTTTCCAGTTCTTTGGTCACGGCACCAAGAACCTGGAAAGAATTTCTTTGGAGCCCAGAAGTTGGTGGCATTGCTGTAAAAAGCCAGTCTTCCCTCTGTACTTAACCGCTTCCGTTTTCTTGCCTTAAATTCACTCTCAACTCACTTCAGTTTGGCAGCCACCTCGCCACCCCTTGAACATCATTTATCTCAAAGTCAGTGGCTGCTACAACCCCGAGTCTGGTGTCTATCACGCGCGCACAGCGGACCCCTGCTTCCTCTTTGCAATGTTCTCAGCCTCGGTTTCAGTGATACCACACTTTGCTAGTTTCTCTTCCCACCGAGGAGGCTGCTTTTCTCTGTTCCGGCAGCCATAGAGCAAGCAGTCTTTAGATTCCGACTCACAGGCAGTAAACAGCTCCTGGGGCTCTGGTGCACTCGTTGATTCTCTGAGCCAATTCTCACTGTGAACTTAGTGCAGGGTATGCTGTGGTGCATGCTGACGTCTACATGTGTGGTCCTTGTTCTCAGAGAATTTAGAGGACAGCTGTGAACCCTAGACTATGAAACCAAGTAGAGTTGTGAGGAGAACTGTGTTCAAGTGCTGCACTACAGATTAATTGGAATGAACTTGGCTGTATCTAAAATTCTGAAAATATAACCTGCTTAGTCATGGGAAACTGAAAATGCTCTCACCAGCAAATTATCTTCCTATAGATAAGGAGGAAATGAGCAAAGATGTAACATTCTTATCTCTTATTTCCTTGTCTGATTTGTTTGTAGCAGGCAAACCTGAAAGGGAACAAAGTTCAGGCTACAAAGTGGTTATAGATTGCTCTGTTTATGAAAATGCTTTCTCCCTGGGTGCACCTGGCCAGCACCGAGAGGCTGTAGGTCCTTAGAGATCCATATTAAATATTATACACTGTATAATATTCAAGGCATACGAAAAGATAAGAGTACAACCTGTCAGTGAAGCAGTTTGGTCAGACCCGTCACAAGATGACTTATTTCTAAAATTAAGACTAAGAAGTGTGGCCTCAGTTCCTTGCTGAAATCTGTGACTGAAAGAAGAAGGAGAAAAAGGAGGGAGAAACAGAGGAAGGGTCTAAGACACTGCTCATTGTTTGTGAGCCATGAAGCACTTCTTTTAAATGGATGCTGATAAACTGGGGCGTGGTGGCTCACGCCTGTAATCCCAGCACTTGGAAGGCTGAGGCAGGAGGATCTCTGTGAGTTCAAGACCAACCTGGGCTACACAGTCAGCTCCAGGTCAGTCTCCACTACGTAGTGAGACCCTGTGTCAAAAAAAAAAAACCCAAATAAATAAATAAATAAAAGGATGCTGGTAAACTCATTTATGCCAAA
The DNA here is from genome assembly GCF_012274545.1 of Fukomys damarensis. Lineage (NCBI taxonomy): Eukaryota > Metazoa > Chordata > Mammalia > Rodentia > Bathyergidae > Fukomys > Fukomys damarensis. Next base: position 68,388,616 of record NW_022900916.1, read on the forward strand.
AGTTGCAATTTTAAAGTGTTTTTACATGAAATATCTATCTATCTATCTATCTATCTCTATCTATATATTACCTAGAAAAATTCAAGGCATAAGAATTTGAAGAGAAAAATGTTTTATTATGCTCCGTTGTTTGTGGCAAAAATGCAGCACTAGGCATAAATGGCTGAAGTGAATCAGAAACACACGGAATAAATTTGCAGTGCATAAAAAGTTTGAGAAATGCACTTGGTAAGATAAGAAACAGATCCAAATAACCCAAAACTTCTAAAAAATAATTTCATGACGTTCTGTGATGAGACCCAGATGTGGAGCCCCGGGCACCCAGCCTGGCCAGGGACTAAGGCACCTGAGGTTTTCCAACTGCTCACCGGGCAATAGTTCAGGTCGGTGAGTGACGTCTTCCATAGGCTCCACGTGGGCGGATCCGATTGCTTTCCTAAGAAGACGCGGGTTCACATATGGATTTCCAGTTGGGTTTGGCTGTGCCAAAGGAGCAGCCCCAATAACGGGTTTAACTAACAGTTCTGATATTTGAGCATTGGCTGGGTGGCAGTGCCTTACACTCACGTCAGAGGAGCCCGTGAACAGAAGAAGCGGGGCATCGGTTTGCCTGTTTTCAGAGAAGAAGAGAAGTTGGTTCACCGGCCAGTGGTGGGGCCGCAGACCCAGGCCGTCTGACTCTGGAAAGAACTCCGAGCCCGGAGAAGCTGTACGTTGGCTCTTGCCCAGTGCACGGCCTTTCCTGGGACGCCCTGTCTCTTCGCCTGCCCTTTTCTCGGAAGCTCCTCCCTGTCTTCGCCTTCTTCCTCCGCGGGCACAAGAGGCCCCTGGCTGTCTGCAGCCCGTGTCTCGGCCGCACGGTGCCGTCGGTACCCGGAACGCGGCAGGCGGCCTCTTCCGCTCCCACCCGGGTTTTCTCGACCCTCCCCGAGGCCTCTCCCCGCTCCTCTGACTTATGAAAGCCTCGTGCTCTGCAGGGGAACGCGGAGGTGCGCAGTGGGCCCACAGGAAGCCAGCGGTCCGGGCTCCCGGGCACACGCTCACTGGCAGCCTGTCCCTTGGCCGATCCAGCGGACCCTGTGACCAGAACTTCGCCCGCTCTGTGTTCTGCCCCTGTAGGTCCGGCCTCACTGAAGCGCTTTTTCCTTTCGAACCCACCCACCTGCCCACACGGAGCAGTGTTGGCCGACCGACCTCCTCCTTTCGCATTCTCCTGAACCAGTGGAGGTTTAGCGCTCAGATACTTCAATTAGAAAACCGAAACTTCCTTAAAAAGTAGGAGCTGAAAGGGAGGGACGTGAAGAGGAAGCAAGTCCATGAAGGGACCGCTGTCCAGCTTCGTAGCTTGTGTGGTTTGTGTCCTCCCAAAAGTCAGGACAGCGAGGACCGGGGTAGCCCCTAGGGAGCAGATCTGCGCATCCTGGCCCCTTTTGGGCTGCGGTTCACACCTCCTCCTGTTGTAAACAGGTTTGCTGCATGTTAACGGGCTGTTTTCATATTGTTTGACCATGCAGGTTTTCCAGTATATTGTTTATGATAATAACCTTTTGGTCCAGATATTCTCCCTTTTGTTCTGTTGCGTATTCGATGTACTCCCAAGCCTCCTCTGAATCTGTCACCCTTCCAAATTATCTATGGGCGTACTCCTCGCCCTGTCTCTTCGCCTGCCCTTTTCTCGGAAGCTCCTCCCTGTCTTCGCCTTCTTCCTCCGCGGGCACAAGAGGCCCCTGGCTGTCTGCAGCCCGTGTCTCGGCCGCACGGTGCCGTCGGTACCCGGAACGCGGCAGGCGGCCTCTTCCGCTCCCACCCGGGTTTTCTCGACCCTCCCCGAGGCCTCTCCCCGCTCCTCTGACTTATGAAAGCCTCGTGCTCTGCAGGGGAACGCGGAGGTGCGCAGTGGGCCCACAGGAAGCCAGCGGTCCGGGCTCCCGGGCACACGCTCACTGGCAGCCTGTCCCTTGGCCGATCCAGCGGACCCTGTGACCAGAACTTCGCCCGCTCTGTGTTCTGCCCCTGTAGGTCCGGCCTCACTGAAGCGCTTTTTCCTTTCGAACCCACCCACCTGCCCACACGGAGCAGTGTTGGCCGACCGACCTCCTCCTTTCGCATTCTCCTGAACCAGTGGAGGTTTAGCGCTCAGATACTTCAATTAGAAAACCGAAACTTCCTTAAAAAGTAGGAGCTGAAAGGGAGGGACGTGAAGAGGAAGCAAGTCCATGAAGGGACCGCTGTCCAGCTTCGTAGCTTGTGTGGTTTGTGTCCTCCCAAAAGTCAGGACAGCGAGGACCGGGGTAGCCCCTAGGGAGCAGATCTGCGCATCCTGGCCCCTTTTGGGCTGCGGTTCACACCTCCTCCTGTTGTAAACAGGTTTGCTGCATGTTAACGGGCTGTTTTCATATTGTTTGACCATGCAGGTTTTCCAGTATATTGTTTATGATAATAACCTTTTGGTCCAGATATTCTCCCTTTTGTTCTGTTGCGTATTCGATGTACTCCCAAGCCTCCTCTGAATCTGTCACCCTTCCAAATTATCTATGGGCGTACTCCCCGCTTGGTTCCCCATATAGACATGGAATTAAAGGAGAAATTCTCTCATCTGAGGTTGCTTAAGTCTCTGAGAACTTTACATGAAATACAGTCTCTACTACAAGACCAGGTTTGACTCCAAGACCTTGGAACCACGGTAGAAGGGACCTTTCCCAGTTGTCCTGTCTACTCCTCTGGCTGTGAAGGTTACAGAACACCCGACGTGAATCCATCACAACCACCCCAAGCCCGGACCAAACAACAGTCCAGAGGCACGGAAAATGGAACATCATCAGCAAACCTGGAGAATTGAAAGTAAAACTCCGCTCAACTAGACCTTCATTATGATCTGGGTGAATTCCCTTGGGACAATAATAGCGTTGTCCAAAAGAAAACTTAAGTCATACTAAAAATGTTTGGGTACAATTAGCTGAATCCTTAAATTTGTCTGAAATATGTTTAAATGCTGATGTGAATTTTCATTATGTGCTTGGAAGATGTTTGGTTCCAATATGCACCCCACCTGAAAGTATTAGACCATATACTATTTTTTAAAATTTACTCTCTGTGCCAAATATAAAGGTTATACTTCCCAGTGTTTAAATCTTAAACAAACAGATGGTAAAGTTATTCCTTTGATTATTTCTGTGATAGGTATACCTTCAATTGGAATACATGCTGATAAGGCAGTTAGGAAATTAGCTTGCAAGGTAGTTAAAGGGTTAAAATACCACCTCTGCCACATTGACACTAATTAATCAAGAACTCCAAGAACAATGTTTTTATACAAATAAGTCTGGTATTATTAGAGATAAGATCAGAACCTTACAGGAAGATTTAGAAAAACACAGAAAGGAATTACACGAAAACCCCCTCTGGACTGGGCTCAATGGGTTTCTACCTTATCACCTCCCCTTATTGGGGCCCCTATTAGGGCTCCTGATATTATTAATCATCGGGCCTCTAATATTTAATAGACTTACGGCCTTTATTAAACAACAGATAGATACCATGCAAGCCAAGGCCATCCAAATCCATTACCATCATCTTGATCTGGCCGATTAGGAGGAAAATTATTTACAGGTCCAAACATCTATGAAGACCAGAAAATAAGCCTAACATCTGAGAGATCCAAAAAGAGAATATTACCAAGTCCTTACAGTCACAGTTACTGGAGGGCCTTGGAATATCCTTGAAGTCTTCTGGAGACTTCTCCTCTCTTACTACAGTTGACCCCAATGACGAGTAAGACAGTCAACGCCTGACTGATCAACCTAAGACAGGGGCTTCTGTCCAGATGTCAAGGCCATCTCTTCCTCTACCAACTACCCGGCCTCTACTTCTACTCTATGGTTAAAGCCTACTGACAAGATCAGGACACCTGGGATGGTCCTTCTAAACTAATTGGCCTCCACTCCTGGCTTGCGTGATATATATCTCTTCATTTTTTTTTTTTATACTGTAAAAAGGGAGGAGATGTAGGAGACCAAATATTCATATTCTCAGAGTTGTTTTTGAGCCTAACATAACCACCTCCATGTTTACATCTGAATCACCTCACTGGCACAGACGTGCCAATGACTGTACTAATGGCCTTGCTCATTTAATGACCTAATCTGTTACATAACAACTGTATCTCATCATAACTGTTACTGTACAATATGTTTCTCCTTTATCATTTTATGATTAGCCACTTCCTCTTACAAATTTGTGGTTTTTGCCTTTATATACTGCTTGTGCCTGCAAATAAACGAGACCTTGACAACTCTTTGCTTGGTCTCCTTCTCTCTGCGCCTCTCTTGTCCCATTTCCAGGTATCTCCCCTTCTCGAGCTCTGCTAATTACAAGCCCTGCTGGCCGGGGCACAGATCCTGTTGTGTTCCTGACATTTTATCTAACTCAGTCCATTCTGGAGATGGTACCATTCATCACACTAACCGAATGGTCAAAATTACTCTTTCAAAGCTCCAGGGGAAACAACAACAATAAAACAAAGCTTACAGCAACCCAAAGAGCATTGTTCAAGTAAAATGACCGGATCTCAGAAGGGCAAGCTCTGTGGCATCTTGACATGCCCTAATTCCGTCCCTTCCCCTAGACTCAGATAGCCTTGGGGTGGAGGGGGGGATCCTGCAACCACAGTGGCAGCCGGCAGCCTGAAAGCCTACGGGGTTGGAGCTTCCCTGGGGTCCAGTTCCTGAAAACTGCCATCACTCAACCTGCCCTCAGTTCATTAGAAGGACCTTCCACAAGCTGGGCTTGATTCCATTAGCGCTCACCCAGTACTGCTGCCCCGAGGGCAATTATTTAACAGAGGAAGCTGCCCAAGATGGCGGTGAAAGGTGGAGAAAACAGCAAGTGAAGCAAAAACTTAGAGGCAGTTGTAGGAAATGAAACGGCTCTAAGGACTTTGAAAATCTCACAGAATTACTGGGAATGTCACACATAACACATGACAAAGAATACACACTATACAGAATTAATTTAGTCAAGTCACTAAAATGACAGCGGCAATAAGTATGGTAGCCACAAATGGTAAAAATAATAAACCTCGGGGAAGAGGATGTAATTTATCTTCCAGGGTTGACACATTATGTGTCAAGAAGTCGAATTTTCAACAAAAGACTTTATAAAATGTGAATAAATGAGAAGGAACAGCCCATACAAAGGGGGAAAGATGTAGTCAATAGACTCTCACACGAGGAAGTTTTGCTGTTGAACCTAAGAGGTAATGCCCTGAAATTATCTATTTTATATTTGTTCCAAATGCTAAAGGAAACCATGTTCAAAGAACTACAGGGAAGCGTGAGAATGATATCGCAGTTAGAAAATATCAGTAAAGAGATGTATGCCGGGCGTCGTGGGGCATGCCTGTAATCTGAGCATTCGGGAGGCTGAGGCAGGAGGATCCCTGTGAGTTCGAGACCAGCCTGGGCTACATAAGTGAGTTCCAGGTCAGTCTCAACTACATAGTGAGACCCTGCCTCAGAAAAAAAAAATAAATAAAAAGAGGGAGAGAGAGAGAGAGAGAGAGAGAGACAGATATAGAGCCCCAGAGAGCTGTGGCCACGGCCAAGCACAAGCAGGCACAGTGGTAGATCCTTCTGGAGGGCAAGGGAAGAAAGGGCCAAAGGATATCTGAAGAAATGATTGCATCAAACCTCCCACATCGGATGGAAGCTTGAAAGCTGCCACAGAAAGGTGCCTCTTCACATGTAAGAGATCCTCGATAAAATAAAACCGACAACTGATTTCTCATCAGAAACCAGGAGGGCCAGAGAGATTCCATTTTGGACTGCTATGGGAAAAAGACTGCCAATCAGAAATTCCACATTTAGCAAAGCAATTCTTCAAAAATTAGGAGAAGACATTACCAGATAAGCTCACTAGGAGCAGACCTTCCCTACAAAAAGCACTGAAGGAGCCCTTCGGCGTGAGGTAAGAGGGCGTGATGTAGTACGCTCAAATCCAACAAAGGAATAAAAAAAACTTTAGTAACGTCGATTACACACATAAATATAATGTATTTTTGTTGTAACACTGCTCTGATATCACTTAAAATACAATTGCACATGGAAATACTTCAATGACTGTGTTGGCGGGCTCACGTGTATAACTAATTTGTGTGACGATACCGTAAAGAAAGGGAAAGGGTCTGCACTAAGTCTTTGCGTACTAGTTGCGGTAAAGGGGTGGCAGGGAGGAAGGGGAACGGGAATAGAGAAGAACCAAGACACATCACGTGCAGGTACGAATTCCTCATGGTGAATGTGATCGCCGTGTACACCTAAAACGTACCCATACTCTTAATCAAAGAAATGAACGTTCACCTTGGGCGCGACACCCAGCTGAGCCGAGGCAGCGCGTTTCTGGGCGTGGAAGACCGCGCGGGAGTGGCGCACAAGGAGGGCAGCAGGGGGCGCTGCACGCTGCTGATCTCCCAGGAGAAGCTTGCCATGACTGGTTTTCCTGGTACAAACCCAGCTGTTCTTGTCATCATCCTCGCTTTCATGAGACATTGCTGTGGGTTCCAGGCCCCAGGTGAACTATTCTGGACTCTAGCACGCAGACAGATCTCTTGTACTGTTCCGTATTTGACTTTTTCAGTAAATAGCATTAGTTAAGACTATAAATTTATGTCCCATATTAAATCTATTCCCCTGCACACCCTGACTACAACATGACTGAAATCAAATTGGTGTTAAGCCGAATAAGATTCTTACAAATTGTGATATTAATGATAATGCCCAAGACTGTCTCCTAAACTATACTGCAGAAACATACTAAAAAATTGACAGAGGAGTTAAATTGGTACACTAGGAAATACATATTTAATACAAAAGAAGGAAGTAACGGAGGTGGGAAAGAAATTTTATATCTTTATATTTACCTGTGGATCTGCAAGTTCAGAATCCATGGCTCCAAGCAATCCTGGATTGTAAGCATTTGTGAAGGGCTGCGTGTCACTCAGTGTCGGGGTGCGTGCTCAGTGTACACAAGATCCTAGGTTTGAGCCAGGGGAGGAAAATATCTGAACAAATATTGTATCTGTACTGAATGTGTACAGACTTTTAAAATTGTCATTATTCCCTAAATGCCGTATAGCAACTGTTCTATCACATTTACATTGTGTTAATATTCTAAGCAATTTGGAGGGGAGTTAAAATATAGGAGAGGATGTGTGTGTACTACACCCAAACAGCACACCATTTTATGGAAGGAGCCTTAGCAATGTGGATTTTGGTGTCTGTGGAGGTCCTGGAAACAATTTGCCACACATATCAAGAAACAACTCTGTGTGAGAGTGTGCATGTGTGCGCGCGTGTGTGTGATATGCAGGTATATGTCTCACTTTATTAGTACTTACATTAAATACAGAGGGAGTGATTCTTCAATTAAAAAGCAGAAACTCACTAAATGAAGAAGAAAACCTGATTCAGATACATGTTACCTATACGATGCATTTTAGATTCCAAGACCTAATAAGATAAAAGGATAGGAAAATATGTGCCATACAAATAGTAAACAAAAAGTGTCTATAATACCAGATAAAATAGATTTTAAGACAAAAACTGTTAGACCAAAGACATTTATAATTATTAAAGGTCAAGTCATCAAAGAGCTAAGTGTTGTAAACATATTTGTAACGGATCTCTGAGACACATGAATCAAACATGGGAAGAGTTGCTGGGGATCAGGGCCCATGCCAATCCTCCCAGCCACTCAGGAGGCTGCGTGCTACAGGTGAGTCCACATGGGTGACTCAGCTTAAAGGAAAATTAATATGAGGGGATGGGGATGTAGTTCAGCCACAGAGTGCACGCTTAGCATGTACAAGGCCCTGGGTTTAATTCCCAACAATGCAAAAACAAGTAAAAACAGAGGAAAATAGTGATAGAAGTCAAGGGATAAGCAGACAATTCAACATGAGCTGGCTATTTCAACCCTCAACAGGGAATCAAGCAAGTAGAGAGAAGATCAGTAAAGAAACAGAGGAACCAAATGACCCTATAAACCAAACATCCAGCAGATAGATACAGAACATTCCACCAGCAGCAGAATACATACACTTTCTTCTCAAGTGCACTTGCGAAGGTCACCCAGGCTAGACCATCAGACCAAAGCAAATCTCAATAACTCTAAAAAGATGAAAGTAATAAAATGTATCTTCTCTGATCATACTAGAATGAAATTAGAAATGAGTAATATAAGGAAAGTATGTGGAAATTAAACATACTCTTCAATAATACACGGATTAAAGAAGAAATCAGAAAGGAAATTAGAAAATAACTTTGTAAGAATGAAAATGAAAATATACTATGCCAAAATTTAAGAGATGGAGCTAAAGCAGTGTTTAGAGGGAAATTCAGAGTAGTCATTGTTTATATTAACAAAAAAGAAAGATCTCAAATCAACCTTCTCCTGTGAGCACAAAGAAACCCCAGAAAAGTAAACCCAAAGCTAGCAAATGGAAGAATGTAGTAGAGTGGTGATAAATAAGACAAGACAAAATAAAACACACACACACACACACACACACACACACACACAGCTGACCAGATCAATGAGACACAAAATAATTTATTCTTTAGAAAAGAACAAAATTGAAAAATTCTTAATAGACTCAAAGAAAAAAGACAGAAATAACTAAAATCAGAAATATAAGTAGGGCCATTATTACTGTTGTTACTACAGAAATGAGGAGGGTATGAAGAGAATACTACTGAGGTAGGTGATTAGGGCTGGGGAGCATGTGATTGCAACCTGTCAGACCTGGACCACAGGACCCAGGATGAAAGCAGTTAGGACAACTGTCCCAGTGCCTGATCTGCACAAAGGAGAAGCCATGTAGGATTCAGGGTACAAAGGAGCCCTGCCTCTGTCCTCGTGATAGCTGGGAGCCCGCTTACCACCCACTGTCACTCTTCAGAGTGTACTTCTTTTCTATGGTCAGTCAGTGTGTATCCTCAACACCTTTTCTCTGTGTCTTGTCCAATTCTTTGTTCAGGACATCAAGAACCTGGAAAGAATCTCTTTGGGGACCCAAACTGAATAATACTCTGAAGAAATGTCTTACTTTTCTCCTGGCTGAGACAAAATACTCAACACCCCAAATTAAAGGGGGAAAGTTTTATTTAGCTCACAATTTGTAGAAGTTTCAGTCCATAGTCAGCTGACTCCAAGGAAAGGTGGCATCACAGAGGAGAAACAGTTAATGGTGGGCAGAAGACAGCAAAGCAAGAAGAAATGACCACAGGTCTTTCTATTTCTTACATTTTATCCAGACTCTTCAGGGTGGGCAGCACTCATACCCTTAACCCTAGTGCCTTTGATCCTAGCACTGCACCAAGAACCAATTCCAGCCTCATACACTATAGATTCAACCACCTCTGAAAAAGCCACCTATGCCCTTATGAGGCTTTGGGGGACATCTGTCATGCCTTGCCTGAAGGAGACCACCACAGAAACCATGCCATTCTCTGCAAACAACAGGATGCAATCTCCCTGGTGCCAAGAAGTCCAGTGATTTTCTGCACACCTGCACTGACTGTCCTTGAACCCTCAATTATAAACATTTCTTGTGATCATAAACCCCCCTTTCAATACTTATATAATCATGATTCCCTTCCCACCTGGCTGCTAATTTCTCCGTTTTGATGTTAGTCCCTCCACACACAGATGAATCTCTTCCAGCTAGTAGCTACTATTTCTCTCTCCCATGCCAGTCCAACTGCACAGGCATATAATAAATATGGCTCTCCCAAGCTAGGTGTCAAAATCTATCCGTGATTTTCGTCCATGCTCACTGGAATAAACTTTATTTTTTTCCTTCACAAAGCCTGTCTCTGAGTTAGTGGTTTCACGCAGTCCGTTTATAACAACAACTAGACCCAAACCAGAATATTCCATCCCTGGCCCCCAAAGGCTCATGTACATTCCTTTACACAAAAGGCATCTAGTCCATCTCTAGGAGTTGCCAAAGTTCTAACAGCTTTAACATTGCTGAAAAATCCAAGTCCAAAGTCTCCTCTGAAAATTAAGGCAAATTCTTGGCTACCAACCACTGTATAAATGGAAAGAAAGTTAAACACTTCCAACATTCAATGGCACAAGATAGACATTTCTATTCTAAAGGTTCCAAACAGAAGAACAGCAAGGAATGGGAACAAAGCAAGAACAGAATGCAGCAGGGCAAACATGAAGTCCCACAGTTCCACTTCCAGCATCCCTGGCTATTGTGGCAAGTTGTGAGCTCCAAAGGGCTTGGGTGGCTCCATCCCTATAGTACTTCTGATGATTGCAGCCACTTCTGATGACTATGGCTTCTCTCTTGGGCCAGCTCTGCTCCCTGCTTGCAGTTTTCCTCAGGTGACCCATGTTCCTAGGTTCTCCGAACTTCTGGAGTCTCCGCTCCACACTCACAGCTCAGACTGCCCTCTCTGGGCACCCCGCCTAGCCTCCCAGGCCTTCTTCTGGAATGTGGTTCCTGACTTTACAACTCTTGCATTCTGCATGAGCCTAAAGCCAGAACCTCATGGATTCCAAGGTCTGCTATCAGCTGGGGCAGTAGCCAGGCTTCCTTCTGTCTTGGCTGCAGAGGTCCAGTGCCTATGAACCAAATTGGAGAAACAACTTCCCTAGGTCCCTGCCATTCTGGAACATGGGGCTCCGGGACACTCTTCTCAAAGCAAAGTCTTTTCACTTTTGCAGTGTTGAGGCTGCAAAGGCTGGACTCTTGATGCTTCTTTTGATGCCCTCAGGCCATCTTTTCTAGTCTCTTCCTTCTCGGCAATCAAGGTCTCCTCTGCTCTACCTTTGCAGGCTACAACTTTGCTGGCCCTCCCCCACCCCACCCCGGCCAAACTCAAAACATTTAAAAAATCATTCTGCTTGGCAATTTGCTTTTGGTTCTCAACACAAATCTGGCTAAAAGCCCCCAACAGCAACCATGCCTCAACATTAGACTGCCTTAAAATTTCTTCTGCCAGATTAGTCTGCCACCCTTAATCTCAGTCTCAGGCAAAGTCTCTGGACAGTAGCAAAATGCAGACAAACTTTCTGTCAAGGTATAGCACACATCATGTAGAGTCCAATAACCAATGCAGTCCTTCTTTCCACCAGAAACCTCCTAAGCCTGTCTATATGGGCAGGATTTCTATCAGCTTTCTGATCTGAGCTCTGATCAGAGTCTCCTATCAAGTCCTGCCTAAGGTATTCTAGGTCTACCTTTACATCTGGCATCTCTGAAGCTTTCTAAACTCTTACCATAAGCCATTCCCAAATGGTCCTAAACCACATGGTCAGGAATAGTCACAGCAATGACATTACTTCTCTGGTACCAAATTCTTAGTTTCTTTTCTCATTGTTGAGAAAAAGCCCCACCTCTGACTGTGTGACACTTTCGGAGGGACATCTAAACAGAAGCCAAAACAGAAGATACATGTCAAAAAAATTAGATAATTCTGAAAAACATACAAAACATCTAAACTATTTCAAGAAAAAATATGTAAATCTCTACAGATCTATAACAAGATGGATTTTCAATGAGTATACTCAAACCTCCTAAGAAAGAAAAGTCCAGGGGATAAAAAAGAGTTAAGAAAAGAAGAAAGATAAAAGAAAAAAGAAAAAAAAGACAACTAAAATACAGACTAAAAGAGGGAACATTAGTACTAATCTTAGGGAAATAAGCCTAAGGTTGTTACTTTATTTTTAATTTTGTGGCATAAATATGGTGGCCAGGTACTTCAAGGGTGAGGAGAATCAGATTTCTTTTTTTTCTAAACTCCAAAACCAAAAGCTATGACCTTACGGGAGGCATCCAATACAACCGGAAGTGGTTGTTGAGTACTAGAAATGTGACTGAAGATTTGAACTTAATTTTGACTACCTGAAATTTAAATTGAAAAATGGACAAAAGATTGCTATTGTAGAAAATATTTAAGTATGTTGGAAGCAGCTTGCTTATGTCTTTTTTTTCAACTTTGAATTTATATGAAATTTAAAAGTAGAACAAGTATTTCTGATATTTAGTATCAGAGTTGACATGTATGGTAAGTATGAAACAAGCAGTAGATTTCAAAGATTTGATATGAAGCAAAGGATGTAAAATATCTTGTTAATTTTGATATACTAAGATAAATAAAATTGTTAGATTTCCCTTGCCTCAAGATGGCTGCTACATAAAACAGTAGCCCCCTTCCCATAATGCTCTGCACCTTAGGATGGCTGCCACATGGAATAGCAGCCTCCATGTTAAATATGGCTTCTCCTACCAAGGGACAGCCTTTTTCCCATTACATCTCTCTTCATGCCTAAAGGGTAACCTGATACTTGCTACCTCTGAGTAACCAGTGATGTTACAAGTCCCTCCTAGTGATGCCACAGGCTCCTCCAATCTCTTAATACTAACTTACTCAACTCCACCCCAGCTCAGGTTAACCTCACCCCATTCTTATAAAAGAAGCTCTCATGCTGCTTTTCCCTTGTTAGGAGACAGCCCCACAGATCTTCCCCACAGTAAAGGCTTGTTGTAGTCCTCGCCTGGTCCTGGATTTTTGGCTCATTTACCTAATAAAAATATATTTAAAATCAGCCGTACTTGTTTCATTTTACACTTTTGATGGACTTGTAGGAAAAAAGTATAATTACATATATATGGCCTGCACTGTATTTTTATTAGACATTTTTGCCTTAGTCCTCTACAAATGATCTGCATGCATACAAGTTGCTGATGATTGCCTGTCTTCTTTCCAGAGCCTCAATTGCTAGTGTGTAAGTGGTTGCTCTTGTAAAGGAAGCTACTTTAACAATGTTTGAATGAGGGGAAAACTAAGTCCCTAAATGCTTTTACTCCACTGTCATAGAAGTGACTTGGGGTAGAGACAGCTAGGATTTTATCCCCTAGAAAGAAATGTAGGAACAATGGATATAGGAGCAAAGAGGATAATATGCATTAAAAAAAATTCCTACACACACACACACACTGATCACAGAAGCAGATTATTGTAATGTGGTTTCTGTATTTTATTTCACCCATGGCAAGGCATCCAGCCAGCTCCAACAAAGTTTGTCCTGAGCTGTAGAAACTGCTCACTAAATCAAGAGGGATTTGTACCGACCTCCTTGAGCAGTATGTGAAGGGGAGATAGTAGATGCCTCTTTACTTAGCATTGTTACTTCCAACCACAGAACTTTCATATTCAAAGTGCCCTGCTGAGAAGTCCCTATGGGATTCACACTCAGTTTTGACCTCCAATTAACACACTCTCCAAACCCGCCTGGCTGGCTCACCAAGCAGTGCGCTGAGTCATGCAACCCCTTTCCTGTTGTGCTAAGGAGGCCAGACTCCCCAGTGGAGGATTTTCTCTGGATTTCCCTAGATGAGTTCCACCCAAGTGACTTCAGAGCTGCAGGCTCTATGCCTCAGAGCCCACCTTGACAAGACTGATGCTTGTTCCGAGGAGGAGGGAACTTGAGCTGGATGCCAGGGGGTATCTCTTAATAAAAGCATGCCTTCAAAAACTTGCCTGAATTGTCTCCTTTAGAAGTTCTGGGACCTTCCTGCTGTCACTTTCATCTCTCTCCCTTCTTGGGGTCCTGCCTTACCTCCTTTGAGTTTAAAAAAAAATCTGCCAGTTTTCTTATTCCAAAAAAATCTTACCCTAAATACGGACATGCAACACATGTGTGTGGAGCGGGGAACTTAAAAAAAAAAAAAAGGCGAAACAACTGGATTTCCACATGAAATGAGACATCTTGACTCTACCTTCCATAATACTTTATATGTAATGTCAGGAGACTTAATTTTAGGGGACATTAGAGACTGCAAGGTGAAAAGAAGCTTTTAGAAAATATGGGAGAAAGCCGGCCATGGTAGTGCAGCACTTAGGAGGATGAGGCAGGAGGATTGCTGCAAGTTCCAGAGCAGCTTGGGCTGCAAAGTGAGTTCAGGACCAGCCTGAACTACATAATGAGACCCTGTTGCAGGAAAAAAATGATATAATATAATACAAGCACACACACTGAAGGGATGGTTGGGACTTTTTAGACTGTCTCTTCTGCCCCTATCGTTTTTTGTTGTTGTTTTTTAAAATTTGAGACAGTGTCTCACTAAATTGCTTGTGTTGGGCTTGAACTCTTGATCCCCCATGTCAGTCTCCCAGAATGTTGGGATTACAGGTGTGTGCCACCATGCCTGGCCTTAGGGTAAGTTTCTTAAACAGGATATAGAAAAAAGGAAAAAAAAAAAAAAGATTAACGGGACCACATATAACTAACCTTCATTCACCAAAATACACTGCTAAAAGCTTGGAAACAGCCTAATTGTCCATTAACTGGATAAAGATTGGATAAAGAATACATGTTTGTTTTCTTTGTTTTGTTTTTAATAAAATGGAGCACTACTCAGCCATAAAGAACAAGAAACTAGAGAGATCTGTAACTAAGTGGATATACATTGAGGGCATGCTCTTAAGAGAAATTAATAGGGCACACATGTGTAAATAGCAAATAGTTTCTCTGGTGTGATAAACTAAAAGTATAAATAAGAAACAAAATGTATAATTGATATTATGTAATAGGAAAAAAAGGTCTAAAGGAGTAGGGGAAGTGGGAGTGGTAGGGGAAAGCTAAGAGGGGAGAAGAAAAAAATAAGAGAAAAGAAAAAGTGGAAACAAAATGTGTATAAATACGGAAGGGTGGAGAGGCTGAAGGGAGGGTAGGGGAATGAGCAAAAAATAAGAACCAAGATACATCATGTAAAGGTAAAGGTACAAGATCCCAGTGATGAATGAACTGTATTGTATACCTAAAAGGAAAAAAGGAAAAAAAAAAAAAAAAGACTGAAAGACATCTTGCCAGGTGATGGTGCACTCCTGTAATACCAAAACTTGGGAGGCTGAGGCAGGAGGATCGCCATGAGTTGGAGGCCAGCCTGGGCTACACAGTGAGTTCAAGGCCAACCTGAACTATAAAATGATACCTTGTCTCAAAGCAACAACAATAAGAACAAAAGAAAAAACAAAGATATCTTTAGGAGATAAAATACATCTACTAATCACAACCGACAAAGGGCCTATGACCAGAATATATGAAGAACTCTTTCAAATCACTAAGGAAAAGTCAAAATCTTGCAGAGAAAATAAAGAAGAGACTTGAAGGGGTGTTTCAGTGTTGGCACCAAACGACAAATGACAGGAGGTGTCTGTGCTGTATAGTGGGGGTTCAGTCGACAATGAGGTGCATAATGGTGCTGGCCCCACATGGCAGGGTACAGATGAAGAATTCCCACTGCCCGGAGAGGGTGTAGGTGTTGTGAGGTTGTAGTGTGAGGCATTGCTAGTGTTTGTGGTGGTGGTGGTGTAAACAAACCTCCTGCACTGATAGTTGTAGGAAAGTACAGAATATAACACTTACTAATGCTGACAAGTGACCCTGGCTGGTTTATATATTCACCATGCTATACTCTTTATCTTATTTTAGAGTATTCTTTTCCTACTTCCTAAAATACTTAACGGTACACAGCACATGAGGCAGGGGATCAGGCCATGGAAAACTGGCTGGGCAAGTGGGCTTGGCCTGACATCACAGTTCCCGAAGCTCTGCGCTGGGACCAATCACGGAGCACTATCTTCAACTCTTCCTGCAGGAACTTGAGCAGTTTTTCCACAGGATGGTCTAGATCTGACCTAGCCTGAGGTGTAGGAGATACAGAGGTGACCACCAAGCTGGGAACTCTCTCAGTGGCCCACTCTGTGGCTGCAGGATGCATCTCTTTTGTTACCTTTCATTGGCCTGCAATGAAATTGCAGAGCAGCTCTTATATTTTTCTCCCTTTAATAAATGTAAAACCTTAGTACATTTTAGATGTACCTTGACCAGTTCTTTGTTTAGGAAAGGAAGAACCTAGAAACTACCTCTAGAAGGAGACCCCAGCACTCCAAAACCCAGTGAAAGGAGCCTCATTGGAGAGGCCATGTCAAGTGATTGGCCTATACATCTGGGTTTGTGTTCGTGTGCTCTGCAATGTTTATACAACTTGGAGATGCCCGTGGGTGTATTTCTTGCGACACATCCTGTTATATGCGTGACTATTCCGCTGCACTAGAATGGCTGAAATTAAGAGCCAGCTGAATACTGGTGGTGATGTGGAGGAGAAACAGGAGCTCCGGCTCTGCTGGTGGAGAGGTAAGGAGGTGCAGTCATTTAGGAAACCGGGTTAGCGTTATTAGCCAAAGTTGAAAGTATTTGATCCAATGACAGACACAGCAATTCCACTTCCGGAGCAACTCAGAGCGAATTGTAAAGGTTCCCCCTGAGCATGTACAAGGGCATTCATAACGGTATCGCAGGAACTCAGAAAATCTCAAATGGTGCGGACACTAAGACACATCGGCGACCATGGAACAATTGCGGGCCAGAGCACCGCGCATCAAAGAAGCTGGATGAAGCGCGTGCAGTTACAGGCAATTCCACAGATGACTCCTTGAAACAGAAAACTGAGCAGAGGGGCCAGATATTGAAAGAACTCATCCTACTTCCTTCCATGTGCATTTTAAAATAAGTGAAGAATATATTTTACATGTTTCTGGTTAGATAAAGTTCAAAATCAGCAAAAGTGCTGCCTGAGGAATACAGATAAGCCAGGAAGCATTTGCTCTGGATCTGGGAGAATGGCAGGCCCTGGGGTCCTCCTGGGGAGAAGGCCATCGTGGCGCCGTGCAGGTTTGGGGCTGCTGAGGGGTGGCGAGGCCCCATTTCCTGACCTGAGTGACCGTCAACTTCTTAGGGAGGAATGCACTTGGCTTCCTGTGTTTTCCTCGAAGCCTGTGCCACCCTTGCTCCTGAGAGCCTGGCCTTCCCTGGGCCTCCCTCTGAGGTGGTCTTCTTCCTCACACTTTTGCTTATCTCTATGGTCTCCTAGAGAAGCTCAGATGGATGTAGGATAAGGGTTTTTCCACTTTATCTAGACTCTGTGGTCATCCAAATTCCAAGGAACAGGCCTCAGACGGAATGTATTTTCTTCCTTGTTCTAACCTTATTCCTAGATTTCCAGTCCAAACAAAGGGAGTCCCTTCCATGCTGACCTCCCAAGCTGGAAACAGCGACTCCTCATTCCTTCAGCGGGCCCGGTAGCTGGGGCCTGGTTTTCAGAGTGCACACGTCCGTGTTACATCTACTTTTCTGTACGGTAGCTCGTCCCAGTCCCTCGGCGGTTCTGACACGGTCCCCATTGTCACCCTACCTTATGGAGGCGAATGAAGGGGCAGACCAGAGCGGCACCTGTGCCCGTCCTCTAGCACTTTGGACCAGCCCTGGGTCAGTGTTAGAACCTCCACCACAGCACCATGTCCCCACGTCTGGCCTCATGAGATGGTCCTAGTGCCCTCGTTGACCTGGTTCTGTTTCATCTCCTTTCACAGGACTACTCGGGACATCACAGAAATGGTAATTCGACCTCGTCAATTTCCAGCCATGTCCCTCAAAGGTGTTAGTGTGCCTGGAGGGACTGGCCTGCTCCATTTCCCCGGCTCCTGGTCCACATCCATCCTGGACACGTGCTTATCTTTTTGAGGTCCTGCACTGTGCACAGCTAGCCCTGTTTGTGTGTGAGGCTTAGCTCACCTCCTCTGTGATGCTCTGTCAGGCTCCTGCTGGCTCAGTTCCAATTATGTGTTTACTTACTATGTACTTGGTGCAGGCTTAATATTTTTTAAAAAAGTTTCATGATGTTGCAATTGCTCCCCCCCCACTATACTTCGTTTTGTTTTGTTTTGTTGAGACAAGGTCTTGCTATGTAGTTCAGTCTCATCTTCAACTCACTAGGTAGCTCAGCCTGGCCTCACACTCATGATCCTCCTGCCTCAGCCTTCTGAATGCTGGGATTGTAGGTGTGCACCATCACACCTAGCCTGCTATGCTTCTTGAGGACAAAAATAGTGTACCAGTCTCTCTTGGTGTGCCTCTTAATGGTGGCCGAGTTTAGGGGACAGGCAAAAACTCTTGCTACTTATGAAGGGGGCCTCAGGCCACACCACCTTCATAATACACTCCTCCTGTCAAAATGCAGCAAAACCTGGGTTTGTGAGCATAATTTGTTCAGGGGACATGCAGGTAATTCAAAATACTTGTACATCAAAGTAAATTTCCCTGTAAAAAATAATGCATACTCAGATGATTTGTTCCACTATCCAAAAATACTCATGAAAAGTGATTAAATACTGTAATCTAATACAAAATAATAAATAAAATGCAAAATATAAAGAAAAATAAACAAATTAACCTGCAGTTACCTTTGAAAACCTTCATGGCTGGTGTGAGGGAGACAAGAGAGAGAAGGGCTACTGTGTAGGACGACTTTCACTGTCACTAATGGGATCGCTGCTGTCTGTTGGCTCAGTGCAATGCTTTTCTTTATCTTTCTTTCTTCTTTTCTTTTTTCTTTTTTCTGGTACTGGGGATCAAACTCGGGACCTGGTGATTGCAAGGCAGGCAGCAGCACCACTGAGCTAAATCCCCTGCGCAATCCTTTTCTTTTTGTGCAACTTTAATAGGGGATCTATCCCACGACACTTGCTTTTGCCTCTTTTTGGGAATTTCCTGGAAATGCGACATTGCACTGTCATTAAACAGATTCACAGTTCACACCGTACAGCCTTGTTCAGGGGGTGCTTTTCTACAGAATTTTTCTCACGTTTTACACATCTCCCTAACTCACTTGAAAGTAGGGCTTCCTCTGGCTTTTTCTCCTGCTGCTCTGCAGATGAGATCTCCACCATAAACTTCTGCTGTTGGGAGATGATCACCCACAGTCCCAGAGAGAGAGAGAGAGAGAGAGAGAGACGGATGGGGAGAGGGAGGAGCCATTGGCTCATGTGACATTGGTGCCGTGTATTACTTATACTTCAAATATCGAGTTATATCTATGAGCAACTTTTGCTCATCTTGAGGAACACTCACAGGGCAAATTACTTGCGACCCAAGGTTTTTCTGTACTCAGGCCTAAAGGCAATTGAGCAAAAGCAGATACAGAGGGCACTCTGCCCTTCTCTGTCTTACTAAAAGCAGACCCAGATGTCCCTCCCATCATCGGCACACTCTGTCCCAAACAGGGAAGGACAGCCTCTACTCCAGTAAGCAGGAATACAGAGCAGAGTCTGCGTAACCACCGCTTCTTGTAAGTCACCTGTTCCTCCACAGGCTCCCTCCTCACACTTCCTGGTCACCATGTCACAATGCCATCAGCCCTAAAAATGTCCACACCTCTTTTCCTTCATCTGTCGATGTGTCCTTTATCACTGATTCACAAGTGTCAGGAACTGGAAGGGTGGAGGAAGGTTTCTCTCCCTCCTTCCAAGCTGTAAGAAGGGCATTGCGGTGACTGCTACTCCGGGGCTCAGGAAGGACACAGGGACTTGTGGTGGAAGAGCCGGGGCTCGTGTCAGACTTCTCTCACCTGCCCCTGTCCCTGTTAGTACCTGAAAGCTCTGATTTGCTTAGCTATGACCATGATGCCCGGGAGGTTGTGGACCCCACTCATGTGGACCTTATCTCTTTCCCAAAGTTCTCACGTTGAGAGTTGGGTCAGGGTGGGAAACACAACTGGAAAAGCTCTGAAAAGCTCCACTCGGCACCCAGTAAAAAACATTTGTTCCTCCTGAGACTGTGCACCCAGCCCTGGCCAGAGCAACATTAATCCCGCAGTGAGTGTTGGCTGATGACTGGCTTGTGAAACCCAGCCACTCGGGGGCAGACACAGGGGCCACCAGCAGATGGAAGCCGCGGGACCCGGTTTAAAGAAGGGAATCCAGAGCTATAAGTCCATGCAGGACCTGATCTCCCCCTCCTTCCCTCTTCCCCTTTCACCAGTCCTTTGGGAAGGTGCCTGCAGGTAAACACTGAAACTGTGCAGTGAAGTGAGCCCCAGGGAAGGCAAGGGAGGAGAAGGCAGTTTTGTTTCTGAGTGACAGAGCAAATTCTGATCAAAAGAGACTTTTCAGGTTTGTCAACCCAGAAGAGCCCAAGGAGAAAAAAATAATGGGCTCAAAGTACGCTGTTAAAAATCTTGATAATCCCACTGCTTCAGCTAAGAAAGTCGCCAAGCGGCAGAGAAAGACCACTGTTTCCATGTACGTGTTCTCAGACCGAGAAGAGAGCTGCTCACCTGGAAGCTAGCGTTGCTGTAGCCCTCACTTCTGACGGCTGCCGTGCGTGTCAGCTCCATGTTGAGCTCTGCCATCTGGGCTCCGAATGCCTTTCCAATGGCTGAGCAGATGTCCTCCTGAGCTGGGCAAGAGCAAAACAAAAACCTCAGCCTCTGCTGATGTCACAAGGCCACCTGCTGCCGGGGAGACTTGGGCATTGCTTCACTTTGGAGACTTCTCAATGACTGGGACTGGACCGGGCCGGGGTGGGGCTGCAGGGGCAGAGGGGCGGGACAGAGGCCTCCAGGCAGGCCCGCCCTCCTCACTCACCTTTCCAGTCACTCCTGAAGTTGGCTTCCCCTTTTCTTCCGGAGAGAAAACTTCGGGAGTGCACAGCAGAAAATGACACTTTCTCTACAGCCCTCAGTGAAACAGTCTGTGTCCGTACGGGGTGCTGGGGACCAGGATGGTGGAGGAGGCAGGGACTGCAAGGGTTGGTTCCCATCGCGTTTCTTCTCTAGTGCGTGTTATATACACAGATATACAACTCTGCTTGCCATGGGGAGAAACTGAGGCTTAGGCAAGTTTACAAATTGTCCAGGGTCATGTAGGTAATAAACGGACAATGAGAAGTCAGGTTCAGGTCTGCTCATTGGAAAGCCTTTCATTGTATCCCTACTTCAGACTGAGCAGCTTTCAAAAGTCCAACTTAGGAAAAGTACACCGAAGTGGAGGATAAATGAAGGATGACTCTGCTCACCTAATAAAAGGATGCTTTGTTTTGAATTAGCTTTAGAATTCTTTCAAAATAGGGATTCATCCCTCTGATGTTTAATCATTATTATTAATTAATTAATTAATTTATTTTTGGTTTTTTCGAGACAGGGTCTCCCTAGGTGGTTGAGACTGACCTAGAACTCACTATGTAGCCCAGGCTGGTCTCAAACTCATAGTGATCCTCCTGCCTCAGCCTCCCAAGTGCTGGGTTGCAGGTGTGCGGCACCATGCCCAGCCCCTACGATGTTTAAAATGATCTACTACTATCTAGTAATTGTTCTAATTGTGTGGCTTCTGTGAAAACAAGGAAAATGCTCACGATAAGTAAAAAACTAGAGATAAAATTTACTAGTGCAAAACACTGGACAAAATAATGGAAGAAAATAGCTCCTACCAGTGTTATTTTTGGGCTGTGGCTTTGTGGGTGGTGGTTATTTTCTCCTTAGTATAGTATGGAATTTTATATAAAGTGTTTGTCTCCTACTACTACAACACAGACTGTATATCAAGGGCACATAGGAGCCTAGTCTGGGTTCAAAGCCTGGCTCTCTCTTAATTATAGGAAATGCCAACTTTGAGGCCAAATGTACCCACTGCCTCATTTTAACATGACCCAAGAGCTAAGAAAATAATGGGTTTGAAATTTCTAGATAGCTGAAAAGTAATCAAAAGATAAAATATCATGTGTCAAGTGAAAATTCTAGGCGATTCAAATTTGAGCAAAAGGACAGAGCGGTAGACTGTAGAGCTCGTGACAAAAACCTCGTACCTGGCCCTTTCCAGCCACCCCAGTCACTGCACGTTGAACCTGGCAGGTCACTGCCTTCCCTGCTGCTGGTCTGCCTTACAGGGAGCCCTCTCTGAAGGATTCCTGGGACAGTGCCCGACACAGTCCAACAGTGCCCAGACTTTCCCTGTGCCTCCACACATCAGGGTTTCTTGTTGGTGAATAAGACTTGGGGAATTTGTTTTAGTTCCTCCTTAAGACTGCAGTGTGACGCGACAAGTAGTCACTGTGCTCTCAAAGGCAAAAAGTCTAACTAGAAGTGGTCAGGACAGGTACAGATAAGCAGGAAGCAGACATGTGCCAAACTGACCCTGAAACTGGTGAAAGAAATCAATTGCTGCCACCTATTATAACCTCTGTGATCTCAAGACTCAATCTAGGGTAAGGGCGTAGATGATGGGTACTTTTTTGGGGAAAAGAACAGTCTTCATTCTGCCATTTGTGGTTATAATCACAGGTACTTGATTCATGTTCTTGACAACTCTGCAGATACCTCTAAGTACGCCACTCCACATGCTTTCTGCCCATTGGTGATAGAGTAAAGGTTGTGCCCGGGTGGTGGAATGTGTCTGTAGCCCTAGCACTCAGGAGGATTGCTGTGAGTTTGACGCCAACCTGGGCTACACAGTGAATTTCAAACTGGGCTGAACTACATAGGGAGATCCTGTCTCAAAAAGGAAAAAAATTCAAAATTTTGAAAAGAATGCAGGGATCCTTGTGAGCACCTTGTAGTACTGAGAAAAAGCTAGAGTGACTCCCCTGCCTTTCTCTGACTACTGCAGCCGTAAGCAAATGGAAACCCAAGGAGGGTAAACTTTACACACAACCACGACCCTACAATGCCAAGACGATCATCATAGCAAGAAAGAGCCCAAGTTCAAACTCTGTGTATCTGAAGCCTGCACTGAAAACTCTGACTTTCTTGCAGCACCAACATTAATTTGATTTATGGGGCTATCATATAAAAGGGTAGAACCAGGTGGCAAGCTGTGGCTCATTTCCTAATTTGGAAATAGACAATGCCATTGGAAAATGAAGTAGAATGCCTTTCCACTTCACGTGTCTGCATTTAAAATCATTCTCCCATTGTGCGGGCATTACTCAGAAGGACTAGCTTGTGCCAAAATCTACACAGGTGTCTTCACACCTCTGAGCCAGTTTCTTTGTGTGGCCCTCAAACTCAGCTTTAAGCTTGGAAACCATGTGCAGCAACCAAGTAACTGGGTTTTTTGTCAGATAATTCCTGTACACTCTTCCATTCCCTAAGAGTTGAATTATAAGGGCTAAGATAGAACCCATGAATCCTGTGTGCACAGCTTGTTGTTTATGTTCTGTTCTTTTTTTCTTTTTATTGAGTTTATTGGTACAATC
The DNA here is from genome assembly GCF_012274545.1 of Fukomys damarensis. Taxonomy (NCBI): domain Eukaryota; kingdom Metazoa; phylum Chordata; class Mammalia; order Rodentia; family Bathyergidae; genus Fukomys; species Fukomys damarensis. The sequence continues at coordinate 68,411,722 of NW_022900916.1, forward strand.
TAGGTATACAATACAATTACATTCATCTTTGGGATTCTGTACCTTTACATAATAGGTCTTGATTCTCATTTTGCCCCTTGTCCGTGCCCTCCCTTCACCCCCTCCTCCCCTCCCCATTTATAAACACTTTATTTCCATTTTTTCAGTTTATCATATTTTTTTCCTCTCCCTTATTACCTTTCCTCCACCCTTCCCACTTTCCCTACACCTTTAGCCCTTTACTTCCTATTTCACATTATTAATTATCTCATTAGGATCTTGTGTACTATTATAGTTTTTCACACCAAAGAAACTATTCGGTATTTCAGTTAAAGAAATCTCTGTATGAACATTAAAAATAGGGAATCCTAAAATAAAACTAAAAAGGAAAGTA
>NW_022900916.1:68412488-68442437 GCF_012274545.1 Fukomys damarensis
TATATAAAAAGACTAATAATAGTTATGCATCGATAGCAGCAACAGCTTTTCCAGGTTCTGCAGTCATCTGAACAAAATTATAGACATTCAGCACATTCCATTTAAAAAAAAACAAAAACAAACGAACAAACAAAAAAACAAAGAAAAGAATAATATCCACAAAACAGCAAAGTTCTGCTGCTGTTGTGGTGCCTGGCACCATTTTTTCGATTAGACTCTTAATCATCATCTGGAAAGAGAACATTCTAGATTAATATCATTAAATGTAGCTCTGATAAAGCACGGTCCCTACTATGTATCATAAAGCAGGTACTAGATATTTTACATTCATAGAGGTATGATACAGTATTGTCCTACATCAATAATACTAGATTCAGTTTTGGTTTGAAATTTACTTTGTCTGAAAATAAGATTGCTACCCCTGTCTTTTTCTGGGCTCCTGTCACATGGAGAATTGTTTTCTATCTTTTCACTTTCAGTCTATGGACTTCTTTTTGCACTAGGTGTGTTTCTTGTATACAACATATTGTTGGATTTTGCTTCTTATTCCATTTTGCCAGTCTATTTTTTGATTTGCTCTGTTGGGCCTCATGGTGTTGTTGCCTTCATTGTCTTTTTCTAGGATCTTGTTTAGAATTCCTTGTAGTGCTGGTTTGGTATTCATGTAGTTTCTCAGGTGTTCTTTGTCGTGGAAGTGTCTTATTTCCCCATCCATTTTGAAAGAGAGTTTTGCTGGATACATCGGTCTAGGTTGGAGGTTGTTCTCTTTTAGTACTTGAAATATCTCACTCCAGGCTCTCCTTGCCCCAAGGGTTTGTGTTGAAAAGTTTGCTTTGATTCTGATGGGCTTTCCTTTGTATGTTATTTGTTTCTTTTCTCTTACTGCTTATAGTATTTTGTTCTTCTGTTGCGTCTCTGGGATCTTGATTATTATATGTCTAGGTGTAGATTTTTTTTGATTGTAACTAGTTGGGGTCCTATATGCCTCAGTTATCTGAATGTCAAATTCTTCCCCTCTGTTTGGGAAGTTTTCTGTCATTAATTCTGTGAACAGCTTTTTAAAGTCATTTGTATTTTCTCCTGCTACTTCATGTATTCCTATCAGTCTTATGTTATTCTTCTTTGCATCATCTAGGAATTGTTGGATCGATTTCTCATGATCTCTTACTGTTTTTAAGAGACCTCTCTTTTCATGGTCACTGACTGCAATCTTATCTTCTATATCTGAGAGCCTATCTTCGCATTCTTTTATTCTGTTGCGTACACTTTCAATAGAGTGTTTAATCTGGATATCTGTTTGAATCTGTTTTATGGATTCCATTTCTTTCCTATGTTGGGTGTTTATTTTTTCCATTTCTTTCTTATGCTGGGCCTTCATGGCTTCTATCATGGTCCTGAGCTCATCTATTTTTTTGTCAGTTTCTGCTCTAGAGTCTCGAATCATGACTTCTATTTTGCTCACTATCTCTATAGTTATCTGGGAAATTATTTCTGTTTTGAATTTTTCTAGAGCCTGATTGATCTGTTTTGTTACTTCCTGTGCTTTGAGTTCAGGGTGTCCTGGTGGTTTACTATAGGCCTTTTCATCCTCATTTGCCCTACTCTTTGCCACTGGTAAACTGGAAGCCTGTCCTTGTGTTTTGCTTAAGTGTTTTTTCATTTTAATTTTTGTTGTCAGACTGTCCTTGGTTTAATCTCTGGATTATCACCCACATCTTCCTGATATAGTTGCACCCTAGCTTCTGTGTCTCTAATGACCCACAGACATTCTCATCTTCATAACATCAGAGAAAACAACTCATCAAATCAACGGCAATGCTTTACCCCAACTGATACAATCAGCAACACATTAAGATCAAGCACAACTTGGACACTGACCTCCTGTGGTAGTCACTAGTCTATCACCCTTAAATCATTTAAATTAAATTGAAATCAAGAAGCAGTAAAGAACATGTCTTCAGTGAATAAAATTTCAGTATAGTGTATTTGCCATTTAATGGCTCAGACAGAGCGAGGATGTAAGACCCCTGATCTCAGTTAGCTGATGGCTAAACCCCATGACGCTGACTGACCTTGGGCTGAAAGGCCCAGATTGAGTTCCCCAACCTTCTGAATGGTTGAACTCCACAACGTTCTATTACAGGTTTCCCACGCCCTTTCTTTAAAGATGTTCAAAGTTGGGAACTTAGAAAAATACCCTTGATGACCACCTCTGTCTTTGCAGAGTGGGTCCAAAGACTGGCACAGTCAGGAGATCTGAGAGTGCTGGGGGGGGGGCTTACCTTCCCGGTGCTTGAGTGATGGCTGCTGGGTTGGGAGCAGGCTGGTTCTCCTTCCCACGGTGGATCGGGGCCCAGACTCTATGTTCTGGTTTTTGAGGCAGGGTCTCACTGGCTTTGAATTTACTATGTAGTCCAGGCTGGCCTTGAACTCAAGGAGACCCACCTGCCTCAGCCTCCGGAGTGCTGGGATTACAGATGTGTGCCACCACGCCCAGCTAAAATCTCACTTTACTGAAAAAAGTTTTTTTAAAAATGTATATGATAAGAGATTGTTTTTCTTGCCTGTAGTTCTATAGTGAGATCACTCTTTGTGACAATATTTCTAAAAGGAGTAAAATAAAATTTTCAAAATTGTATATTGAGTGTGAGGTACCACATACTACAGTCTGATTTTTATTTGCCACTTGCTGCTTTCCTTGCTGACGAACATCTTGTCTATTGCACATTACCACTTATCTGTACAGCTTGAAACAGTTTAATACACAAATTAAATCATAGTAATACCAATGATATTGATATTAAAAAGAATAAAAGTGTAATCCGGTTTGGCTTACAAATTGGGTTAATTTTTCAGATCACCCAGAAGAAAAGAAAAAGCAATATGAAAATGTATACTCAGGGGTGTGGTTCAGTGGCAGAGAAGGAGTGTTTCATGTATGAGGCCTCTGGTTCAATCTCCAACACCAAATGAATGAATAGCTTTAAAAACCCCAGAAATGTGTGGATTTGCTTTTCCAACAAATTATCACTGTGGTCAGGTTTTACTTTCCAACACTCCTGCCATCCCAGGAAAGGCCAGCTACTGCATTGCAGTGGACACTGGGGGTGGGACTCGCCCCCTGGCTTATGTCCACCGTCAGGGCGCTTTAATTAGAATTCTGGGAATGCTGATCTTGGTTGCCACGGAGACCAACACAGAAAGAGCCCGTTCCGCCCTCACCACTGTTATCTTCGTGGAGTGTTAATACTCCCTTTCCCAGGAGACAAGAAGGGTCCTCCCCAGAGTCAGTGGCAATGTTGTGATCTGATCCCAGTCCTCTGAAATGTAGTTCCCCAGGAGCCATCTTCTGAGAGAAGAAAGCCCAGGAGCTGCTACCCCAAAGAGCTTACTCTGCCTATCGGGAAAGCTGGTCACAAGCAAAACAAACGCAAAACATTAATAAAACAGAAAAATAATGGCCTTGGTGGGGAGCAGAGTCGAATTCACCTGTACACTTTGGAATCCTGGGGGAAAGGAACTCAAAACAACCAAGAAACAAAAAGAAAAAACTCACTTCTGCCTAGTTGAGGTGTTCTAAGAAGGCCAAGTATTTGACTACCAGCCGGATTCCCCTGGGTCTGAAAGCCGGCCCTGAGAGTCTCTGCTCTCTCCTCTGTGCTGGGAACAGGTCAGCCGCATATGGAACAGCTCTTCCTCTGACCAAAGGGGAGCAGGAAGAGAACTGGAACACAGGGGTGGGGACATAAGCCCATGGAGTGAGGCTGCTTGCAGTGTTTTACAACCTTGGGTTTGAGCCCCAGCACTGCACACAGAGCAAGCAAAAACTTCAAAATCTTTACATTCCTGTATGGCCCCGGGGATTATGTGGGAGTGCCCAAAGAAGTTGCTTAGGGAACTCACATATGTTTGCACTGGCCAGCTTGCCCCAAGAACCAGGGCTGGGATGGAGGCAAAGCAATCAAAAAGAATAGAGTGCAGGTTTGAGGGAGGGCTTGACCCCAGGGCAAGGGAAGGGGCAGGGCCAGGCAGCACCTGAATGTGAGGAGACCTGTGTAGACCTCCCTAGCTCACCGTATTTCTGCCCTGTTGGAGAGCAACCCATGGGATTTTTTTAGATGAGTGGAGCAGGCATTACTTCTACACTAACTACACTAACTAGCTGCTATATCAGCACAGTCCTCACTAGTAATCTCTCTGCAAGCATCTATTGTTACCATGTTAATTGTTGTGCCTATCTTTAGGGCTTGCTGTGAGGCTTAAATGCAGTCTTACAGAGAGAGTGTTTAGTGCTGGGTATTAAGCACTGAGGAGTGAACCACCTTTGCACTATATCCCTAGACCTTTTATGTTTTTATTTTTTAGTTTGAGACAGGGTCTTGCTAGGTTGCCCAGGTGGAGCTTGAGCTTGTGATCCTCCTGCCTCAGCCTCCCTGAGTATGTGCCACAGAGCTCAGTGTGCATCTGCTTTTTCGGATTGGCCCTTTACAATCACCATGATCCTGGAGGTTCATCAGGGTCTAGTTTGCCAACCTTAAACATGGTCAGACAAAGGTAACAAAGGCAGTGGAAAGCAAACACTGACTTGGCCTGGGTGACATCATGGCCAATGAAGCTTTTGTAGGTGAACAAAGACCTTCCAGGAAGCACATTCTAAGAAAATACAATTTCCAGAGACAAAAGTCCCCGCCTTTAATAGTATCAGTAACTGTGCATTTCAGAAGTTCAGAGATTGAATTGCTGTGAATGGACACCAGAAATGACTCTGCATGGTCTTTGGATCCATTTTCCCTGACTCTATAAGGAAGGGTAGAGATGGTGCCAGCTGGGGCCTCTGCCAAGGTCAGGGGGAGTCGGTCTTGCGGATGGATGTAAAGCTCCACAGACTCAGCCCAAGATCTGAACACTTCAGGCTCAGTGTTTTTAGCGCCACACTGTGGATTGTTTTATTGGAAGAAACATTTTGTCCCTTTTTGAAGTGGTCTTACTCATTTATTTTTAGTACTATCACGTGTTTGCAATTCATAACAGTTGCATTCATCTTGGGGCACTGGACACACATACATTGTATCCAAGTCGCTTGTAACCCTATCCTGGCCTCCCGCGCACTCTTGTTCCCAATCTCCTTTGCTTCCCCACGAAGTCTAGTTCTGTGTTTCCTGCCATCCCTTTTGTTCTGGTCTTTAAATTCTTTATATTTTGACTTTTGATGCTACTGGAAAAGAGTATTGTCATCTTTGGCAAAAAGAACTCTCAATATGTGTTTTCTTTACCATTTTGTAACCATCACTGCAAGAATTTTGAAAGGGTGCTAAAACAAGGACGTTTGCACCAGCTCTGAATGTCTTTCCCAAACCACACCGTGTTCATCAAGGGAAAGAATAACAAACTTTCTAATGGGGAACCGACAAGGCAGCCTTTAACCAGCGGATTGCCGGAAACAAGACAAGGAAAGGCCATGTGCCTCCTGCCAGTGTGCTGAAGATCCGCCACGTTGTCAGTCCTTCTGGTAAGCTGTAGCCTGGATCCTGTCAGAGACCCTGCAGGATCCCGCCGAGGGCTAACGGACGATGCCGTATTGCTCAAGGGCAGAGTCCTGGAAGACGAAATGGGCAGAGCTGTCCAGATACAGGACACCAAAGGAACGCCGGGGAAGCGAAGGCGGGAACCCTGGACAAGTTGCTTCTCTTCGCTCGCATCTTTTCTTGCGGTAGGCTGTGCTTGGCGCACTCAGCATGAAGGGCGTTCTCCTTTCATGTTCATAAGTTATTTCCGGTCAGCAGATTGATCAGCATTAGTTGAATCCACATGTTCAATGCTTCCAAATAAGTCTGAAACTTCTGAAGGTTTGGCCACCCGATTTAAGGGCAAAGACATTGCTGTCTCATGGTTCTGCCAGTCATGTGATAACTGGGCAGAGACGAGAAAGGTTGAGACTATATTAGTTTGATCTCTAATTTGAAACACTTTCTTTTGAGCATAGCAAATTTTAAGCACAGCTTACATTGGGAATAAATCCTTAATTTAAACAATTGATATCACTAATTTCCAGCATTTTTCTGAGATATATAGCTTGAGTCACAGGCATAACTGATAAAATTCCAAGTGTATACATTTGTACATCTGAATAATTCAGAAAGTATCTTTTGTTGCTTTTTATTTTGATACAACTTTGAATGTACAGTATAGAGAAAATTCAAGCCCAATACAGAACTACTCTCACAGGGCCAGGGATTTAGCTCAGTGGTTCCACTGCCTGCCTGGCAAGTGCAAGGACCCAAGTTCAATCCCCGGTACAAAAAAACAAAAAACAAAAAAACAAAACAAAACAGAACTACTCTCACAGATTTGTAAGTTACTGATATTTCTTTATTTTCATTTTTTTATTTTATGACAAAACCCCAAATTTCATAACTAAATAATAAGAGAATAGCAATAGCCATTATACTTGTATCCTTATTGTCAAATTAGTCACTCAGTACGAGACATAAACCAAAAAGATTCTTACGAAGAATAAACAGATAACACAAACTTTCTTTTTAACTGACTAAAATAGTAGCATAAATGAAACAAATTAGCATATTTATTTCAATATTTTTTAAACAATGGCACATGTATTTTTTTTTTGAGACAGGGTCTCACTATGTAGTTGAGACTGACCTGGAACTCACTATGTAGCCCAGGCTGGTCGCAAACCCATAGTGATCCTCCTGCCTCAGCCTCCCGAGTGCTGGGTTACAGGAGTGCACCATCGCCGTGCCCGTCACCAACGGCATATGTCATTTGAGAAGCATTTGAACTTCTCCCTACTTCCTATTTACTTCTCTTCTATTTTGTTTATCATTTGTGTGTGTGTATATGTATACATAAACACAAATGATATACATATATATTATTTCATATATATAGTGTTTCTCATATAAGGGAAACTGTGATATTTGAGCTTGTGTGTTTGATGTATTTCACTTAACATTACGGCCTCAGTGGCATCCATCTACCTACAAATGCCTGTAAGTTTGTCTTTCCTTGTGGCAGTGCAGTACACTCCACTGTGTATCGACACCACATTTTCTTTATCCATTCATTTATTGATAGACATATGTGCTGTGTCCAAGAGTTACCTATTATACTTTGTGCTGCACTGGTACGCATGTATTCTGGTAACATGGTCATTCCAACTCTTGGGAAGACACATTTAAGGAGGGTCTGGGTCAGATGGAATTTCTACTTGTAGTTTTGGAGAAGTCTCCACACTGGCTTCCACAGTGGCCGTGCCAGTGAATGTTCCCACCAACAATACAGTAGAGGGGCCTCCTCCCCCTGCAGCCTCACCATTTATTATTTGACCTTTTTTATGATAGCCATTTTTTGTAGGGAAAGATTGCATCTCAGTGTGTTTTTTAAAAAATTTTTTTGAAGAGGCTCTCGCTATAGTTCAGGCTGGCCTTGAACTCACTATGCAGCCCAAGCTGATCTTCCTGCCTCAGCCTACCAAGTGCTGAGATTGCCGACACACCCTGTCACACCTGGCTTAGTGTTGTTTTAATTTTCATTCCCTTGATTGTTGCTGGCATTTCTTAGCACAATTCAAAAGCAGTCATTATAGGGAACTTACGTTTATTTACTCAATTCGGGTTGTGATTACTCAGGGAAAAGACAATCCTGTGTCCCAGTTTCATCTTGTGCTGCGGCAGGCTCTGAGGCGTTGGCATCGTTCTTTCTGTTGGTGGAAGGACCTGGCACCATGCTTAGCTCGGCCTCTCCTCCTGCTGTCTCTTACCTTCTCCTCCTTCCTCCTTTCAGGCTTTCTGGACTCTCTCCTGCCTTCCAGGCCTTGTCATCTGAACTTGGACGTGAGTTGGCCCCTGGCCCAGTGGCTTGCGATTGTCACTGTGTCTCAGCAGGACAGTCCCAGATCACCCCCTTCCACCCCAGCTCTCTGTGGGAGTTTTTTCCTGTACCTGAGGCAGCAAGGTGTGAAGACGGCACAGAGGGTGGGCAGGTAGGAACTCTGGGCAAGCCGATTCCCCCTCCTGAGCATCACCTGCACCCCAAGACACTGCAAAGTGCGCATCTAGAGCCTTCCTCCAGAAACGAGGATGTCTTTAGAGCTGCCTGGCATTGTATCTGGTAAGAGCGGCAGGAGCGACCTGGGAGAACAGCCTTTAAAGTGGATTAAAACATATCCAATCTATGAAAATTCCTGAGGCTATGATGATTCTTTTAAAAATCTAGGAAAAACTTCAGAGGAAGAATAGGCATTTGTATTGTCTATGAGGAATAATCACTGGTCTCCGTCCAAGATTGTTGAGTCAGAGAACTATCCCAGCTGTTGCAAGTGTGTCTCAGGCAGGCATCAGTGTGCGTGATGTGTGTCACCTACCCAGCGAGACTGGGTTTCCTGTACCTCCCCTCTGCTTGTAATCCTGATCCCAGCCCCGCCTCTTTGTTGACTCTGCCTGGGCCTGGCTGATCACAGAGGAGCTGGCCAAGGCCGAGAAACTGAAGTCTTCCAGAGCAGGACAGGGAAGGGGCCAGGAAGGGGTGGCAATGCTTAGCACAGCTCTGGCGGTAGAAGGTCAGCTGGCCCCAGGCAGCAATGCCTGCTGTGAAAAGGGCATACACTCACAGGGGGTCCTCTCGGTGGGCCCTGCAGGGGGAACCCTTGGTGGCTGTACCACAGCAGTGGAGCAGGCACACTGGGCATTTTCCAGGCAGCCCAGAGGCGCCCCGGTTCAGGGCAGCCAAGGCTGGAGTCAGGCCCCACCCCAGACGCACCTACTCCCGTCTTTCCTCTGCATACCACCACTCCCCTCTACCCTCAGAATCTTGCAGAGTCACGTGTGTTCATTTATCCTCTGTTACATCCAGCCTTGAAGCAGCTTTCACCTCCCCACCCTTCGCTCACCTCCTCCCGCCTATACCACTGCCAAGGGTCCCTGCCAACTTCTTTCTTGTAGCTGCCGCCCTTCCAGTTCCCCTCCCTGTGACTGTCAAAGGGCCACTTTATATGTGCACATCTGATTATTATAATACTCACTCAGTATTCTTCTATGGCTCCCATCGCTCCTAGAAAATAAACCCCACTCTTATTTTCATTCCCTTACATGATCTGGTCCGTAATGAAGAACTTGTAGCCTGAAGATCATCCCAGGCTTTCCCGCTGCACTTTGCCTGTACCATTTCTCTGCAGGGAGCATGGCTCCCACAACTCTACGCCCCAGACTGCCTCATCTGTGAGAGTTCCTGGCTTCCCTGGGTGACACAGGCCAGGCTATGGCCCTGCCCACTTCCCTGGAGCGCTCAGCAGGGCACACACTTCCAAGCGGACAGCTGTCACGCTGGACTGGGGCTCTCACCCAATGTGGTGTTGCTTGCTCGGTGTGCAGACGACCAAAGCCAGAGTAGTGAAAGGAACGAAGGAAAGTGCTCTGCGGTGGCCCGAGCTTCCAGATGTTTCCAGGCCAAAGGCGAGAGAATGTAGGGGAGATGGACCTAAAGCCCACGGGGAGGCTCGCACGGTCTGTGCACTCCTTGGAAGCACAGAGCACTGCCCTGTGCAGGGCCCCGTGAGTTCTCTGTGGGTGTGAGCTGCTGCCTTTCGTCGTCAACATTCTCTGAATGCTTGTGCAAAGTAATGAACCGAAAAGGCTGCATTTTCTAAAAGTTCTTGCAAAAGTCTTTCTTTCTGCCTTTGCACGCCTGCTCCATATGCTGCTCCAGGGTGGCTGGAGGGAGCAGTGTCAGCAGCATTCGGTGCTGGTCTGCTGGGCTCCACGCTGGATGCCTTGGCCTGCGACCTTTACACGAGCCCCGTCGCTGCCCATGACCATCCTGGCTCACAGCGCGCGGCCGGCCTGACAGGCGGGGAGCTCCTGGTCCTCCTCGGTCCTCCTCGCGAGAGGCAGAGCCCAGTCCAGGCAGGTGCAATCCCAGCTCTTGCCACTCCACCCTCTCCATCCCAATGGGCCTCTCATTCTGCAGAAAGCATTTTCTATTCTAAATTCACTGCCTACACGACTCATTTAGTCCTCACAATCACCAGGAGGCAGGGATTGTTACTTTACCGACCGCTTTTGGACAAGGAAACTGGGGCTCGAGGTGTCCACTATCGGACTTGGAGAAGCCACAAGTCAAGGCCCAGCAGAAGGCTCTGAAGTCCAGATGCTGACCCAGACTGGGCTGCTGCTTGGCTGTTGGACTCACACAAATAGCAGCAGAGATGTCTATGTGCCGCAGGCTTACTTCGCGATAAGCTTATCAGTAGTTGAGCACATGGCAAGTTGAGAAAACATTTAAGGGCTCAGTGGTTCTGCTGCCTGCCTCACAAGCGCAGGGGCCAGAGTTTGATCCCTGGTACCAAGAAAGAAAAACAGAAAAAACTTTTAGGACATTGTCTGAACATGCAGCCTGGCTTAGTGGGCAGCATTACAGGGTGGGTGTTTCTGCTGGGGCCAGGGCTGGTGGCACCATGGCTGGACACCATGCTGGACATCACTTTCTGGAAGAGATCCAGTTCCTCCGGATGCACAGTGCGTTCCCACATTTGTGAATCCAGATAATCAGGAGGAATCGGTAGAGAGAGCACGATCTGTACAACCACAGAAACTAAGGCCCAAGTCCACAGCAAATGGGGGAGGCAGGCGGGGGCTCTTGGGGACCCTGGCTGTCAGGGCTGCTTGGGAGGAGCACCCTCGGGCCTGGAAGGTGGCCTTGGGTGGTGGCTAAGAATGGGGATGGAGAGGTCAGGAGGCTCTGGACACCCTGTCAGCCCCGCACAGTGAGGTAGGAGATTAGGGGCAAGCTGGACAAACATCTGAGCGGAATGTGCCAAAGGTCCTGGAAACCCAGAGAACACACACGCAAAGCAGGCTTGAGAATGAGCTGGCCACCCCCAGCACTCTGCACTGAGGCAGTGTGGATGCAATGTCAGCTCCTCACCGAATCTGGCTTCGTTCCCGGGACCAATTGGAAAAGTGCTATTTTCAATCCTTCATTTACATGTGGCAGGAAGTGGAGTCTCCCGATAGCACAGTGTAAGTCTGGAGCGACACCAACTGTCCCGATGCCTTCTTTGCACAAAGGGGAAGCCAACCCAGGAATTTCCAACACCAAAGACCCCTTCTCTCAAGCACAGGCTGTTGTGAGCTGTTTGCCAGCCTGTGCTCACTGGGTAGAGGCTACCTCTTCTCTGCCTTCAGTATTTGTACATTTTTGCTGCCTTTTTTGTGTGTCTCATCCAATTCTTTGTTCAGGACCCCAAGAACCCGGGAGAGTGTCTGGTGAACCCTCCATCCACTAACACGGGGCCAAGGACTGACCAGCTTCACACCGCTTGGCTCAGGTCTTGCGGACCAGTTCCACATGAACAGGGTATGTGCTCCCCTGTGTTAGGAGAAGGAACGTGTGTGTGTGTGTGTGTGTGTGTGCGCGTGTGTGTGCAGACAGCCATGGCTGCCAGTGTGTCTCATCACACGAGGCCAGAGCCCCTATGTGCCTCAGAGTGCTCTAAAGAATTGCATGAGTAAGTCGCTGTTGCAGACCTTTTGCATTGACAATCTTGAACACCTTCTGACTGGAATTTGCTAAGAATTCAGAGATTACCGTGTCTCCAGGAAGCCAAGTCCTAACACAGTGAGGAACTGGCCACACCTGGATTTTTTGTCTTTGACAAAAGATTGCAGAAAAGACCTGCGGGCTGTTGTGTATAGACAGGAGTTACTGCAAATGATAGCTTTTCAAGGAGGGGCAGGGGGGAGAGAGGGAGAGGGAGAGGGGGAGATGGGCTGCACCAAGGTGGAAGTGGGGCCGATGTGACCTTGGGCTACATCTGCACGATTAGCTGGGTCTTTGAAGGAATGTCCTTTCTTTCCTCCAAGGTTCTTATTCTTTTACAAGGAAAGCATGCTGTGTTGACCTACTAGGTTCTCTCCTCTCTAAGCAGATATTTTCTACTTAGTTTGTTTGGAGACCTTGAAGTTTTTCCAAACCCTCATCCACGGTCTGGACTTTGTACTGACCCTGAACTTTAACAGCATGCTCAGAAGGTGTAATTTTTCTCTTGAGCTAAGTCTGAAACTATGGGGTTGGTATGGATGTCAGTGATAGCTAGTGATTAAGAAAGCAAAGGAAAAAGAAAAATACGTCACAACTTTGCTTTTCAAGCGGCCCCCGCCGTCTGCCTCCAGGTCTGCTGATGCCTGACTTTCTGCTTAACAGCTGTACTGAAAACTCCACTCACCACCAAACACGCGCGTCCTCCCCGGGGTTCGATCTCCACTTCTCACCACCCTGGTACTGCTGCTGCCGCTCCGTGTTGGCTGCCGTGGCTGCCTGTTTTCCCGACTCTCTCAAGTCCCCCTCTCCCGCTTTGCAGAGCTTTCCCAGAACCTTGGACCTAGTCGTTTTTAGAAGATCCTTAGTCCAACGCAGAGGGACTTAGTTCCAAAGCAGCCTCTCCAGGCACATGCTCTCCTCTTAGCCCCGTTCTGGTCTCTGGTTGCCAATCGTTGCAAGGTGGATCCAAGCTATCCTCTCCTGTCACAGAACACTTCATGACACGTGCCCTCTGCTCTATGCCAGCTCTAGAATTCGTTTTAGGGCATCCAGACCTGAGAAACCCACAATCATTTCAAATGCATAACTCAATCAACTCAGTGTTTCACTTCTAGGAATCTCTAGGGATATGCAAATCCTAAATACACATGTACAGGGGTACTTTTTATAAAATATTAATTGCAAAGTTAGAGGAACTTATGGGGAAGTGGCGGATTATGGTTCATGCACACCATTGAGACAGTGACAGAATACATAAGGTAACTGATATTGTAAGACTGAAGTCGCACTTTTACTCCTGGAGCGTGAACAGCCAAGAGGCTTCCACGATGCTGGGCTCAGAAGCTCAGCGAGGCTCCAGGAGCTTGTCGCACAGCGAGAGTCACCCAGGAAGGAACGCACCAGGCAAGTTGGCAAATAGACCTTTATTAGTCTGGCCAGACGGCACTCCCCAAGCCAAGTAGCTCAGAGAGGCGGCTAGCTCAGAAACAGAGGCCACTTTATATAGGGCTAAGGGGTGGGGGGGGTTTACACTTAAAATTTACAGGAAGAGGACAAAGGCAAAGAATCAGTTGATCTGAGCTAGTGGTCATCAAGCATATACTTGACCGTCACGTACTAACTATCAGCAGATCGATTATCCATTATTCCATTTACAACTTAGATTATAATGTTCAGAACATTCAACTACAGCAAGTAAGGAGTGGCGTGATTTGTGTTGGGTCTCTGTGTTCACTACAGTTTCCATTTAGTTTCCCAGCTGCTTCAAAGCAGTTACCTAACAATTCGCAATTAATCATTAGTTATCCTATAAGGGATGGGGGGAGCGACAGTCTCTAGGTCATTTGCTGGTCAACATGGAGTTGCTCTGGTTCAGTCAGGCTCTTACAATATGAAAGGCTTTTGCAAAGTATGTGTGAAGAAAAGACACAGAATAACATCTGTACTATTAATCCTATTTGTGTGTGTGTCCGGAGAAAGCATCATGGGACTAGTAACTGAGATTTAAAACAAGATGACCAGGTCACAGTGCCATTGGGATACTACTAGGAGCCACGGGACAAGTTGGGCTTCATTTTGAAGTTTTGGAGGACTAATCTCATGTTGACCTCTGCTGGTCTGGAGCAGACCCGGATGTGGGAAGGAACCAAATCCACGACGCCTTGTAGTTGTGCTGCATCGGAATCATCTAATTTGTTCATAGACGAAACCAAACCAACACAAAAGGCTTCATCCCTCATCATTCACACTGGGTAAGGATGGGTGTGGGGACCGGGTCCCAGGTTCCATTGTGTTTTCTTCTTTTTTGGATACAAAATTTGCATCAAAATTTGTCTCCTTGATTTAAAAAAGTAATTTTTTCATAGAATTTAAATTAATATTAAAAAATGAAAATCTCTCCATCTGCCTGTCCATCCTGGCAGTTGAATCCAGAGCCTTTGCACTGAAGCTATGTCCCAGCCCTTTTATGAAAAATAATTACTTCATAGTTTTTATTTGGAGACAGGGTCTTGCTCAGCTACCAGGGCTGGGATGGAATTTGTGACCCTCCTACCTCAGCTTCCCAGAGTGCTGGGATTACAGGTTTGTGGCACCAGTAGATTTTGAAATTATTTCCAAACTAGAAAATAAACAAATGTAATAAATAGGTCTGCGGTGTCGTACTAGAAACTTACAAGAGCTGTTGGAAAAAGAAACATTGAGCAGGGAGTGGAGAGTTGGGAAGTCAGAATTGTGAGGTCCTCACTTCTGGGTTGCAATCCTGGGACCTTTGCCAGTGAGTACAGCCCTCCTCTTTGGCCTGTGCCCCAGGATGCCTGCCAGATACACAACCACTTGGGTTCTTGTGTAAGATGGCATGTAATTCAATCCACGCAGTCCTACTGTGTGTAAATATATATGCATTTTTTTCATTAAGTTTATTGGCACTTTTTAGGTGTGCAGTACAGTTGCATTCATCACTGGGATCTTGTACTTTACATGATGGGTCTTGGTTCTTACTTTCCCCCCCATATCTCTGCCCTCTCTTCACCCCCTCCACCCTTTCCTATTTGTTTCCATTTTTTCCTTTTCTCATATTTTTTCTTTTCCCTTATTCCATTGCCCCTACCCTTCCCACTTCCCCTACTCTTTTAGCCCTTTTCTTCTTATTTCATATTATCAATTATACAATTTGAAACTTATTTACGCTTTTAGTTTTTCACACCGGAGAAGCTATTCAATATTTACACATGTGTGTCCTATTTATTCACTTAAGAGTATGGCCCCAATATGCATCCATTTACCTTAAATGTCTCTAGTTTCTCATTCTTTTGGCTAAGTAGTATTCCATTTTGTAGAAAAACCACATCTTTTTTATGCAGTCTCCCATTGATGGGTAATTGGGTTGTTTCCAAGTTTTAGCTATTACAAACTATGCTGCTATAAACATGGGTGCACGTATATCACTGTGATATGTTTCTTTTCATTATTTCTCTTCCATATATTTAAAATCATCTCTATGTTACTTCTTACCTAATGCATTTTAAATGTTATGCATGTGGTTGGCATATCGTATTGTTTAGGAAATGAGGACAGGATGTCTGCACATCCTCAGCAGACACAATTTCTATTCCTAATACACTTGGTCTATGGTTAGTTGAACCTGCAGATATGGACCCCACAAGGCGATAAGGGGGAAGACATGTAACTCCCAAACCTGCTAGATATCCCAAATGTGAGTTCATGTTTTCTAAAATTGAAGAATGAATGTTAGGAACAAGGAGGTTAAGAGTAGGAAAAAATTATTGAGGGAAAGAAAGCTTCTAAGAGAGAGAGAAGAGGGACTGGAAAGTGGGTTGCTCACTCACCCCACGTCTCCAAGATGTTTTATACAGCAGAGCCATGTGGCGAGGTGGGTACAGAGTGTTAGGTAAAAGAGTTGAAAAACCAGGACCAGACCAGGACTACAACAAGCCTTTATTATGGGGAGGATCTGCCAGGCTGTCTCTGAACAAAGAAGAGAGAGCAACATGGCAGCACAGGGAGCTTGTTTTATAGGAGCGGATGGGGTCAGCCTAAACCAGGGTGGAGTTGAGTGATAGTATTAGGGATCAGAGGAACCTGTGACATCACTAGCTGTTAGGAGGTAGCAAGTATCAGGTTACTCTTTTGGTGGGAGAAGAGGCATGATGGGAAGAAGCCTGCCCTTTGGTGGGAGAAGCCATATGTTAACATGGAGGCTGCTGTTCTATGTGGCAGCCATCTTAAGGCAAGGGAAATCTAACATAACGTGGTACAAAACCGTAAGTCCCAGTGGAAAATTACAAGGTGGGGCAAAACCATGACCAACCAACAAGATTACAAGTGCAATCACCCAAGTAATGTTGATTAAATCGGGGTCAAATGGGGGAGCAAGGCACGTAGCACGCATACAAAGATTTTCAGGGAGTGTGGGGTCAGGGATATTTCCTGGAAAGGCTGGGCTAAGACCTTCGCCCCCCACCCAGGTGATTGATACCTATTTAGAAGATCAGTCACTGCTGTTTATGCCCAGGGGAAACACAAAAGTATAGTAGCCTCTCTATTGTCCAATTCTGGCCACAGGGAGTGTGTCTGGATAGTCCTCCTTGGTGGCCCTTGCTGTGTTGGCCCCTCGAAGGCTACCCTGTCTAGCTGTCTACAAGATATCTCACTAACTTACCTGTCTGCGATAAGGGGAGTGGGCAGAGCTTTTTAAAATGCACTGAGGCAGGAGCAGGAGGAAGTTCAGGTGGGCTGGGGTGGGGGAGCTGAAGTGAGGAGGCAAACTGTGAAGGGTGAGGGTAGTAGATCTCATGTACACTTTATTTCCTGTTTTTAAAATGTCCTTTATTTTGCAGCCCTGGGAGTCAAAGCTAGGGCCTCACACTTGGTAGGTGAGCACTCGACACTCTGAGCTTCCCTTCCACTTTAAATTTTTTAAAAATTTTATTTTAGATAGGATCTACACTAAGTTCCCTGCTCTGGCCTTGAACTTGGCATCTTCCAGGCTCTCTCTCCCTTGTGTGCATTTGAAAAGCATCACACGGCCGCTGTGTCGCAGTAAGATTATCTTCGTGGAGAGGTCTTCAGGCGGCCTTCTGCTTTTGATTAGCACAGCAAGCCTAGTCAGTTCTGAATTCTGAGCCTTCGCGGCCTGGTCAGAGGTGATGGGTCTCTCCTTCCCCCACTTGGCTCCCATTTATTTTCATTTGTTCCCATGTCTTGCTCGCCTTTCGTGGTGGGTTCTGGTCAGGGCTGTCGTCTTCAGAAGACGCTCCATTCTCATTAGCTGTAGCGCACCTGTTTCTTGTGAAGAATGGGTTTTACGTATCTTTGAATCTTTGCAAATGAAGCTCTCCCCGCTCTCTGTGCTCCACCCCCTGGGCCTGATCAATGCCGCAGAGAACCTGTGTTGTGACAGCGTAATGAAGGAATGACTTTATTGTATCTTCTTAACCTCTGTCACTCGAGAGACAGAGCAGAATTTATGTGGATGGAAGAGCAAGGTGGCAGGGACTTATCTGTCCTGTCAGCCTGAAGAAGGGCGTTAGCATTCAGGAAATAAAATATAAACATGGCAGGTGGTCTCCGCATTAGAAGCTGCTTGGTGTCCTGTGCCATCCTGGGGAGGTGGGGTAGAGGCCGGTGTGGCCTGGAGACTACTGTACTCTTATTTCAGCGCAAGGGATAAGTCGTCTGAGGGAAACGATTGCCTTGGAAACAGACTCCTCACCCTGGCTCAGGACAGACTGCGCGCTTTCTGAACTGAGGGCCTATTTCTGGAGTCACACTGGAAAGGTAGGAAGCCCTGTCCTTCTGGGCCTTGACTGTCTTCCTAGGAAGGAGACGGCACGCACTTTGCACTTCTTTTTCTTTGCTTTTTTTTCTTCTAAGGTAGAGTCTCACCATGTGGCCCAGGCTGGTCTCCATCCTGGGCTTAAGGCCCTTCCACCTCTGCCTCCTCATAGCTGGGACCAAAGGCAAATGCCACTACATTAGAATTTCTTTAACCTACCTCTGTGTTGGCTCCAAATTAATTGTCTTCACCTGTCTCCAATTTTGTAAAACTTGTTTGTTTTTTGAAGGTGCGAGACATAATCACTTGGTCCCTTTGGTACATTTATTCCCAGAGTACTCTATAAGGATAAAAATGGTTCACTTTTGGAGGGCCCACAGATCCTCTTAGAGGTGTGTTTCATTCATTTCTCCCATTAACAATACAAGTATGAGCTGGGCATGGTGGCACAGGCCTGTAATCCCAGCACTCTGGAGGCTGAGGCAGGAGGGTCGCTGTGAGTTTGAGACCAGCCTGGGCTACATAGTGAGTTCCAGGTCAGTCTCAACTCCATAGTGAGACCTTGTCTCAAAAAAATAAAGCAAAACAACAACAACAACAAAAACAATACAAGTATGGGGCTGGAGATTTAGCTCAGTTGGTGCCACTGCCTGCCTCACAAGTCCAAAGTCCTGAGTTCGGTTCCTGGTACCACACACACAAAAATAACAATAAATAAATAAATAAATGTTAAAATTTAAAAATAATACAAGTACGGTTTTTATTCCATCTTTTTAGAAGAGAAAAGTGTGGCCCTGAAAAATTACGTGTGTGTCCAAGTTTATACAGAATGACTAAAAGCCAAACTCTTTGCCTGTGTGAATTGTTCCAGTCCTATTATGACTGCTGTTATTTGTTTGCACATCTGTTTCCTCCTCTGAGTTATGAACTTCTTGAAAAACAGGGCTGCTTGTCTTTATTTTCTCCATGCTTTCCTGCCTAGCCTTGCATGCATAGTAACTGTGGGAGGAGGGAGTGGTATACAGGGTGCTGAACACTTGCACTGTGTCTTTTCAAGGTTATTCACATGTAAAAAACAAAAATATTTTAATAAGAATTGTGAGTAAAATTAACGAAAAGCAAAATTTGTGAGGAACACTTTTTTGCACATTGTTCTGAGACTAAGACAAGTGAAAACAAGAAGGAAATTGAGTCCTTCCCTGAGAATTTCTGTTCTCATGGGGCTGAAGTCCTAATCCTGTTTAGAGATCGCCATGCTGCTAATGCGGGCAAGCTGCAGCACAGTGGTTGCCAGGAGATGACAGGCTTTGTCGATCCAGTGTTGAGCAGCACAGGACATGGCTGAAACCCAACCTGAAATGCTTTCTCTGATTTCCAGGAGTGTTTCCGCCATGTGAATATAAGCCACTTTAAGTAGCTGTACAAGTTATCTGCGCTGCCAAAGCATGACGTAATGCCCGTCCCAGATTTGTTAGAAAATTACCTCTGCTTTCTTTATAGATTTGATAACATGTTTGTTTTGCTTGTTTTGACCTCGTAAAAATGGTGTCAAATTATGTATTTTCTTCTGGAACTTGTTAACTTGCTTGTTTTTCCTCAACATTGCTTCCTACAAGTCATCCATCCATGCTGAGACCTGTAGCTGTGACAGCTATTTCTGTCGCTGTGCAGCATTTCACTGCATCCACAGACCATCCAGCTACTTATCTAGTCTTCTGGTGGGGATGTTTGCATTGCTGCAGTTCTCTATAGACTGTCCAGTGCTGCTAAGAACATCGCTGAGTATGGACTTGGCGCATACGTGTGAGAATTTCTTAGCAAAAACATTTAGGAGAGAAACTGATGTGTGAGCGTTTGATGTGATTGCTTCCCACTGCTGAGTGTCTCTGGGGGAAAATATAGAGGGGCAGGGAGGAGGAAGGACAAGGGAGGAGGTGGGGAACAGGATGTAGACAGGAGGACGGGGAACCTCCTGGGCACAGGAAACATAATTTTTTTATTCATACATGTTTGCGGTACATAACGTCTTCGTTCGTTGTGGGGTTTGGTACAAGTGCACAGCATTTCTTATTGCTTTCAGCGCCCTCTCCTCCCCTCCCTCCTTGCAGTACATGATGCTCACGTCCCTTGTGGGACTTGGTCCATGTCCCGCACCCCTTTCCCTCTCATTTCCTTCCCCTCCCTCCCCCCTCCCCCCGCTTTTCCCCGCCTTCCATCTTCTTGTAGCAGCCTCGGGCTGTGGGGGATGTTGACCCTGCCCAAGCATGGATGAAGAGGCTCACCAGGACTGATCTAAAGGAGATAAAGAGAGATAGGTTTTGCTGTTTGAGGAATGATTATCTTGGTGGTCAAAGTTGAGGTCCCAGCATCTCTTACATCCTGTTCACCAGGAGAAGATGTCACCAGGCCCAGTTCTGTAAATTTTGGCTTGACACCTTTTGATGCTCTATTATTAGGTGCATACATGTTAAGGATTATTACATATTTTGGAAGTTTGACTTTTTATCGTGCAATTATTTCACTCCTTATCAATATTTACTGTTCTGAATTCGGCTTTGTCTGACATAATATGCTACTAACACTTTCTTTGAATCAGTGTGCTAGTATAATACATCCCTCTACATTAATTTTGCTCTCTCTCTCTATCTATATATATGGCCTTGTATTTAAAGTAGGTTTCATGAAAGCAATGAATGTTTGAGTTTGTTTTTTGATCCATTCTGATAATCTCTACCTTTTAAACAGCATTTAGAACACTAATGTTCAAAGTGATTATTGATGTAGTTAGATTACTTTCATATTTGTTATTGTTTTGTCTGCCGCCTTATTTTTTGTTCCTATTTTTGTCTTCTATTCTTTTTCTGCTTTTAAATTTGTTTAAAAAATTAATTTTATTTCTACATTTTAGATGCATATATTGATCACATTCATTTTAGAAAATCTGTCCCTGTACATGATACATCTCAATTCTTCTGTCCCCAATCCTCTCCCGGCTCTCAACCCCTTTTCCCTTCCTTATTTACAAAAGCTTTGTTTCCATTTTTTCCTTCTATTATTCTATTTTTTTCTTGCCCTTCCTTCCTTCCTTTCCCCCCTCTTATTCTGATATAGGGGGAATAGATGTAACCCCTAAACCTGCTAGCTATCCAAAGTGCAAGCTCATGTTCTCTTAAGTCAAAGAATGAATTCTAGGAACAATGGAGGTTAAGAGTAGGAAAAATTTATTGAGAAAAAGAAGACTTCTGTTTAAGAGGGACAAAAGGGGGGCTGGGAAATGGGTTGTCCACCAATCCTGCTTCTCAAAGTTGTTTTATGGGACAAAGCCATGAAGTGAGGCAAGTTCAAGGTGGAACAAAACTGTAGTTAACTAGTAAGATTATAAGTACCATCGCTTGAGTAATACTGCTCCAATGAGAAGTCACAAGGTGGTCATGAGGTGGGACAAAAATATGATCAACCAATAAGTCTATGACAAATTCAGTCACTTAGGCAATATTAATTAAATGGGGGATCAAATGGGGAAGCAAATCATGTGACCAGAGTACAAGGAACAAGCAAGGATTTTTGGAAAGTGGTGAGTGGGAGTTCTTTCCTGGAAGATCTTCATTCACCACCCAGGTGATTAATATTTCTCTAGAACATCATTCACTGCTATCCATCCTATAGTAGGTGTGGTAGTTTTTCTTCTCTTACAGCGCTGGTCCTCAGTGAATGTATCCCAATTGTCCCCCTTATTGGCTCCTCCACTGTCCTCCATGTTTGCCCAGTTGTCCTCCCTGTTGACTCCTCTTGGGCTGGCCCTGTCTAACTGCCTACAAGATATTTAATTAACTTACCTGTCTACAATAATTCCACCACCTATTTGAACATTTTCTTCTTATTTTTCAGTATCTAGTATACATTTTGGTCCATATTTACCCTTTTAATTTTTTACACCAGAAAAACAATGCAATATTTAAACATGTGTGTCTGATATATTTCACTTAAAAGTATGGTCACAAAGTGCGTCCATTTACCTAGAAATATCTCAAGTTTGTTCTTCTTTATGTCAGAATAGTATTTCACTGTATAAAACCCACACTTGTTTATCCATTCATTGGCTGATAGATATTTGGGCTGTTTCCAAGATTTAGCTATGACAAACTGAGCAACTTTAAACATGGGTGTGGGCCGGGGATTTAGCTCAGTGGTTCTGCCACTTGCCTCACAAGCACAAGGTCCCAAATTTGATCCCTTGTACAGGAAAAAAAACAAACAAAAAAAAAAACAAAAAACATGGTGCACATATATCACTGTGGTATGATGCTTTTAATTCTTTTGGGAAGATACCAAGTGAAAGGAAACAGCGACTCTCAACAACTAGGCCACACACACCAAGAGGTCTGACTGGAGATTTTATTCAGGGGAGCGGAACAGAGAGAAAGAGCAGAGATAGCAGAGGAAGTGCTGGCCTATTTATGGGGCTTGGAGCCAAAGACTTCCTTGTTAGGGTGGCGTAGGCTGCTCTTAGCCTATCACAAGCCACTTTGCCCTCTGAGGAGGGAGCTCTGCAGGAAGCTTTCGGTTTTAATTCTTTATGCTGACGTGGTCTTGGGAAAAGGAAACTCAAGACAGGGGTTTAGGGGAAGAATCCGGAAGTCCAACCTAAAGTGGCGGTGTCACAGCGTACTTTAACACGATCAATCCCCTAACACCAAGTAGGGGAATAACTGGGTCAAATGGGACTTCTGGTTCTAGTTTTCTGAGGAATGTCCACGCAGATAACCACAGTGGTTGTGCCAGTCTACATTTCCACCGAGTGTGGAGAAGGGTTCCTTTTTCCTGACAGCCCAACCAGTATTTGTTATGGGTTGTTTTAATTCCTTGCTTTCTGGAGTGAGATGAAATCTCAGTGTTGTTTTAATTTGCATCTCTTAAATGACCAGTGATGTTGAAAATTTTGTCATATATTTATTTGCTGTTTGTACATTCTCACCTGAGAAATGTCCGTTCATTTCAGATGCCCATTTCTGAATCGGGTCTTTAAATTAGGGGGTCTGATTTTTTTGAGTTCTTTATATATTCTAGATATTAGTCCTTTGAGGAAGAGCTGGCAATTTTTTTCCCATTCTGTGGCTTGCATCTTTATTTTGTTGGTGGTTTCTTTTGCTATGCAGAAGCTTTTTAAAAAATAAGATAATATCCCAGTTGCTGATTTTTTTGGTGATATTTTCTGTGTGATCAGGGTTTTGTTAAAAAGTCTTTGCTTACACCTAAAGTTCTACTTCTTCTCTCTTCCAGAAGATTTAGTGTTTCTGTCTTAACATTTAGATCTTGATCCATTTTAATTTTAGTTTAGTGCATGGTGAGAGATGTGGGACTAGGTCTAATCTTCAACATGTGGAAAGCCATTTTTTTCCAGCACCATTTATTTTTTCTCATGAGTTTATTGGCACATTTTAGGTGTACAGTCCAGTTACATTCCTCATTGGGATCTTGTACCTCTACATGACAGGTCTTCATTCTCATATTTTCCCCTTACCCCTGCCCTCCCTTCAACCCCTCCTCCCTTCCCTATTTACAAACACTTTATTTCCATTTCTTTCATTTTCTCATTTTTTTCCTTTTCCCTTATTACATTTCCCCTTCCCTTCCCCTTTTCCCTACACCTTTAGCTCTTTTCTTCCTATTTCACATTATCAGTTATATCATTAGGATCTTATGTACCATTGTAGTTTTTCACACCAGAGAAACTATTTGGTATTTACACATGTGTGACTTATTTATTTCACTTAGGAGTGTATCCTCAATATGTATCCATTTTCCTATGAATGACTCTAATTTCTGATTCTTTATGGCTGAGTAGTGCTCCATTTTATAGAAAAACCACATCTTCTTTATCCAGTCTCCAACTGATGGACAAATGGGCTGTTTCCAAGTTTTGGCTATTACAGCCTGTCCAGTGCCATTTGTTAAAGAGGCTGTATTTCTTCTAGTGAAGGTTTCTGGCCGTTTTGTCAAAGATAAGTTGGCTGAGTGTGTTTGAAATTATTTTTGCATCTTTTAATCTGTTCCATTGATCCTCTGGTTTCTTTTTGCCTGTACCATGATGCTTTTATTACAGTAGCTTTTTAGCTACTGTAATTTAAAGTCAGGGGTTGTGATGCTCCTTCCTTGCCTTTGTTGCCCAGAATTGCATTTGCTATTTTTGGTCTCTTCTGGTTCCAAATGAATTTTAAGATTTTTTTCTCTAATTCTATAAGTTATACTATTGTTATTTTGATTGGGATTCCATTAAATCTACATAAAAATTTTGGAAGTATGGCAATTGTCACTGTATTCATTCTTCCTACCTAAAAAAAAGGGATCTTTCCATTTTCTGATATCCTCTGTAATCTCCCTTTTCAGAATAGTGTAGTTTTGAATGTAAAGGACTTTTACCTCTTTCATTAGATTGATTCTTATTTCATTTTTTGATGCTATTATAAAAGAGGTGGTTTCCCTAATTTCTTTCTCAGTGAGTTTGTTATTTATGCACAGAATTGCTACTGATTTTTGGGACTTGACGTTTTATCCAGACACACTAGTGAGCTTGGTTACTAAATCTAGAAGTATTTTGGTGGAACTTTTGGGGTCTCTTATCTGATAGAGTTCTCTATGAGACAAAATGGCCCCAATGGTCCTATATTCTAAAATGGCTCCTGTAAGATAAGTGCGTTGGAATGGCTGCCACCATTCTGATGAATAACTTCCTTCATCCCTTAAAGTTTCCATGTCCTACCTCATGCATCACAGGTCATAAATAAAACTGATGCGTGAACAAGGCTTGTCTGCATAAGGAATGAATGTCCAAGAATGTCCCCTAAGTGACTGCCTATGCAGCCGACACGATCCCTGACCTGCCTCACCAGTCACCCACTATATAACCAAGCCCCTCCCCTCTCCTTTGTTACCTTTCTGCTGAGTGGGGCACCATGTGGTGCTGGCTCTACAATAAAATCTCTCATAGAGCTCTGTCGGTGTGCAGAGTGATCTTTGGCAGGCGCCGGTTTCTTTCAGCTCCCACTCCTAAAATGATTCCTGCTTACAGAAATGAGCCACATTGGGGAAAAGTGAAACCTAACCCCGCTGGACAAGCAAAACCTAACTTGTTGCTCCATCCTGTTACCCATGTGATCCTCACCTTCTAATCACCCAGCACCTTGTCGCTAGCCCCACAACCGACTCTCAGGATACTCTCCCCACTGTGCTTCTATTACTCCCTATCTCAGGAGCTAAATGAGGATAAAATGGTGGGAGACTCCTTGGCCTCTCTACAACAGCAGATCAGTTCACTGGCAGTCATGGTACTTTCTCTGGGCATAATCACAGCAGAAAGAGGGGGGACCTGTCTCTTCCTGGGAGAAGAGTGCTGCTACTTTGTAGATCAGTCAGGAAGCATAAGAGACAAGGTAAAAGAATTTAGAGAGTGCACAGAAAAGCACAATCGAGGTCTAGATAGCTTACAACTACTATCAGGATGCCTTGAACAATGGCTCCCCTGGCTCCTTCTTTTCTTAGGACCCCTTACCATCCTTTGTATAATTTTGCTTTTTGGTCCCTGCCTATTTTGCTGTTTTCAAAATTCCTTGCAGAAACACATGTGGGCCTTCACCAGCCAGACAGTTTGTGAACTCATCATGGATGGCTACCAGCCCCTTGCTATTGATGCTGGCTCAACCTACTGAGACCACACCTTGGCTGCCTAAAGCCCCCCCCCCCCAAATGCCCCTTTGCCAACAGGAAGCAGCTACAGAAAGAGACCTTTGCCCCTATTCCATAACAATAAGAGTCTGGAATGATAGAGTTCTCTACCAGACAAAATGGCCCCAATGGTCCTACATTCTAAAATGGCTCCTGTTCCTAAAATGGTTCCTGCTTACAGAAATGAGCCACTTTGGAAAAGTGAAAACTGCCCCCTCTGGAGAAGCAAAACCTAACTTGTTGCTCCACCCTGCTACCCATGTGACCCTCACCTTCCAATCACCTGGCACCTCATCGCTAACCCCATAGTACCACCAATTCTCAAGTCTCACAATACTATCCCTTCTGCACCACCCTATATGAACTTCACCCCGGTTAGTCTTGCTTTCTGTCACCATTGTTTGAGGCAGCCCAGCAGCTTTTCCCTCCCAGTAAAGTCTTGCCTCAGGTGCTCCTGTTTCAGCTCATTTTCTTTCAGTATCATGTCATCTGCTAATAATGATAATTTAACTTCTTCCTTTCCTATCCTTATTACTTTTTCTCTTGTCTAATTGCTCTGGCTGTTTCCAGAACTATATTGAATAGGAGGGGTGATAGTGAGACATACTTGTTTTGTACCTTACTGTAGAGTGAAAGCTTTCAGCTTTTGCCCATTTAGTATGATGTTGGCTGTTGGTTTGTCATATATGGCTTTTATTGGATTGAGATAAAGACCATCTATTCCAAAGGTTGGGCATGGTGGTGCATGCCTGTAATCCCAGCACTCAGGAGGCTGAGGCAGGAGGATAGTTATGAGTTCAAGACCAGCCTGGTCTACATAGTGAGTTCCAGGTCAGTCTCAACTACATAGTGAGATCCTGTCTCCAAAAAAAAGAAAGAAAGAAAGAAAAGAAAAAAAAGCATCTAGTCCAATTTTCTGTATTTTTTTTAGTCATGAATGGGTGTTAGCTTTGTCAAATGCTTTTTCTGCATCTCTAGTGATGATCGTGTAATTTTTATCCTTGGTTCTGTTATGTGGTGTGGTGTATTACACTTATTGATTTGTGTGTGGTGAACCATCCCTGAATCCCTGGGATAAATCCTACTTAGTCATGGTGTATAATCTTTTTGATGATTTGCTGCATTCTGTTGGCTAGTATTTTATTGAAGATGTTTGCAACTATGTTCATTAGGGAGATTGACCTGTGTTTCTCTTTTTCACTTGGATCCTTCTCTCATTTTGATATCAGAGTAATGCTAGCTTCCAGGCACAAATTTGTGAGTATTGCTCCCCTTTCAATTTCATTAAAGATTTTGAGGAGTAGTGGCATCAAATTTCTATTAAATTTCTTATAAAATCCATCAATGAATCTGTAAGGACCTGGGCTTTTCTTTGTTGGTAGGTTTTTAAACATATCTTACATTTGATAGACTAATACTGGGTTATTTGGAGTATTTATATCTTAATTAAGCTTTGGCAATGCATGTGCATCTAGGAATCTGTCCACTTCTGTGTTTTCTATCTTATTAGAATATAGGTCTTTGAAGTAGGTATTGATGATCTTCTGGATTTCTGCAGGCTCTGTTGTGATTTTACCCTTTTCATTGTTATTGGATTTGAGTCTTTTCTTTTTCTTTTTTTGGTACCAGGGGTTGAACTCAGGACCTTGTGCTTGAGAGTCAGGCATGGTGCCACTGAGCTAAATCCCTATCCCTTCTTTCATTTTTTTGATAAGGTTGACTAAGGGTTTATCAATTTTATTTAACCTTTCAAAGAACCAACTCTTTGATTCACTGATTATTTGTATTGTTTTCTTAGTCTCAGTTGCATTAATTTCTGCTCTGACCTTTATAATTTCTTCCCCTATTCAAGGTTGTTTTTTCTTCTTTTTCTAGAAACTTGAAGTTCAACATGAGGTTCTTTGAGCTCATTCTGTTTTTGTGATGTGGGAATTAACCACTATAAATTTCCCTCATAGGACTCCTTACATTGCTTCTCATAAGTTCTGATATATTGTACTGGCATTAGTGTTTAATTTTAGAAACTGTCTAATTTTTTCTTTATCTTCACTTGCAAGCCATTGTTGCTCAGGGTACTTATTTAGTGTCCTGGTGTTTATACAGGTTTTGTAGTTTATTTTTCCATTGATTTCCAATTTCTTTGCACTATGATCTGATAATATGCATGGGTTAATTTCAATTCCTTTGCATTTATTTAAGCATGTTCTATGAGCTAGTATGTGGTCTACTATGGTGAATGTTCTGTATTGAGCTGAGAAGAATGTGTATTTTTGTGCTGTGATCTGGAACACTGTAGACATCTACTAAGTCTATTTGTTCAAAAGTTTGGTTCAGTTCTGATATTTATTTATGTATTTATTTATTTGTCTAGTTGATGTGTTTGTGACTTGATATATTGAGGTCTCTCATTTCAAATGTATTAGTGCTTATTTAATTTTTTATGTCCATTAATATTTGTTTTCTATAGTTATGTGTCTGGTATTTGGTGCACATATATTTATGATTTTTATCTCTTCCTCTTGGATTGCTCCCTTAGCAAGTATGTAGTGACCTTCTTTGTCTCTCCTAATGAATCTTGCCCTAAAATCCATTTTTTTCTGGACAGACAATAGCTACCTCTGCTTTTTTCTGGATTCCTGCTGGAAGCTGCAATATTGATTATGTCCAAAGCATGTGCAGGTTGTAAAAAGTTAATCCCCAAATTGGTGTACTGGAAAAGTGAGTCTGACTGAAACTATGTGACTCACAGAAGCATCTCATGAGCCCTGAAGTAGCATACAGGTTATCATGACCTCCCTGATAACAGCCAAAGTCAAGACCAGAGTAATGGCCCATGAAGCTGTGGGGCTGATATAAGATAACATGCATAGCTGAACTCAGAGTAATTTGCACCCAAATTCCATTCCCACAACTAGTACCTTCATAATTAGGAGAATGTTCTAATTACAATCATATATTTTGTCTATCTTGTTTCTAATTTGAAAATACTTTGTCTCTTCTCTTTAAAGACAGGCAAGCATTAGTTTCCATAGAAACCACACAAACATCATATCTGTACACATAGCTCACCTTTACTCCAATTGATGAATAATAAAAATCAGTGGTTAAGGCTAACCAGAGTCTTTTGCTGGGCATCCAGCATTGGCTGTTTTAGCTCCCTCTTTTTTCTCTAATTTGTCTTTGAGTTTTACTTCAGCCTTGTACTGCATACTGAGCAGGAGACTAGAGCCTACTGCAGAGGTTTTTAGCAGGCTCCTGTCACATGGTATATTGTTTTTCCTGTGATTTTCAGTCTATGAATTTCTTTTTGAGTTAAATGTGTTTCTTGTATGCAGCATATTATTGGATCTTGCTTCTTGATCCATTCTAATAATACATTACTTTTGATTGGTGAAATGGGACCATTTACATTAATGGTTATAACTGATATGTATTGACTTGTCCTTGTCATGTTAATTTCCTATTATTGGATCCCTTTTTTGCTCTCCATTTAATTGCTTGCCTTACCTTGTAGATTCATTCTATTGGGGTTCATGGAATTCTAATCTAACTTATCTCTTTCTAGAACATCCTTCAGAACATTTTGGAGTGCTTATTTGGTGGTCATGAATTTCTTCAGTTGTTCTTTATCATGGAAGGATTTTTTTCTCCATCAATTTGGAAAGATAGTTTTGCAGGGTACACTAATATGGACTGGAGATTGTTTTCTTTTAGGGCTTGAAATACTTCAGTCCAAGTTCTCCTTGACTTAACTGTTTGTATTGAGAAGTCTGCTCTGACTCCGATAGGCTTTCCTTTATAGGTGACTTGCTTCTTTTCTCTAACAGCTTTTAATATTCTGTTTTTGTATTGTATTTCTGGAATCCTGTCTAGTATATGCCTTTTATTGATCATGGCTAATTAGAGTTTTATATGCCTCACTTATCTTTCTGGCAATTTCTTTTTCTGAACTTGGGAAGTTTTCTGCCATTACTTTTTTGAACAGTTTTTTAATGTCATTTGCACTATGTTCTGCTTTTTCATTGACCAAACTTTTGTTTTTTTTCTTGCATCATCTAACAGTTATAATTGATTTTTAATGGTCCCCTGCTTTTTATTGAGATAGGTTCTTGTTATGTAGTTCAGGCTGGACTTAAACTGAGGATGTAGCCCAGGCAGGACTGAAACTCACAGCTCTCTTCCTGCTTCAGCTTCCCATGTGCTGGGATTACAGGCTTGCACCACTATGCCCATCTTCTTGCAATTTTTAAGAAGTCTTTCATTTGATGGTCGACATCTTATATTCTACCTTCACATTGGTTGATTTTACTGCACATACATTCAATAGAATTTTTAATCTCCTGGATATCTTTTTGTACCTGGTTCATGGATTCTGTTTCTTTCCCATGGTGGACGTTCATGGTTTCCTTCATTTTCCTAAACTCCCCTATTTTTAAAAAATCTGTATCTACTCTAGATTTACTAACCATATCCTTTATTATGGTCATCATCTTAATTTTCTGAGAAATTATTTCTAATTTTTTTCTAGACCCTCATTCATCTGCTTTGTTGCTTCTGCTGTTACCATTTCAGAGAGTTCAGGTGGGTGGCTTTCATTTTTGCGTGTATGTATGTGTGTGTTGATGCTTGTAAATTGGTTAGGTAGGTAGTTTTATTGCTAGTATTAAGAACGCCTTATGAAATGAGTACTTTTCAGAGTTATCTTCTAGAACCTCTTTTTGTCTACTGGCAACACATTCTCAATTTTTGTTTGAAACTATTTCTCCTTCCCCTTTGAAGTATCATTTCACAGGGTGCAGAATTTTAAGTTTTTTTTTCTTTCAACACTTGATTTTTTTTTTTTTTTTTTTTTTTTTGTTCTGGGTTGAACTTAG
>NW_022900916.1:68442801-68472665 GCF_012274545.1 Fukomys damarensis
TTTTTTTTTTTTTTTTTTTTTTTTGGTACTGGGGATTGAACTCAGGCCCTTGTGCTTGTGAGGCAGGTGCCAGAACCACTGAGCTAAATCCCTGGCCCTCTTTCAACACTTGAATATTTCTCCACATTCTTCTTGCTTGCATAGTGGCTGAGGAAGAGGTGGCTATAATCTTTTCTTTGTACTTTTAGAGCTTTGGTGTTTTTAGTTTTGGCTTCTGTCAAGGTTTTTTCTTTATGAGTTTCTGTGGTTTGAATTTAATATGCCTAGGCATAGCTTTTTTAAACTTTGTTTTCTTAAGTTTGCTGTGGATTTCTTGAATAAATGTACAAAGATTTTTTTCTTCTCACTAAACATCCAAATTTTCATCAAAGCTGCCTGTGTGAGACTGATGGTTTCTCCCATTTGTTCTACTCTGGGCTGGTTCAGGCCATAAGGCTCTCGATTTACTGCAAAGCTAAGAACTTCAGATATTGCTGATATTCATAAGTATTTTTCCCATGGACAACATGGACACAATTCTATTGATGAGCAATAAAATTAGGTAAAACAAAGGAGACAGAAGCCTAGTACTGGTCCACAAGCTCAGGTGGTTCCACCATTGGGAGTGCAGCCTATGCTGAGAGGAGGTGCCCACCTGGCAAATGCACACTGGACCTGGGGAGTGAGGCTGCAGAAGACCAACCCACACTTGGAGGAGGACTCTGGGTGGAAGAGTAGGAGGAAGTGTGTGTCTCTGGGCACACTAGGCAGCAGGGCCACTCCTCATGAAATATCCTTGAAGGCTGATTACCCCGATTACCAGTCAGGGACCACGGAGCTCATGCAGAATCATTGTGATCCAAGAGTAGAAGGTGTTTTTGAGGAATTATCTTCCAACCTGGCTACCTCCTGACAGAGTTCTTCTAGCAAAAATATCAGAGGCCACATACTGATAATTTTTATTTGTAGCTCAGTACCGGCATTTTAAGCAGAAACTCTAGGTGGCAGGGAAAACAGTAGCCTTCTGTAAGACTCATCAATAACCTTACTACTTCTTGCTCCTTAACAAATGATAACAGCTCTTCACCAGAGAATCCAAGAAACAAGACAGTGAAAAATGCAAGCAATTGTCTTACTTCTTCCTTTGAAAATTCGGAGTTGATCTTCCCATGGTTTAAAATATTGAGTGTAGGGGAACCCATCTGATGGTTCAGGAAATCCTAGAGAAATTCCACAGCAGTCTCTGCAAGGAAAAGAGCAAACTGGTTGTTTTTGCACAGATTCAAATGTTTTGCCAATATTTCATCAAAGGCTGTCAAGAGTCTTTCTTTTGTTAACTGTGCAAAATCTCTCCTAAGTTCAGCCTCCAGCTGTGTCAACAAAAATATGGTGTAGTCAGCAATCTATGTGCCTTGAATTTCATCAGTGCAATTTTCCCATATGGTAACATGATTTTTAACATAAAAGTATAGATCATTGTCAATTCTTCTAATACTAAAAGTATCTCCTAAGTAACATCAAGAAAAAATAAAATCCTCTAAGTTGGTAGGACTTACAAAAGGTCCATGTGCCAGTGTGGCTTTAGTTTGCTGCAGGTAACTGAAGTAACTGACCCAATCCTGCCTCAACAACAGCAATCTTGAACAGTGTTTTGGAGGAATTGCCTGAGGTGATGCTAACCCTGTTTTAGGATTATGTGAAGTTGAGTCCGTAGTGAAAACCAATGAAGATTCAGAAAACCCACCCAGACTGCCTGAAGATCTGAGCAATCTCCTTGGATGCCAGCAGCTCACCTAAAAGACAGGGCTATTCCTTTCCAATCAGCAAAACAGATCACTCAGCCCACTCCCTACACTGTCAGCTTAATTAAGCTAAAAGAATGGCAGTAGAGTGTCAGCTTTCCAAGGCATCAAATATTTTGGGGAATAACTGGAAAACTTGTCAACTGGAACCATGGTGCATGGAGGATGGTCTCACAGAAGAAATCAGCAGCTGCATGCAACCAAGTAACTGAGACTCTCATCTCACATCTGGCTTGGCTGTGGGCATGCTGTTGATACCAGCTTTGCCTATCCTTTCCTCCCAGACAGTTTAGGCAGTGCTTTAAAAAAAATCTTTAAAAATTAGTACATATACCATACATATTGATCATATTCATCATAGTATATTCAGTATATTTTAATTCTTTTTTCCCATTCCCCCTCCCCTTCCTTCATAGCTTTTGAAATTTATTCTGCTTGATATTCTTGGAGTTTCTTCAATCTGTGGGTTGATACTTTTTGGAGAAATTCTCAGGCATTAGTGTTTCAACTATTTCTTTTTTTTTCCTTTCTTCTTCTGATCTTTATGTTTTTGCAGTTGTCCAACAGTTCTTGAATATTCTGTTTGTTTTTCTTTATTGAAGATTTCTTTGAGGTGTCCTTAAGCTTGAAGACTTTTTCCTCAGCCATGAAAGGCATTCTTCGTTTCCATTAGTGGTCCTAATTACTAGCATTTGTGATTCTTCCTTTAGAATTCCATTTTTGCATGCACTACTCATCTGTCCTTGCATGTTGTCTACTTCATTCATTAGAGTCCTTAGGGTGTTGCAGAATTAAAGAGGCCAGAGACAAATGTGCGAAACACAAGGGTTTATTAAGGTGTGTACAAGCCCAGCAGATTCTTACCCAAAGGCTGAGTCCAGGACAAAGAAAAGGAAGAGCTCTGGTTTTATATGTGTGATTAAATAGGTTGGTCTTCCTAGTGGTGAGAAACTGCTAGGTGAGCAAGTAGTTTCCATAAGCAGGACAAAGGCAGTTAATCAAGTAGTGACTGTTTTTGCAGCTTAGCATATTGGGATCTTATAAAATCAAGGGGGCCATAAAATATTACTTAGAAGAGCAAAGGTACTAATTTTATTTGTAGTAGAACAAAGAACACAGCCATAGAGAGGAGGAAGTCTAAGGGGAAATTGCCTAAAGTTGGGGGAACTTGTTTTTCCTTTTTCTTTTCAAAGTTCTGCTTCATTTCTTTCTTTGATGTTTTGTATAAATAAGTTATAATAGAAAGAATTGTCATTACTCTCTTTTACCCTGTTATGTGGGGGTAGCTCCCTACGGAGCAGAGGTTGGTACTTGTTCAGAACCATTAGTTGAGTGGTGGTGTGTCTGTCTATTAAAGTCTCTGTGGACAACTAGATATTTCTGACAAGTAGGGGATAAGGCAAGGGAGAGTTATAACAAAAAGGAAAAGAGACTTCTGCTCTCACTGTAACTCTGTGTTGATCCTCAAGCTTTGGCTGTGCAACGACTTAGTCAGCTTCCAGATTGATTGGTTGGAGCAGGGCTGCTCTGGCTGTGGCTCAGTTTTGCTGTAGGGCCAGCCAGTTCAGGTGATCTGGATTCTGTTAGCTGATCCTCTTGTCTTGGGCTGCCAGCTTTAGCCAACTTGGTGGATCCAAGGCATAATTCCTGCAACTTTAACAGTAGTGGGATGGAAAAAACTACAGTATGGGTCTCATCTCATATTGGTCCTAGGGTACTTGGATTCTAATTCTTGACCCAAACAAAGTCCTGGGGATTGAAGGGGTTTATTGGGTCTGCAGCCTTATGGGTATTCTCTTCTGTACCAAGCCATGGATGTCTTTCATGGCTATTCCCAAAGCTCTCAGTCAATTCCCCTAGTTTGCAGAGATCACCCTTGGTTTGATCTATGATTAGGGATGGACAGATCTCATAAGGGGATTACCCAGTTTGTTTGTTGGGGGTTCACAGACTTGGAGGAGGACCATGGACAGGATCAGATCCCACCTTATTTTACAACAATTGTTTGAGTGTCTGGTTCATGTACTCCACTTTTTCTGAACTCTGTGGTTGGTAGGCTATGTATAGTTTTCATTTTATTTTTAACATTCATGTGAGCCCCTGGGTTATCCTGGCTGTGAGTGCCAGTCCATTGTCTGGCCCCAAGGTCAGGAACAATCTGAATCTTGGAAAGATGTCCCTTAACAGTACCTTTGTCACTTCTTAGGCCTTTTCTGATTGGGTGGGGAAAGCTTCAACCCATCCTGAAAAAGAGCAGTCAAGCACCAATATACTGCTTGGGGCAGTTCAGCGAAGTCCGTAAACAAGATCACATAAGGGGTAAAACCCATTTCTTGAATAGCTGGGTGTCAAGTGGGCCTTTACCTTGGGTACTTTTGAGCACATGTTAAGCACTGTTCACAAACAGCTCAGGTAATGGCAGTGAGCCACACACATAGAAATGATGGCTTAATAATGTCTCTAGGGTCATTTTTCCCATGTGGGACTCTTGATAGAATTACTTAACAAACCTAGGGGCCATCATTTCAGGGATGGCCAGTCTCCCATTGGAGAATTTCTATTATCCTTTCTTGATATAATTTCTTATTTTTTTTTTTTTTTTTTTTTTTTTTTTTTTTTTTTTTTTTTTTTTTTTTGGCAATCAGGATTTTTCATTTGAAGAGTGATTTGGGGTCTCCAGGAGAGGAGGCTCTAGGGTGAGGGGCATGGCCAGGGCCATTCTTTCAGGTTGTAGGGCTGTCATAGCTGCCTGTTTTGCTTTCCTGTCTGTCTTTTGGTTGCTTTTGGCTTCCAGTGTTTTATTCTGTTGGTGTCCCTTGTAGTGTATAACAGCAACTATTTTTTTTTGCTGGGGGGCTCATACAGTATCTGGGAGCTGTAAAATTTCTTTGTATTTTATTGCTTTCCTCCCAGCAGTTAGAAGCTCTCTTTGTGCATACCACTCCATGGCCATGTAACATAGTAAAGGCCTATTTGGAATCATTATAGATATTAGCCTTTTTTGTCTTTTGTTAGCAAAAGAGCCCTTGTCAGGGCTCTCAGCTCTGCTTTCTGGGCTGAGGTTCTAGTAGTCAGAGGCTGTGCCTCCATCACAGGGTCCAGCATCACCACTGCATACCCTGCCCATTGGACTCCTAGTATAAAACTACTTCCATGTGGGAAGTATTCAACATCTGGGTCTCTGAGAGGGTGATTTGTGAGCTCTCCCTGGCCTGAGAATACATCATCCATGGTTTGCACACAGTCATGAAGGTGGGGGCAGTGCCCTCCCAGTTCAACTGGGAGCAAAGTAGCTGGGTTAAGAGTATTCACCATTTCTACAGTTGCATGAGGATTTTTCATAGAAGCTCCTGACACTGAATCATCCTTGGATTTGATAACCAGTGGTGCCGCTTCTAGTCCATTAAGGTTATAACTGAATGTGGCACTTAAATAATCAGTTGTTTCAAAGTTAGCTTGTCAGCCTCCTGTATCGTCAGGGTGGTGGCAGCAAGTTCCCCAAGGCACAGAGACCACCCTAGGCCCACAGTCTAACTGTTTTGTTAGGTATGCCACTGGGCAATGCCAGGATACCAGGGCATGAGTTAGGCCTCCTACAGCCATTCCCTTATGTTTATGGACATACAGGAAGAAAGGCTTGGTTATATCTGGCAGTCTTAAGGTTGGGGCCTGAGTCAGGGCCTCTGATTTTTTCAAATCCTCTTTCTTGGTCAGTTTCCCAGAGGAGGGACTGACTCCTTTCCTCTCTTTGGTATCTTCATATAGGAGCTTAGCCATAAGTGAGAAATTTGGGATCCAGATACAACAAAATCCCACTGGCTCCCAAAACTATCTTATCTGGCATTGAGTAGTTAGGATTTGGAGAGCACAGACAGCCTGCTTTTAGGTGCTCCTCTTCTGTCACTATGATGCCTAAATGTCTGACCTTTCATGGGCAGATCTGTGCCTTTGTTTCAGACACCTGGTACCCAGCCTTCCAAAGTAGATGAAGGAGGTCTTCAGTTCCTTGATAGCAGTCCTCACAAAGTAGGGCTGCCACAAAGAGGTCATCTCTATACTGCAGCAAGGTGCAATTGTCCTCTGGTGTGATGAAGGCTTTGATCTTGGTAGCTAGCATCCTTCTAAAGACCATAGGTTTCCCTGGTGTGAAAAACGAAAAGTGTAAAATAAGGATTAAAATGTATAATTGATATTGGGTAATAGGAAGAAAAGGTCTAAAAGAGTAGAGCAAGTGGGAGGGGTAGGGGAAATGTAAAAAGGGAAAAGAAAAAATATGTAAAAAGGAAAAACATGGAAACAATGTCTTTGTAAACAGGGAAGGGTGGAGGGGGTGAAGAGAGGTCAGGGATATGGGGATAAAGGAAGAACCAAGACCTGTCATGTAAAGGCACAAGATCCCAATGATGATTGTAACTGTATTGTATGCCTAAAATGTACCAATAAATTTAATAAGGATAAAAAAATAAAGAGTGATGAGAAGGCATTGAAAAAAATAAAGAGAAAAGTAATTAACACAGAAATTTGGTATCAGAGAAGTGGTGTTGTTTCTGTGACATTACTTGGCCATGTGGTTCAGAGCTTTTGAAACAGGCTTGTGAGAAAGGAAAGATTCAGAGATGCTGGCTGTAAAAGTACATCTGGAACACCTTAGGCTGTTCTATATGGGAAGTTCTGGTCAGAAGTCAAAGACCAGAAAGCCAGTAAAGATCAGGCTTGGGAGGAAGGACTGCATTGGGTCTTCAACTCTGGATGATGGTGTTATGGCTTGGCAGAAAGTTTGTCTGTATTTTGCTCATGTCCAGAGACTTTGCTTGAGACTGAGCTTAAGGTGGTGGACTAATTCATCTCACAGAAGAAATCTGAAGGTAGGCTAATGTTGAGGCTGTGGCATGGCTGCTGTTGTGGGCTTTTAGCCAGATCTACGTTGGGAATCAGATAAGATCGGGAATGTTCTGGGTGGTATGGCCATAGACTATGTTGAGAATCAAGAGCAAAGATCCCAGCAGAGTTATTTAAAATGTTTTGAATTTGGCCAGAAGGGCAGCTCCAGGAAAGCTGTGGACTGCAAAGATAGAGCAGAGATCTTGATTGCTGAGGATGTAGAGGAGAATAGAAAAGATGTCCTGAGGGCTTCACAAGAAGCAGCAGGACTCCACCCTCTGCAGCCTCAAAATTGCAAAAGCGAGGGACTTTGCTGTGAGAAGAAAGCTCCCTAGCACTGTGTTTCGGAATGGCAGCAGCCTAGAGAATTCGTTCCTTGTAATTGGATTCAGAGTGTTCAGCAACCCAGGCTCTCAACCTCTACCATCAAGAAAGGGAAGTCTGGCTACTGCCCCAGCTGGCAGCAGACCTTGGCATCGTCCGTGGCACTGCTTTTAGCTGCAGGGAGAATGCAGGAGTTGTGGGGTCAGGAAGGGTTCCACCCTTATTTCAGAAGAAGGCTCGGGAGGCCAGGCAGCAAGTGTGAAGACTAGTGTGAAACCGAAGGCACAGCAGAGATCCCAGAAATTCGAGGAAGCCCGGAGTGTGGATCGTGTGAGTAAAATCGTGGTTCATTTGATCACTTGGGTCTTCCTCATTTCCCTCCTAGAGTAATAGTTCTGACTTTTCCCTCTGGGGTGATGCCTTGGGTGCGCTGTCGTCGGATCCTGGCCTTGGTAAGGGAGGGTAGACTGGGATATGAAGGGGAGGGGAATCTCTACCTCAGCTCTTGTAGAACCATTTTTTTTTCTTTCTCTTTTTGCTACATTTCCTTTGTTCCTAAGGCTCCTGGCAGAGCCGGTTCCTTCCCTTTCACTTTAGGCTCACAAGTGTTTTGCAGTACGCCACCAGACAGGGCTATAGCCATATGTGTCCGGTCTGCACTATATTGAGCCGTGAGTTGATGTGAGGAAACTGGTCTGGATGCGCGGCTGTCCTCCATTCCTGGTCACCACCCAATATACATGCTTAGCTTTCCTCTTATCTGTTGTTCCTTCAGTTGCCTGTGGAACATCAAAGGAAGGCCATCAACTTCATAAAGAGTTCTCAGTCTCTGGGGGAATGGTTGGCTTTACTCCATTGTCCCCTGTAAGCCTTCCTTGAGTTCCTTAACATAATTCTAATTGCGTGGATTTTCACACTTTTCTTCCCCTGTCCCCCCTGTTAAGGCATGAATCACTCTCTCAGTCACTTTTGCTTTATGCTGATTTGCCTGCCTCCCTTGCAGGAGTTTTCAGACACCACTTAGCAATTGGAGGATTCACATAAGCCTGAACTCGGACCCCACGACCTATTTATCACTTGCGGGTGCCTCCATAAGTCTTACGTGGACTGCCATTAGTCCTGGTCGGTCCCACACTGGCTCTAGGCATACAGTCTATGGTAGGAGATCTGCAGCCCCACACGCTTCACTGTGCTCACCCACACACAACCATAGTTACACCTCTTGTGAACCATTCTTGCTTTGGATCACACTTGAATTCCCGACTTGGTGTTTTAGGTTTTTGTTTGACTCATTCTGGGCCAAGCTACTCGGCACACCTTGAGAGGTGATTAAACTCCCCTTCCATCTTTATGGGATGGGTCCTGCCTCAGACCGCAAAACCTTACTGCAGTCCTGCAGTGCAATGTTCCAGAATCATCCTGCAGCCAGTTCTGTTGCACTGACAAGGGAGGGTATCGGGCCGTGGGAGAGCTGATTTCCTGAGTTTCAGTTTTACCTGGTGGGACCGGGGGTCTTGGGATCTCTCTCAGCTCAGAGTCCCTGGGGCCTGCAGGCAAAGGAGACAGCAGGATTGTCATCTCTGGTCCCTTCATGGTCCCACAGATTTATTTATTTATTTATGATAAATTCCAAAGGTTTATTGCATCAAATGCCACAGAAAGTAGATCAAAATAATACATGAACATGTTATGCCCAAGTCGCGAGGTCCCCAAAGACCACCAAGGAGTCAGGTCCCATGCAATTACACGAGGAGTTTATTACAAGCTCGAGCCTGGACCCTCATACTGCACGGACTGATCGGATCAGAAAACGAGAGTCCAGACCCATCTTTGAAGCAGGATTATATAGGGTTAGGGAGGCTCTCCCTTTTTATTGACGCTATCTTTACCTTTTGATTACATTTGGATATCTGGGGTATTTACCGGAAGTTACTAATACCTATGGGTGGGGAGGTGCACAGAATCAAGTTCCTTTTTTTAAAGAACATTTGATTAATCAAATTCTATAATGAACAGAACATGTGATTATCATAAGCAACTGTAGGGAAGAAGATTCATCTTTGGTCCATAAAAAGAGGAACCAAAACACAGGGTGGAAGAAGAGGAACAGAAACACAGGGTGGAGATTGTCTAGGACAGAATGGAATTTTTGCAGCTCTGTTCTGGGCAAGGGGCACAGAGGTGGGCACAGGGCACAGCGGGAGCCCACCTCTACCTGAAAACTTGGTCCTTACAAGCAAGTTTTAAGAAAAGTTTCTCTACACTGACACTAGCCAACTCATCAAAAATAGTTCCTTTCAATTTCTCTTAATGAAGCTTTAATAGTAACAAATCCCAGAATTTTCTGTTTTTAGCCACCACTGAAAATTAAGCACACTGTAATCTCACTTCCCAAATATATGGCTAACCAAAGTTTGA
Organism: Fukomys damarensis; assembly: GCF_012274545.1. Taxonomy (NCBI): domain Eukaryota; kingdom Metazoa; phylum Chordata; class Mammalia; order Rodentia; family Bathyergidae; genus Fukomys; species Fukomys damarensis. The sequence goes on from NW_022900916.1 coordinate 68,452,206, forward strand.
CACTTAAAAATTAACATTTAGACTGGGTTGTTTGATTTAGTAAAAATTATATTAAAATATTCTGTCTCCTCAAGGACAGGAAAAAACCAAATGGTTCTCATTAACTGAGAGAAGCTCAAGACCTGTCTAATTTAATGGCTAAAATATGCATGAACAAAATACTCCCCACACTAGGCCACTAATGGAAAACCCAGACATTTAAAAGAATTCTTTATGTGCAATCAACTTTAGTGAAGAGCCTAGATAGCTAAAGACTGTTCTTTTATAAAATCTGAGAACCTAATTATAAGAGCCCAAACAACAGTTTAGTATCATTTAGCAAGTGGGAAATTTCTTCCCTCCAAAAAGAGTTAATTCTGAAAAATATGGTTAAGTTCAAAAAGTCAAAATGTGTAAACAGCAGTTCCGTGGGATATGAAAAGATTATAATTACTTTCATTAAAAAACAGCACATTTCAGAAAAATGAATTAAAACCTTTTCAAAGAGCTATTTAACACTGATGAAAAAAATACTTTGGAATGTTCATTGTGTTTAAAATGCACACGATTGCCTTTACATTCATATCACGTATCCGTTTGTTAAACATAAAACTGCAGCAAGCTAGGAGAGAGTCCCATCACGGTAACACTGACGGACTTCTGCTCTGTCCAGCCTCGCTGGTTTGCTCAGAAAAGCGACGCTGCACAAGTCCCACAAGACTCACAAGTTGAAGAAACCCTAAAGGTCGAATCTGTCAAGTGAGGCAGATGTCATTTTGTATTTCATCCCGCAGTGGGCACGGGGAGGGCGGTCCTCTTTGGCCGAGGGGAGCCCGCTTGCGGAGGGGCAGTGGATGAATCTCATCTCAGCACAGATCCGAGAGGCGTTCTCTCTCACTCGGGGAAGAGGTTGAGTTTCCCACGAAGTGTGGACGGCTGTGCAGGGGCAGCAGCATTCCCAGGCTGTTCGGTAGGTACAGCACACTCGAGGATCAGCCTCTGACTGGAATCCCCCACATGTGAACAGGCGGCTCCCACAGGCTTCGGCCCTGCGGTCTGGAAGGCCAGAGTTCTCCCAATTGAGGGCTGAGCTAAATATTTTGTGCATGGAGCTGAGAATCGGCCATTTAAAGCTCAGTGTGCCTGGATGGGGCTCATTTCACACGCTCCTGGGTGAACAAGGAACAGAACTCACTCTCTCTCCTGTCCTTTTATCAGAAGGAGGCAAAGTGCCTGAAGGCGTAAACAGGGAGAGGGGACTGGAGAGGGTGCTCGGGCCCTGCGGGCTGGAGGGAAAGGCTGTGACCAGACACCAGCGAGGCTCATTCTCGCACGAGGGAAGCACAGCCGGGCGGGACCCCAGGGAGGGCGAGTTCTCGTCCTCAAGCATAACAGCAAAACTGAAAAAGACCGGAAAACTTCAGTTTTGTGAAAGACATCAATTAAAAGTTAAACTCTTACAAGCCGCGAGGCACCCACTGAGCTCCTCCAGCGGGCGGAGGGGAGGTGCTGAGGGTGCCCAGACCCCCACAGCTGACCTGGATTCGGACAAGAACAGGGACAAACGGAAGTCCCTGGACGGTTTACCAAAGTCTGTCCCCGGACGAAGGCCGGCCTTGCAGGGGCAGCTCCCGCCCGTCTGCGGCCGGTGTTCCGTCTGTTTCTCTGCTCTAGAGCTGCGCACAGCCCGAGGCACGGTTTTATCGTAACTAAACTTGGGGGTTTAGAAAAAGTGAACTAGAATAATAATTGTTCACCTTGCTAAGCTTCACATGGGGGTCAAGGGCATCTCTGGAAAGACTCTGAGGAGGACGTAGGAATTAGAAGGTGCAGCGCGGTCCTGCAGGAATTCCCACCGGACGCGGACTGTTCCGAAATATGCGGAACTGCTGCAGACCCCTTTCCCCCGCCAGCTGCGCCCCAAAGGCTACTGCGGGAGGGCGCCGAGTCCCCAGCACCTCCCAGCTCAGGCCCCGCGGTCCCCGAGTCCCGGTAACCCGAGGAGAGAGGGGGCGGGGGAGGTTCCGGAGCCGCCTGCTGCTGGGCGTCGCGCGGTCCCGCGCCCGGCCCGGTGCTGCTCTCCGCAGCAGGCCCGCTCTGCTGTCTTGGGAAGGAAAGGCAGAGAGGCTTCCTGAAGTCGAGGGTGCCGCCGTGTCGGGGAAGTGTAAGCCTTTGCACAAGCGTCCTCCTGCGAGCAGCCACGCAGGCCCCTGGGCAGAACGGCGGTTTGTGCTTGCTCGGTTCCTGCGGGCGGCCCAGAGGGCGTCACTGGACAGAGGAGGGTCACCGGATTCAGTCCTCGGCGCCACCCCCGGCTCCTCCGCGTGGACGCGAGCGTGTCCCCGGAGACACTCGGACAGCGTCCTCCTCTTCAGGTACAGCTCCAGATGCGTGGAGCATGAACTGGATGCCGGACGGAGACGGCTCTGCGCCGTCGCTTTCCGCCGACTCGTGGCCACCTGGACTCTCCACTTGTCCACGTCCACGATAATATCCCGGCTTCTGCTATGGGCTCCTCGAGCCCTGGGTGGTGCACCCGGTGGGTGGGTCGGGTCAGCCAGCAGGCGCTGCCTCGGCTGCTCCTCAGTGCTGGCCCCGTGAAGCCCTGCACCCCGCACCTAGGTAGGGCAGTAGCCTGCCCGAAGCCAGCGGCTGAAGTTCCTTACGTTTGGGTTGCTGATGCTCTGAGACCTCGGCAGAAGCTTCTGCACGTCTAAGGCCCTGACCCAGACCCAGTTTGTGATCCTTCTACCTCAGCCCTTCAAGTAGCTGGGGTTACAGGCATGTGACGCCGTAGCCAGGTGTTTTGTGATATATTCCCAATAGATCTGGTATATCGAGTAAAAGGGACTGCAGTAAGCAAGGAGGACTTTAGTGATATGCTAGTAATAGCTAACTGGATTTTAGGAGGTTCCCTAAGTTGGGGTGAGGAACCTAATGCATCCTAAACACAGAATGGGCTCACACATTTGCAAACTCACGTCACAGAAAAAAAATTTAGGATGTTTTAGTAAGAGGCTTGGGAAGAATTATTGGGAAGGAAATTCAAAAGTATGCACTTGAAGAAATAGAATGTGTATCCTGGGAGAGCAATGCATTATTTCTTGGGAGGGGCAATGTTTGCGCTTCATTCGAGGTGGTAGAAACCACTGTCAAAGTGGTTGGTCTCACAGGAGAGTGCCAGCCCGTCCCACCGGTGTGGGCCCATTTTTAAAAGGAGATAATTTAAACATTCCTTGGATTCTGTAGACCTGTTCCTTTGTCTTAGGTCCTGGTTTCTGCTGTGTACTTTCTCGGCTAAGACAGTGTATGGACTTCTGGTATCCCTGTGGACCTCGGGGTGTGAATGGGGTCTGGAAGGGAAGGACCCTAAATTTATAGGAGGAAGTGCTGGTATGGATCACTTTAGGTGACCTCAGCTATGTCTCCGAAGCTGTAACTGTTAGGGGATTGATCGTGTTAAAGTCTGCTGTGACGCCGCCTCACGGGCTGCATTCTCCTGGTACGTCTTGGCTCCTAAAATGACCTCATGCCCTTATCTCTGGTTCCCCCCGCCACCAAGGCCACAGTGGTCCAGGAAAGTTGAAACCTGTGTCTGCAGGACTGGGCCCATAAAAGCAACCTGCCCTGTGATAGGTTAAAAGTAGCTCACTCCTCATAAATAAGCAGTAGCCCACCCTAAAACTGATAAAAGGACCTTCCTTTCTTTGTTCTTGTTCTCTCTCTCCTTCTGCTTCTTCTTCCTCCTCTCTCTCTCTCTCTCTCTCCCTCTCTCTCCCCCTTTCTGCCTCCTGCTCGCCTCCCTACAATAAAGATCTCCTGCCGGACCTCTCGGTGCATGAGTGGCCTAATTGGGAAGGGGCACCCGAAAGGGCATGCGAACCCCCTTTCAGTAACCTTATCAGAAATACACCTTTTGGTTATGATTTTCTTGTCTTTTTATTTTTTGGTTTTTTTCTATCCTATCTCATTCCCACCCACCCTGAGACTTTGATCACTTGTTTTAAGGGGGTGCAAAAGACTAGATGTTTCGTCTTTTTAAAAAGGGATTCAGAGGCTGAGGAAGGACACTGATCTTACCTGGCCAGGGACCAAATGCCTCTCACCCTGAATGATTGAAGGAGACAAAGGAAGATGGGTTTTGTTGATCGATGAATGATCATCTGCTGATAATCCGGAAGAGGGTGAAGACAGTTAACAAGTCATTGACATTAAAACCTTATTTAATAAACTTGTTAAACAACCAGGGCCAGAAATTAACAGTAGAATATTGATGACAGTGGCTCCAAAAAAACAGAAGTCAGCAGTATTTGGAATAAGGCTTGATCTTTAATATCAACCTCTATTTGCTTTGAGGTATTTACCCAAATATAACAGGTAGAGTTTAAGAACACAGAGTTCTCCCTGTTGTGTCAATAAGAAATCTGATGTCTCTTATTTTAATTATAACAATGGTGAATGAATACACTAAATAAATACATCCTTTTATTTTGAAAATTGGGCATTAAATTGTAGAATCCTTTCAGAGAGGTTCCATCACCCCTTGGGACTTGGCTGAACTTGAAAGGCAAGGGCCGAAATATGGGCCAGGTATTTTTTTTAAGCCCAATTACTTTTCTTTGTTTTTAGTTTGAGTCTCTAAGTCTAGCAGTCCCTATGCAAACAGGATAATGGGGGAAAGCCAAACTATTAAGAAAATCTTCTTTGAGAAATATGAGTGGACAGGTAGAGAAAAGAATAACCTGCAAAGAAATGATAAAACCTAGTGATGCCCAGGAAGACTGTATACCCCATAGTACACACACAGGAATGGAAAATTGGGAGGGGGAACTGTGGCCAGGGAATAAAATGTTTGCTGTCACCGCCCTGGGTATCCCCTCTACCAGGTACTTGGTCTTGCAAGAGTGGCATGAAGGTCTTGCTTTCACTGTGTTTCATGTCTCCAAGTCTATTCCTTGGATTTTGGCAAGTGAGTGTACTTCTCACAGACTTGCAACCAGGAGGAGTCAGAAGAGGGAAAGAGAGAAGAGCTGTAGGCTATTGGTTGGGATATTTGTTTACTATTCCTCCTTATTACAAAACCCAGCAGGCTGGGCATGGTGGCACATGCCTATAATCCCAGCATTCCAGACAGAGGCTGAGGCGGGAGGATCACTGTGAGTTTGAGACCAGCTATAGTCAGTTCCAGGGCAGTCTCAGCTACATAGTAAGACCCTGTCTCAAAAAACCCAGCTTGAGGCCTTGTGTCTTTGCTGTTTGTATTTGGAGAAAAAAAATCAATTTAAAAAAAAAATCCTCTTTTTTAAGTTGGTTCCAAATTTGTAAACTATAACGTAAACATGACATTCTGAAATTCTGTCCTTACACTCATTGCTTCTGCTTCTCTCACATTCAATATAAGTTTTGTCTCCTGGATTTCTAATTGAAACCTTTACATGAACTCTGATTCCTTGGCAAACCAGTCATTTATGTTTAGTATCATTTTGCTTAACTCAACTAGCTTTCTACTTTTTACTTCTGAAAGCTCCTGCATCATTTTGGTCATTAATTCCATTACACGTTATCTGTGAGTTTGCTGAATTCCTCTTTGATTATTTTTCTAACTTCCTCTTTTAACCTTCTGAGTAGTCTGTGTGTGGGGCTTACTGTGATTTTGCTTCTTGGTGGCCCCTGGATTGACCTTTGGGGAGTTGGGAGTTTTGGGAGGCATTTGTTGCCTTCTCTTCTCATGGTTCTATTTGTTTTATTTCATTTTGTGCCAAGGTTTGTAATGCTTGTAGTGTAAAGGCTTTATTATGAGTACAGAAATCTCTTCAGTTTCTTTTCATGATCCACTTTGGGCCTGGCTAACTGTAGTCCCTTGGCTCTGTCTCAAGATCTGACCACTTTGGTCAGCTTGGGAAAGGAGGTGCAGCATAATTAGTGCAACAATCAAGTTCTCAGAATTTAGTATTACTAATGCTCCAAGGCAACCTGAGTGTTGGCCTGCAAGAAAACCATGACAATTACGCCCCCCTGGTAATATACAGCAATCTACAGTGTTATCATAAAGACAAATTAGATTTTCACATGAATCAGTTATGTACTACGTCTAACCCTAGAGGAGAAATCCACAGTGATGGTATAAACATTCAGATAACCTAGATATTATAGCTAATATGTTCTAGATGCGACAGCTGTATCTTTGCTAATGGTAGAAAAGAATTAAACAGTAATTTTGTAGAGTTAACTACCAAAACATCAGCAAGTCTTTATGGTTATACTATTAAAGATACAGCATTTGAGAACAGGAGACAATGCTCGGGAAAACTTAGATGCCTTAAACTCTATGATATGAAATTAAGTAGAGAAAAGTAGTATAATGGATCAAATTGGGGAGTAGAAGGGCGTTCATAGAATTAGGTAGAGGTGAGAGAAAAACTGACTAGAAATAAAAGATAAAACAAAAGGAGGAAAAGAAAAGAAATTATAAAGGAATGGGCTGGGGATTTAGCTCAGTGCTTCTGCCAGGGCACAAGGGCCTGTGTTTGATCCCCAGTACCAAAATGAAAAAAAAAAACAAACTTACAAAGGAGTAAAAATGAGGGAAAAAATTAAAAAGAAGAGGAAAAAATGAAGAAAAAAGGTCAGCAAAAAGAGATAAGAAGCCAAGAAGAATGACAGGAAAATTTCCCACATCCAAATAAACTAGTTAAGAAGAAAAGATCAAATGATAGAAAAAGAAAAAAGAGAAAGAAAAACAAGGAAAAAAGAACTTAAAAACAACAAACAACAAAACAATGTAAGAGAACTAAACAGAAACAAAAATAGAAAAAATTTATTTGAGATTTGGAACATATGGTTTTCTTCTGGTATCTATCATTTTGTGGCAGTTTCTAAGTCAAGACATAGATAAAGAAGGCAATCAGACTCCAGATCCATGCCGGATGCCAGCATCAGCAAGCAGTGGGGTTAGGGCAAGGGCACCAATGCTGCAGTTTTCAAATCTGCAGCAGTTTAGCCTGAGCCTGACCTCTGCCGTGGGAGAGGGACCTATGCACTTCTTTTGTACTTTGTCTCAGACCTCTCATGCGGTCTCTTTCCAGCCTCACCACAGCTGTCTGCCACGGCTGGCTTTCACCCAGTCTGTGGAAATGTAACACTGGGAGCCTGAGGTGAAGCTTTCCCACAGCTACTCTGAGTCCCAGGTTCACACATCAACCCTCCCCAGCATGACATCCAGCCAAGCACTTTCTCCAAGGGATACCTTATGCACTTGGATGCTTGGCGTGGAGTTACTCCCCAGCCGCTGCCCATGGAAGGACTCACGTGGAGCTGTGTCCTGTACTCTCCAGCAGCTCACAGCCTCAGCCAGTCCACAGCACTGCCATGTTTCTCCCTGAAGCACTCAGGGGGTCCCCAGCTTTCTCTGTCTCTGGAGACTGGGTCTCCCTTTCCCACAAGCCACAAGCTGGGAGCCTGGGAGGAAGGGCAGATTGTCCTCCCTTCCCTTCTCCATAGTTTGTGTTGTGGAGCTTTGATTTCTCTGTAGGTTTTAATTTCTTGTCAGAGCTTTCCTGGTTCTCAGGGATCTACTGCTCTCTCTTTTTAGTTCCCCAAGTTGTTATTTTCTTTTGTCTGGATTCCCAGTACCGGAGAGACTGAGTTATTGCTCACCACTTGATGTTTTCCTGGAAGAATCTTTCTTTTTTTAGATGGATAATTCAGGCATTCTTTGAATTCCCTCAATCTGTTCCTTTATTTTACCATCAGGTTCTTGCTTTTTACTTTCTCAAATAGACCAATTTGTGAACTTTTGGTATCCCTGAGGGATTTTTGGTGTGACGGGAAGAAAAGGACCTTAAATTTAAGCCAGGGAATGCTGATATGGGTTTCCCTGAATGACTTGACTGGATCTTGGAGGTTGCAGTTTTATTAAAGGTAAAATCTTCAGTTATGATTTTCTTGTCTCCTTTCCACCTATGCCTTATTTTGCCTATCCTACTTCAGTACAGTGTGGGCAGAGGGGACATGTTCATAGTCCTGTGATTTGGTTTTTAGTGAGCCTGAGTGTCTGGGCGGGGAACTGCACAAGGCTTCTCAGCCCCCTTTACCTGCCCTTTAGGGTGGGGCTGGGTGGCTAGAGTGGGCTGGAGCTGGCATAGGTTAGCTTGGATAACAGATCATCAGGTTAGGCGCTGGTAAATACTTTGTTGTATTGAAGAAAGCACAGAAATAAAGAAGAACGAAGTTCTGTGGGGTACTTCCTCCCTCTCCCTCTCCCTTCTCAGCTGGAGATACAAAGGGACTTTTCTGTAGAACTCACTGTGAGAGCCTGGTGGAGCCCAGGAAGTACAACCTACAAATCTCCGCTTCCCTTCTGGGCTGATTCCTGGAGACTTTAACTCTGCCATGAGTTCACATCAAATGGTGAATTCCTTAGTTGTAGTTTAAGGTTTCCTCTCTGGTTCTCTGAGAGGCTTCTGCTGTGCTTCAGGACATTGTGGTTGTCTGCATTCACCTGGCCATCTTTCCAGTTTTTTGCCCTGTGATCTTACTTGTAATTGTCTGTTGGGAAAAAGTTAGACATTAGCAGGCCTGGAGATAGATAGCTGGGGGCTACTTGAAAAGCAAAAAAGACATGTTTCCCTTTTTCCCCTTCACTTTCTTGATCATTAACTTGTGATTTCCAGCGATAGCCCAAGAGAATGTAACCTCCTCTGAGCAAGCTGATAAGGGTGGGGTTTATTTCACCTGGGGAATAAACAGGAAACTCCTTCCCTCTGCAGTAAGTAAAACACAGTCCCATTCTTCTCCTACAAGAACGACGGCCTTGAAGAGAACAAATGACACTCTTGAAGACCCACTTAGGCATAACTCAGTGTCCTGAGTCTTCACTCAGCACAGCGCCATCTTAGCCCTTGCCCGCCCTTGTCCCTGAAGCGTACTCTCTCGTCCTGCCGAAGCCCATCACTTTCCAGTAAACTCTGCCTATACTCTGTGGCAGCCGAGGTGTCCTGTCTGAATTCTGTTATCAAGACACAAGGAGCCAAGGAAACACACTCCTCAAGCTGTTAGGACCTGGCTTCCTGGTGGCAGAGCCAGGGAGCGCTCGTTTGTATGCACGCATGTGTGTCTGTAAGTCTGTGTGTATGTGTGCAGCTTTTTACGTGTAGGAGGATGGAGAAGTGGCTTCCGGGTTTGTTAAATATGACACAGGAAAGTGCAAATCCCCCTGAATCAGCATTCCTCCCTCCTTCCCTCTCTTCCATGCTCTCTCTCCCTCTCCCTCTCCCAGTCCCTTCCGCTTTCTCCTTATGACATTTGACTCAGGAGATTCTGCAGATCTCTGGTGTAGGAACTCTGCTTCAATCATCCCTGCACCCTTGAGCCCAGCCCAGTTCTTGCCACTGCTTGCTGGCCCTGCTTCTCCCTCTGTCTCCTACAGGGCTGTTTGTAGCCAGCTCCGAAGACTTGAAAGAGCCACTTCTTCATCTTGCGGAATTTCCCAAATGGGTTAAATTTTTCCCAGTCTCATGAATTGGTTGTTCATCTCTCATTTTCCAAATCAGGGAGAATTGCAACCCCAGGTTGGCTATGGAGAAAAGTATGGCAAAAATCAACACAAGCATGTATGACAATCGATTGGCTATATGAAATTACAACAAAGGGCGTATATTTTATTCTTTATATAAATTATGTACATATATTTGTGAGACCTGAATAAGCTAAAGTGACTCCATACTAATAGGCCAGAGAATGTGCTTCTTCATATGCTAATTGCTACCTTGGTGAACAGCCCGCCCAGGGACAAATGGTATGACAAAAGGTGACCATAAAACATTTCCTGCAAAAGATAAGCAGTGTGTTTAAAATCTTGTCCTTTGGAATTTATTCTTCAACTTTCAGAGGACACAAACTTGGTGCATCCCACAATGAGCAGGTTAACAGATTTTTCCCACAACACAAGGTGATGATGAATAGACAGTGAGACAATCCAAGCCAGGCCCAAGTTGGAGAGGGAGCTAGAGAATCCCATGGTGTCTTCCAGCAGAGGCTCTGGCTAATTCTTTCCAGGGAAGGCCACGGAGCTGGACAGTATGGAGGGATGTGCTGATTGTTCTCAGTTTCTTTTCTGTGGGGTTTACTCAGCATGAGCTAAGAGATCTCATCTGAGGATGCGACTATTTCATACACCCCTTGTATCAAGCCTCTTTCTCTGCAGGGGCCACATAGCCAGTGTAAGCTTCTTCCCGAAGTAGTCAGTAATATCTGAGAGCAAATTCTGTCATTAGTATTGTTGCTTGACACAGAGCGGAAAGGTACTGTGATTACGATGTTCATCAAGAACAGTCTGGGAAGTGGTTCCAGTGCACATTCCGATTCTGATGAGGTTCTGAGGGGCAGCAGCAGAGGACAGCAGACAAAGGCCAAGCAGCAGAAAGACATTCTGGGCTATCAAAGCACTGCTGTGCGTGCAGTCAGCCCTCTCTCCGTGAACTCACCCAACCTCGGACCAAGGAAGCTGTGCAGTTGCTGCGGGCAGGGTATTGTGTAGCGAGGCCTACAAGGATCGAGCCTGTACTGAGCAGGCACAGGCTCTTTCCTTGTTATTACTCCATGCATGATGCAGTGGAACAGCGATGTACAGTGTGTGCACCGAGTTAGGCATTGTAAGTGATCTGGAAGTGATTTTGGGAGCATGTGCATCAGTTACCTACGAGTGCTGTGTCCTCTGTACCAAGCGCCTGAGCTCCGGTGGGTGCTGGTTCCCTTCCCGTGCAGGCCCCCAGGGATGGCTGTCCACGTCATGCCGGGAAGAACAGCTTCAGCTAAAGGCAGTTTTCATCTCCCCCTAGCTGTTAATTTTTTATTGTGATGAATCCCATTAAATGATTTCTAACGCATTTGAAAGTTTGTGACTTAACCAAATATACAGATTGCTTTCTTGGGCCAATTATCGCTAATTTATAGTTGTAGTTAAGTTTTAAAAATAGACCTACTCCAGGAAAGCTCAAGTCAAGATGAGGTAGGAGAGAAGAAATAAACACTAGGTAGAAAGGAGATAAGAAAGTTATCGAGATTTTGAAATTAAGAAAAACTGCAGCCTCAAGACAAGCTTTATTCCATTCCAGGAAACACACTGAAAAAAAAATCCTAAAGGTCCTTTGACAATAACAGCGTAAATCCAGGCTCCAGGCTTGTTCTTTTCACCTATAAATTACCTTTCCTCTGTCCTCAGGAAGCAGCAACGTCGGTGGGCAGCAGATCTCATCTTCAAACAAACATGGATGGCTTGCACTGTGACTGACAGCCACTGAGAATGTGCACCCCAGACCACCCATCCTGAAGACACCCCTTAAATGTGCCCGCTTCCATTTATAATGTGTCCCATTTGGCTGAGTGCTGCAGTCCTCTCCTAAGTGCGTCTGGTACCTCTGTCTAGTAAGCCCTTCTCACATCTCTTTTACTGACATGACATGAAAATTCTTTTTCCACAAGTGAGCATCAGCAAATCCGCAAACTTATTTTAAAGGATTGGGAAAGGTTCCATATTTCAGCCCCGGACCTCTCGGACCCAGTCTGGTGACAAAGATGCTGGGACGCTGGTTGCAGGCAGGCTCAGGTCCTGTGGGTGATTGCAGCAGCATGCACGCTTCCGACCTGAACCCAGCCTCAGAGCCAGGGAACCAAGGCCAGAAGGCAGGCTTCCTCAGCCCGCAGCCTCGGGATGTGGGATGGCTTCTAGGAGCTCCTTGGCAGGGTGTCAGGAGTGCTGCACTTCATTTGGCTCCAGACGGTGGTTGTAACTTTGACTCATTACATATTTTCCTTTGCTTGTACCGAGCAGGGTCATTTTTCTTGTTTCAAGAAAGCCAGTTCTAACTTTCACCTTGTGCTGGAGGCGCATGTAAGTGACTGGTGTCCCGGAGCCCCTGCACAGACGGTCCCTGACTGAAGAGGTCTGGTTTAAGCAGGGTCCAGAGGAGGATATGCTGGATCACAAAAGCCTCTGGAAGATGCTTGGTGTAAAGGATTGGGGAACTGGGGAGAAAACCACAGAAGTCTGAGGACTCTGGATGGGTAGACTTCTTTTTCTTCCATTGCTTTGTTTAGCTTGAAACCTCAAAATAAAACAAAACAAACAACAAAGCACTTCCTTGCAAGAACTTTCCATGTCATTTAACTCTGCCCTCAGGACGCTGTCGGTGACACACTTACGACTTCTTGGCTAAATAATTTATCAATTCACAGCTAGTTTGAGACTTCAAAAACACTCAAGCATTTGTTTATCTATTGTCTGAATTTTCTCTCTGCTTTTCTCTACCAAATTTTTGAAGTTCATTCTCAAGCAAAGGAAAGAGCCTCTCTGATAACCAGGGAGATGAGAAAAGGTCAGAAAGAAGACCCTGGCCTGCTCTCTGGGGCCAAATGAAGTACACCTTTCCTTCCTTCCTCCTGCAGGTGAAACGTGGCCTTGTTTTCCAGGCAGGGGACCTTCCTAGGTGGAAGCACCGAGGCTGTCCCTAACTGGTCTGCGGGGAGCAGAGAGAACCTGCCTGCTCTCTGCTGCTTTGGGAAACCAGGGACTCGGAGAATCCGAACTGAAGAAATATTTGAGGGGAAAATCATCTAAGTCACACTGAGTGAATTTTAGGAGGATTATCTCTGGCTATCGCAGTTATTTGGTAAAGTGTGATTTTCCAAACTCTGGCCACACATGGCCTTGTGCAGCAGAAAGTGTCTCCTGCACTGACATTCTCACTGACACAGGGTGCCAAGGGAAAGGTGTGCATGGGAAGCCAGTGCCTGGACAGGAGGTCTGGAGTCCTAACTCAGTGCCACACATTTATATGGGGCATAGCATTCAACTAAAATGAGGAACTTATAGTCAGCAATAGTTTTTGTCTTAAAAAATGAAAAAAAATTTTAAAGACTTTTCAAGGCATCCTGATCTTAAGTGCTAAAAAAAAAGATAAAGTACAAAAACCCCACCACTGTAATGGAAACAGCGGTGTATCAGTGCATCAGGCAGTGCTACAGTCTAATTACTTTGCCAAGCGATTCCTGGGAGGAGCCATGCTCACTCTTCAGACTCCACCTCCTTGTCACTCCAGCCTTATGAGAAAGGCGTAAACGTCTCCAAGGTTAGGAGGAGTTTAAAGTTCCCTGTGGGGCTGACATTATTCTGTTAAGAACACATGGGGCCATGATAGGGGGAAATATCTACTGTAATAATGGTCTGCAGGACCTCATCAGGACATAGGCAGATATGACGGTGCATTTGTTGTATACAGTTTCATAGGAAAGATGGTGGCCGGAGAAAGATTTCTAACAAGCGTCTGTAAGGGGGACGATCACACCCAGACCCCTGATAAAGAGCGTGTCTGCCATGTTTCTCAGGCAGCCTTTGTCATACAGGACGCATAATTCCAAGCACTTCTGATGTGAATGGGAACCTCCTGGTGAAGAGTCGTATCTGGTGTTCTCAGCGTGGCTCCGTCTACACTGCTGGTGACATCGTTCTCCACATGGGCAGGAACCAGAGTCAGGGCTTGAGTAAGGAAGGGAGCAACGGGAGACAAAACACAGGTTGGGGAGCATTTGAAGGAGAGATCCACGTGGCTGTCTGGGACCCAGGCATACCCTTGGCTCATCAGGTGAGACACAGGGCTTTATCTTGCTATCCACAGAGAACCACCATGGCACTGGGTCCCGCTTTTTACCAGGTCACCAAGTCAGAAAAGGGAGTAAGTTTCGGTAGGCAAATGTCTTAGCTTACACAGTGGAAGGTGACCTGCGACTTTCTTGTGGGTATTCGTGACAGCCCCCTTGGTGTCTGGGAGGCTGAGGCAGGCTGACTGGGAAATGCCCCCTGCCCCCGTGTACACAGTGCAGAACAGCCAGTCACCCCTGCCTCCCGCAGGCCTGATGATGGGTGTGTGGAGTTATTAGCGTCTGTTTATCGCTGACTAAACACCGCTGCAATGTGGATTCCTGATGGGGGACTTCAAGCGATAACCACTTCCAGAGCTGGACAGCAATGCTGATCTAAACGCAGGAGGCGATGCTTTCGTAACGCCGCAGGTGCAATCCCACTGACTTTGTGTCGTAATGCCATAAGGTGTGTGCACTGGTAAGGGTTTCCCAGAGATGCAGAACCAACAGAAAGGCGATTACAGTCGGATCCCTGCATGGGAGAGTTCTACATCCAGATTTCATCAACTATGGATCAAAACTACTCAGGCAAAATAACTGTGTCTGCAGGGAACATGGGTGAACTTGTTTCTTCTCTTGCTGATCACTAAACCATACAGTGTAATAGCAGTTCACATGGCACCTACACTGTGTGAGGTGGTACAAGTGAGGTAGAGTTGGTGTAAAGCAAACAGGAGGGTGTGTGTAGGCCATGTGCTGTGTGTGGAAGCACTTGCACATGTGCAGAGGTGGAGGTCTGAGGGGCCTTGGAGCCCATTCCCTACCGTCACTCATGGAGGATGTACAGAAAGAGATTCGTGATAAGGAACGGACTCACAATCATGGAGACTGGCAAGTCCACACCCACCAAGTTGGCTGGCAGGCTTGAGACCAAGAGAGCTGGCCGAGTCAGAAGGCAGACTCTCAGGGAGCTTCCTTTTTACCTGGGGAAGACTGTCTTTTTGCTCTGTTCAGACTGTCACCTGACCAGACGAGGCTCACCTGCGCCAATGGCCATCTGCTTTACTCCGTCTACTGATTGGAACGTTAATCTCACGCAAAGTACCTATGCCAAAACACAGGGGGAAATGTTTGCCCGAATATCTGGACACCCTGTGGTGTGGTCAAGTTGATACGCAAAAGTAATCCTTACCATCACATGTGTCAGTGAAACTGAGGCTTGGAGCTGGGCAGTCAGGCCACAGCACACAGGGTATAAGGCAGTGTCTTGATATTCCCATGTCTACCTCCGAAGATGATTCCATAATTCTCCTGTGCTCTCAAATCCTCAAGCTTTCTTTGAGGGCTCTGAGCCCCTCCTCCTGTTGAATGAATCAGTGTCCAGCCTGTCCTTCACGACGTCCCTCAGTGCTTGCCCCTCGCTCTCTCCACCCTCCCTTGCCCTCTTTCTGGTGTCTGGAGCCACACTTTTGAGCCTGGGTCTCAGGTCCCTGCGCGTCCTGCCTCCCTTGGAGCCCTTCTCTCCTCTCTCCTGCCTGGCTCACCCTCTGGGGCCAGGTGGGCCCTGCTAGCTGCCCTCCCTCGACTGCCTCGGTAGGACCCCTCCCTCTGGAGTCTATGAACAGCCCACTCATCCTGCAAGGCCCACCCTGGAAGGAACATGCCTGCTCTGGAAACTTGTCAGAATGCTGAGTCTAGTTTAGAAGCAAAGGTTTGGTTCCCAGAATGAGTTTCACCCAGGACAGACAATGAGGAGAGCAGAATGGGATTTCTGGGCAAGAAGGGATCCAGTAAAAGCCATGCGGGGTTGAGGTCGGAGGGAGGGTTCTGCACCCGCCCAGTCTTGCTGGTTTAATCTAAGTGAGACCCCAGCCCTCATGTCCTCACCCACTTCCCCGCCCCAGTGGCTCTCCAGGCGCCACTTCTCTGATCTCAGTGAGCATCGTGCCATAGTGTGGTGCAAATCCCCCATCTGGAACTGCCCCACCTGAGCACAGTGCCAAGGTGCTCCCACACTCAGGGGATCCTGCTGGCTTGGGGGGACAAAGCTGTTTGCTATAGGCAATACGGCTCTGAGAAACGGACCCACGTGAGAATCCGTGTGCATCCAGGACCAAGGGAACGAGAGATAGAAGGAAGCCAGGTAAGGCAGCATCACCTGCCTGGCACTGGGGGCAGAAACCTGGCTCTGTGGGGGGCAGTGGGGTATAAGGTGTACCTCAGAGTGGGGTGAACCTGGAACAGTAGAGCTGGTCTTTGAGGTGCCAGCCCCAGCAGTGCAGACGTGTGGTCACTGAGGAAAGGTGGAGTGTGGCACAGAATCTTGGAAAAGGCCTTTAGATGAGGGTTGGGCTGTGGCTCCAATGTTCCCAGAAAACCCGAGCAGACAGTCGGCCTTCACTGTGAGGTAATAAGGGTGGAAACTTAATTTGACTTAGGTTTCTGGAGGTGGGAGCTTTGGAGCAATCAGGATGGAAAGAGGCCACTGGGTGGGTCTCTAACCAGTCTGTTGTGGATGTGTAGAGAGGAGAGACCTGAGCTAGAATGTTCTGTCCACCACGTGGACCTTGTCTCCCCCTTGGGACTTTGCAGGAAAGACTTCCCCAGAAGCACCTGATCATGGCTTCTCAGCCTTCAGAACCCTAAGTCAGGTAAACCCATTCTTTGTAATCAACCCAGCCTGGGACATTCAGTTACAGCGACAGAAAATGAACTAAGACATACCGACACTATCTAGCACAGGTTTTGATCAGTTTCGTTCTGATCACCACTGTACAGTAGTGAATTTAGGTGTAATGGAACCAGCCCTGCAGAATTTACTGCTGTAAAGCATGCACTCCATGGAGACAGAGATTTGGGCAAGGAAGCCCAGTTTTCTGACCCCCAATGTGCTCCCGCAATACACTGGGTGAGAGGCTTGGAGGCACGGGGGGTTATCGTGTGCGTGTGTGTGCGCGCATGTGTGCGTGTGTGTGTGCATGCACGCGCAAAGAGGCTGCTGCAGCTTTCTCAGCAGGAGGTGTTGGAGGCTTGGGTGGTGGTGGGATGAAGCATGGGTGGTGTGTGTGGGGAGAACTTGAGCACAAGTATGATCATCAGAACCTGGGACTGGGAAGGGAGGGCCAGAAATCTCTACCTCACTGTCTGTGTCCAGTCTCCCTCCGGGACAAAGCTATGACTCAGAAGCACATTTCAGCTGGGCACGGTGGGCACGCCGCAAGCCCAGATGCCAGGGGTGTTGATGCAGGAGTGTGGACAGTAGTACAATGGAAACATTTTTCACCACAGACAGCAGGAGAGCAAGGACATTCCTTAGTCTTTGGGCTCCCGGTGTGTGCCTGACAACTACGATACCAGAACACGAAGCTTCCCAGGAACACAGGCACATTCTTGTGCTAGGTTCCCCTTTGCAACCTCGAGTGTTGCTGCCAATGGCCCAAGTCAGACCTCCCATCCTCCTCTACAGAAGCTTCCCTGACAGGAAGTGTGGTCTATTCTCCGACTCCTTTGCCATCTGTCACGTTAAGAAATTTTGTTCTGCGTTTGTTCTAGTCTTGGTAAATGATTTTACTGCCCACGTCACCGGCCTTCCTTCTGTATGCCTTTTGACTCAGCAGGTTGGAGGCAGCCTGGGCAATTCAGCAAGACTGTCTCAAAAACAAAAATGCTGGTGATACATCTTATCACACCCTGCATTCAACCCCCAGTCCCTCCCAAAAGATTTCGCAGCCCTCCTCGGAACATTTCACCAATGCACCAGGATGTTCTGTTGGACCAGCAGTGAGAGGAAGACATGGAGACAGAAAATTTGGGTTCAAGTTCTACCACTTGTCTTTGTGGCTGGGGGATGCCTTAGTCCAGTTATTGAGCCCTGGAAAGGGGATCATTAAACCCTGTGGAGCTGAACTCACAAAGGGTGTGTGTGTGTGTGTGTGTGTGTGTGTGTGCACGTGTGTGACACTGACAGTTACTCAGCAGGAGGTTCCACGTGCTGTAAGGCTGTCTTGTCACTACCTGGTACTTCCAGTCCCTTGTCCCCTGAAGGTGGAAAGGACAAGGAGTGACCCATACCTTTGTATGGCCTGCAGGGGACAGCAGGCACAGGGTGCTAAGTACAGACCATACTCCCTGGGAGGCTGCTGGGGGGCAGGGATAGGCCATGCCCCAGGTTTGGAGGGAGGAGAACTCCTGTATTAGTCACTTTTCTGTCACTGGGAGAAACTGTCTGACACCCTCAACTTAAAGGGTGACAGGTTTAATTTGGCTCACAGTTTCAGTGGGTTCAGTCCATGGTCAGATGGCCCCAAGGCGGAATCAGCACGATGAAAGGGCAGTGAAGGAAGAAAGCAGCTCAAGCCATCCATGGTGCCCAGGAAGCAGAGAGAGAGGGAGGGAGGGAGGGGAGGGAGAGAGAGAGAGGGCACTGAGCACAAGAACACACCCCTCCGGGTCACACCCAGTGACCTGTCTCTCCTGACCAGCTTCTGCCTCCTAACAGTACCTTAGGGATGAACTCACGAATGGATCAATCCAGGCACAAGGAAAGAATCCCCATGATCCAGTCGCCTTCCAACAACTCTGCCTACAAATCCATGACACTTTTAGGAGACATTTTCTTTTTTAAATTTTTATTTCTATTAGTACATGTTTATAGTACATAAGGATTGCATTCAAGGTAGGGAGTTGGTGGTACATGTCAATAACACATCTTAATTCTTTTTGATTTCCTTTCTCCCCTAGGGGACATTTTAGGTCTAAACCACAGCATCTCCAGAGAGCTTGTGCTCTGTTGGCTTCCATGTGCACAGTGTATGATAAACAAATTTTAAAAGGGTGACCTCAGCCCCAGGAGGTGCAATTTTGAATAAGAAGTCTCTTGTATGGAAGAGAAGTCGCCACTTTCCAAGGAAGGCCCAGCATGTTGGTGGGATGGTCCCAAGGCGTGGAGCCCGGTGCAGGCTTTCTGCTGCGGCAAAAGAGACTGCAGTGGTCTTTGTAGATTTTACGTGAAGTCTGCCTCGCCCTCCTTATGAGCGTCATGAGCAACTTTTTCTTTAACAGAGAAGCTGGGAAGCAGGGCATGAAGTTAGGAGGGGGGCTTGGAAGCCAGGAGGGTGAGCTTTCTGATGCTGAGAGTGAGCAGGTTGCTCTCTCGGCTCCAGGAGTGTTGGTTTAATTGGAGCAGAGCAGGAAGATGGCAAGACACCCCCAGCTCCCACCTGGGAACTTGCACAGTACTTGCATGGCAGCCAGACTTTAGGTAAGGGTTCAGCTTTCTTAAATCTCTCTGGGCATGGAAAGGGTGGCAGTGACTGAGGGAGGGCTGCTGATGGCTCCCTGTCCCTTCTGGCTCATTTATGGGCCTTGGGGTGAAGGGCTGTGTTTAGTCCTCTACCCTCACTCATGGAAGCACTTGTGCGTGACTCCTGCGATGGACAGTTCTCTCTGCCCGATCACAGTGGACACGTGTGGGTGTGCCAGGAGGAGCAAGCTGCTTGGGCAGGAGCCTCAGCGCGCTTCGAAGAGTCCTGCTGCTAACCCTCAGCTTGGGCCTGCTGATAGGAAGGTGCCTGGGGTTGGGCCCAGCTGTGGAAGACACTGAGTCACAGCTGCAGCACGACAAAGAAACACAGACCAGGAGAACTGTGGCCGATGGGAGGGTCCTTAGAAGACCGGTGTGGGGAAGTGGGGACCAGTTTACGGCAAATCTGTAGGTGCTGATTCCCGCACACTCCAAGCTCAGCGCTACACAGACCGGAGGGCTCTGGGAAAGTGTGCATCGTAGACCCTCCTGTCTAATCTCCCTATTTCTCCTTATGGTGAAGAGACCGAGGCTCAGGGAGACAGGAAGATTCCTGGGGTTTCAGAGCCAGGGAGGCACTGAATGATGAGAACTTCGAGTCCCCAAGAGTGGGAGTGAAAGATGCATAAGGGCGGATGTCAAACCACTCTGGAGCTTCACCTCCCCTTCGTTTAGAAGACCTGCGCTAGGATTTCATCACTCAGACGCTAGTTCTAACATTTCCCAGTCCTAGGTTCCTCCTGTACACATCCTGGCTTTTCCATTTTTCTAAAATGTATTATTTCATTCCTTAAAAATCAAATACTGCCGAGCAGCTTTACTTCATTTACTCATTAAAATCAAAAGGCCAATTCTTTGGTTGAGTTTAGACTGATCCATTATATAACAACAACAACAACAACAACACAAATTAAAACTCCCAATGCATCCAATTAACTAAACTTTCAGTTAAGGAAAAGTAGAGCAGCTCGTATTTCGTTCTTTTCCTAATGACCAGAGAAGTTAAATCATTTTCCTGGTAGCATTCACGTTACCATGGTGTAAAAGCTGTGCCAAGTGTGGTGCGCGCGCGCGCGCGCGCACACACACACACACACACACACGCACTCCTGTGAATTAATGAAATATTCCTAGTCACCTTCTGCCTTTCCGGGGTTGTAGACTCAGTATTCTTCACGGCTTGCGTGCGCTGACTAACCCGACTGCCAAGCTCTCCCGAGGAGCTCTTTCTGAGTCCGGCTCTGACCCCGCCCGTCCGGCAGCCCTGGGCACGCTGGGGCAGCGGTTTAGGACCTGCGTCTCCTGGAGGCTGCCGCTTGGCCGCGGGCTTGGTGTGCACCGGAGCCAGCTGGGGCTCGGATGGACGCTGCAGACACTAAGATGCCAGCGCGGAGCACCGGGGCGCAGGACTCTTCGGGACCAGGATCCGGCGCGGGCGGACCGCGCAGCGGCCCTGGGGTTAGGACGTGGCCGGGTCCCTGTCCCTAGCTAGGCGCTCAGCAGGTCCACTGCCGCGGGGGACGCAACCCCCCACCCCAGGC
>NW_022900916.1:68472971-68501729 GCF_012274545.1 Fukomys damarensis
GCGTGCCCGGCGCCCCGGGGCCACAGACGCCCGCCACGGAAGTGTAGATCCCACATGGAGAGCAATGCCTGTCGCCGGCATCTTCTGGCTTCTCCGGTCCTCCCTCCTGTGGGAGAGCCTCCCGCTAACGCTGTCCAGCGTCTGACAGCGGTCGGCACCGCGAAGGCCGAGGCAGGAGGGTGCCCGGGAGGAGCATGACCTGCTGGACCGTGCTCTTGGGGAGAGGGCCTGGGGAGGGCAGAGAGGTGATCTCCGTTATCCTGGAGAGCGCGTCTAGCCCCAGACCCACGGGGGACGGGAAGAGGTTGGCTAAGCTGTGGGTGATCCTGGAGGGGACGACGGAGCGGGCGCTGGAGGTGCGGTCCAAACTGTGGGTGTCAATTATGAAAAGCGTGCACACGTTCAAGTGAGCACGTAGAGTCCTTGTTCATCCATCGCTTAGATCTGACTGTTATCAAGATTTCGCTAGAGTTGGTTTGCTTGATCACATTTTCCCCTTTTGTCTTTGTTGAAATACTTTCAAGCAAAAAATGAATCTAGAAATTGCTTTCCTTAATGTCGGTGCCGTTTTCAGACGTTGTTCATCATCTCTTTGTACAGATTCAGCCTCCCTGGTCTGAAAATTGAAAGTCTGAAAGGCTCCAAATCCCCAAACTTTCATACCACAAGTGGAAAAATCTATACCGTGAAATTTTCTTTTGTGTACAAAATTACTAAAAGTATTGTATAAAGTCTCTGGGTGCAGTAGGGTACGCCTGTAATTCCAGCTCTCTCAAAGGCAACTTAGTGAGACACTGAAAAAAAAAAAAAGGAGAAGGGGCCTGGGAACGCAGAATGTAGCTCAGTGATAGAGCACCGGTCCCGGAATAGCATACCTAGGACCCCAAAACTGAAAAAAGAAAAAACTAAAGTGAGCCCTGGGCTCTGCCTAGAATGTGTAAAGTATGCATGGAGTATATGTGAGTTTCTGGTAGACACATGATGTGCTCTTATGTACATTCAAATATTCCAAAATCCAGAGCAGAGTTGGTCCCACCCGTCGGAGTGAGATAAGGAACGCCCATCCCGTGCCATCTAATTCCGAGCGCGGAGCCTCCTCCATTTGCCTCCCAGGGAGCGACAGAGTGGGCTGGTTCATGAACAAATACTTAGAGCTCAGGGTGGCTGGGAGGAAGGAATGACAGCAGACGCCTTTCCTGGTCGGACACGTAGAGTCCAGCAGGTGCTTGGTAAATACACATTCTCAGGCGCCTCTCTTCATTTCAGTACAGAGAACCACAGCTTCCTCAGCTAGCCGGTCTTATTTCTCAGCAGCCCAGGTTGTTAGAGAGCCGGTGGGCCGTCATCTTGTCTGAGAACCGCCTCAGCTCGCCCAGACCCACAGGCACCTCTGCATGCGTTGTGCTCTTTGTGAGTTTCTTTTCCTTGACAGCAGCCCGAGTTGTCTGTGACTGCCCTTCATGCGATACACTTTCCAGTGTTCCTGCTGGCTGTTTTGCCCGCTCCTCCCTGGGCAGCTTCCACATGTGCCTTGTGAGACCGGGGTGGCTGAGACATTCTATTTGTGGCCCCAGAGGACCACCCTGACTCTGCCCCTGTTCGGGGTACTCCCTTGCACCAAGGTGGGCCCCATGTCGTGACGCAGGCCCTCCTGCCAGTGTTAGCCTTCCAGGCCTCCCCTGGGGTGTCTCTAGCTGGGAACCCTGAATTGCATTGTTTTCAGCCTGTACGTTGGGATGCATGTGACTTATTTCTCATGCTGATTCCAACCCAGTTTTCTGGCTGACCTTGTCTCCTTCCACGCAGCACGAGTTTTCTAGCTTTGAGCTCCTTGTGTGATATCTTAATGTAAGTCATCCAGCATTATTACCTGCTTCTCCCAGCTTGATGTTGGCCAACTCGGTAAGCAGGCCTTTGCTGTCTGTCTTCAGGCTGTTGGTAAATACACCTTACAACTTGCTAATGTACAGTTTCTGAGAAATGTATCATTTGGCGATTTTCTTGTCCAAACATCACAGAGTGTATTTACACACACTTACATAGCTGTGATGACTCTAGGAGATACAGTTAGGGACCATGAGCCTCTGTGTGGCCTGTTTTGGTTGAAATAATCTTAAAGGAGCATATCTATAATTTTTCTGTTTTGTGATACCGGGGACTGAACAGACGGCCTTCACACTGATCTACACCCTTAGCCTCTTTTTATTTTGAGACAGGGCCTCACGAAGTTGCTAAGTTGCCCAGGCTGGGCTTGACCTTGTGATCTTCCTCCCAGAGCGAGCACCACCACCACCGAGTTCACGGCCGCAGACCGGTCAGTAATGCATAGAGACACAGCCACGTGGGACGTTGTGAGGGCTTGCTCGCCCCTCTCCCCAGCCCGTTAACATTTGATTAAACAAATATTTATTAAGTTACATGTTCCAGGCATTGTTCTAAATGCTGGAAATTCAGCAGTGGGTAAAACAAAAATTCCACCCTTGTGAAGCTTACCTTTCAGTGGATATAATTTTGACTAAGAATGAATGTTGCTCATCACATATACTTTTTTCCTTATTTAACTAATCTCACACTGATTCTTAGTGACGAGCAGTTGAATATTTGCTTCGTGGTGAGCCCTGTTACTGATCTCCACACGTGTAATAGGTGTGAATGGATCTGGAACACAGATATCCACCCAGGAGACTGGCAAAAGGTCCACTGTCATACTACTGGGGCCAGTGCCCTCTTCTTTCAGAATCATCCATAATCTCGGGACTGGTAAAAAACCATCATCTATAAAATCACTTTGGAAACATTTGCAATCTAAAGAGAAATTTCTACAGACTGATTTTCCAACGGGGAATCTGTCTGCGGCGCTGCAGATGCTACTTCTTGCCACGCGGCGGCGCTGCCGAACACAGCTGGTCCTCCAGCCATTGGACCCAGTCATCTGCGCCCTGGTCCTGGCAGTCCAGCCCTTCAAGGAAGCCATTCTCCTCCCGTGCTCCGTCCGGGGAGCTCCTGGGTGTGTACTCTGGAGCTGTTACTAGTTCTCAGTCATTCTCCTTTGGGGCTGATCCCCAGGAATAGCTCAGGGGGCTGCCTTTGGGTCTGAACTCAGCCTTTCTTCAGTTCTGAGAACACTTTGGGTGGGTAGGCAGGGCTGACATGTTTTCCCCTTGCATCCCTCACAATCTAGAAGAATTATTCTACTCCCCCTTTGAGGTAATGTTAATTGTCCAAGGCACTTCTGATTCTTTTTGGCCTAAAGTGAAAACGGGATCATTGCAAGGAAGGAGTAACAGGATGGGTTGCCGTTTGGGGGAGCAGGTGTTGCTGAGCCCTGACCCCTCACCATCATGTAGCGTGGGTATCAGAGAGCTGGTGGAGACGAAGACAATGAATACCTTAGTACGTGCTTTGCTGTTTCTCAGGGCCTGCCAGGGACTTCTGTGCATCTGTATCAGTGGAAAATAAAAGGTCTTGCATGCATTTCTCTGATTATATACATGATCTATCTGAGATGGTCCTCATCTGCGCCCTGCCAGGCTTGTGGTAGCATCATTTGGTCATTTCACAGGTGAGAAAGCAGGCTCAGAAGGGACAGGATGTCACAGCAAGTGAGTTTGGAAATGGGCTCACAGGACTCTGCAGTTTGAGTCCTGTGCCTTTGCTGGGACACACACCCCCGTCTGGCCCCAGGCTCTCTCCCTTGGTCCTGACCCAGACATCCCCGCACCCTCTTGGGGGCAGCAGAGGAGACCTTGAGGAGCTCCTCAAGGACTGAGAGCCTCAGGAACAACTTGTCTTTCCCTGGAAGCTGCTGGTCTCATTTCCGAGTAGCACATCCTGTTAATGCACTCACATAATGCTCCAGAGGCAAGGGAGACAGCAGCCTGCAGACAGATTCTCTTGTTTTCTCAGTGGGAGTCAGAGTGCACAGGACTACAGGCAGTGGGAGAGCTGCAGGGATACTCAGTCTCCCATTCTCAGCTGGGACTTCCTTCAAACTGGTTGTTGATGGCTTTAATCTAGAGCTCTGCGTTATTCTTAGAATAATGAAAATTGTTAAAGTGTTAAAATGCATAGGACCCTCTGTTCTTATCAGGAAAGAGTAACAGGTTTATTTTTCTGCCACATTTCATAGCTGGCAACTGGTTGAGTAACTGGGCTTGGTGGCACGCACCTGTAATTCCTGCACTTTGGGAGGCTGAGGTAGGAGGATCATGATTTTGAGCCCAGCCTGAGTAACTTAGTGATGTACCAAGACCAGCCAAAAAAAAAAAAAAAAAAAAAAATCAAAAGGATTGGTAATGTCGTTCAGTGAGAGGGCCCTGAGCTTAATCCCACAACTGCACCCCCAAACTGAGCCAAACCAAAGCACAGCAGAACACCATGCACTGTGCAAAACATCTGAGCTCCTCTCATAGGCCTTGGGCAGCGGACCTCACTGGCTGTCTCTGAAGAGAAGTGGAAAGAGGGCAGGGTACACTTTCTTATTGTGCTGTCTTTGTTTCCCACACAGACAGGAAGTGGAGCCCAGGCAGAGAGCGGCTGTGTCACTGAATGGGGAAAACAAGACAGAAGGTGGAGGCAGCTAAATTGCAGGGACCTGAGGATTGGGCAGCAGACAGGAGGCGGTTGAAGAGAGATAGCGCCGGGACTCTGTTGAGTTTGCTTCTAGTCCTAGGTAAGTCTTTTGTCGCAGATACGCTGAGTGAGGCTGCAAAGTGCAGCCGAGACCAGCTCTGTGGCCTGACAGCCCACTGGGGACTTCCCATCCAGCAGGAGCAGAATGGGACATTAAATCGAGACCCTAGAAGACTCACCTGAGGAGGGAGGGCTAGGGACACCCTCCAGGACCCAGAGCAGAGATGAAATAGACTCACAGCCTGAGACTAAGGAGGATGAAGGTGACACGTTGGTACCTTAACTGCTTACCAGAATCGGTGCCACGCTTCTCAGAGGACCCAAAGGCCAGCTCTCAATACTTTTGCATTAGGTATTAGGTTATAATATAGGTTTTGGAGGGATAGATATATTCACAGCATGGCAGCGTATAATTACAAACGTCTAGACGCTTGAAGAATCAAATTAAATACATTTGAAACCCCGAAGACTCTCTCCGTGGCCTCCTTTTTGCATTGGGGTATTTGAGCTTGGATCCAGTGATTAATGAAACCCAGACTGTCTGCGTTTCAGCACTGGGATTGGATTTCTGATACAGACTCCAGTTGGTTGTTCTCGATTTCCTGGCAGTGTCCTCCCTGAGCATTGCTGGGAGAATGCACCCAGGTAGGAAGACTGGCCTCCCAGAGGGGACCTCGGCCCTGGGGGCCCAGTGGAAGGCTGCTGTTTGGAAACGGGTCAAGAATTAATTGTCGTATGGTTGGGATCGTTTACTTTTTTTCCGTGACTCCCAGAAGGGCTTTCTGGGGTTGGGGTGCACGATGGGGGCGATGCAGACAGAGACTATCACATGTATCTAGAATAATACCTTAGATTTTACTGAACATCTGGATGGCTGATCATAAAATAGGGAGGAATCCTTGTAGTTCAGCAAAATTTGTAAGACCTCCGGGACTTAGCTGTTTGATTCACAGCAGGAATTTATAAGCCTTTCTCAGACAATTTCGATTTGAGTTGCATATGTGGTTAATTTAATATTTATCTGTTAAACTGATTTTAAACCTTTTGACTGTGTAAGAACCCTGATGCAGTACAAAGAGAAACTGTTAGTAGTCCTCTGTGTTTGGTTGTAGTTAGTGGACCAGTTAAGCATTTTCAGTAAAAAACAGTTCTGTTCCTCCTTTTTTTTTTTCTTTCTCTAAAAATCAAAGTTGCTTTCTAATCAGAAAGGAAGCAGAAGGTTTCTGTGGAAAGCCTTTTTATTCTGATTCCTATTGAGCTTGGGGAGATTTATGGTTCTTGGAATAAGCACATTTATTCAGCGAGGGAAGAAAATCAAAATTATTTATTATTTCAAGACAGAAAACATCTTGAATCATGAAAACTCTTAATTCGTGCGTCTTCGTCCCTGCTTCTCATGCTGCCCTTACGTCGGCTCCGGTGCCCCTGGAATGCTCCGTAATTCATTAACCGCGTAAGAGGGGAAGCGGTGTGCAGGGCGGGCATAGGTGGCCCCCTGGCCAGGGCTGCTCGTGCCACTCAATCAGCAGCCAGGTTTTCCTGGTAAAAGAGCGGGAAGGTGCAGGTGGCCCAAAGCCTGCAGGGCAGGGCCCGAAGGGGGCACACGCGGCTGGACTCTTTCCTCTCAGCTTGACAAGCTCTTTGGCACGTGGACCAGGTGGGATTTCAAACAAGCCTTCCTTGGACCACAGTCTCTGCAACATTTAATAATTTGAGTCCTTGGAAAAGGCCTCACTGACGCTCGGGAAAACTGGTTGAGAAATAGAGTTGAAAGCAGAATGAAGACTCCTTAGCTTTTCTTTGCTTTTGATTTTTGGGGAACTTTCATTTTAGTGTCAGTAAGTGAAGAATTTTTTAATGAGCTGCGTGAAGTTTCTCGAAGGTTGTAATTTTGGCAAATGCTAAATAGAAGCATTTTTCTCTTCTCTTTGCCTGCCTGCCCCTACCCATCGTCTTATTGTCTTAATGTTCTCAAACTGTTTTCCAAAACAGTGGTGCCACTGGCTTCTTCAGATGGGCACCTGACTGGCTGGCAGAGACCCCTACAGATTCCAGCTCTCTTGGTTTTAAGATTTTTTTGTTTTTTGTAGAAACTGCGCCTCTCAGGTGGCAGGGCAATGTTTGCGGAGAGAACGAAGCTTGAGGTGAGCTAGGAAGTCATTTGGCTTAACTACCCGAGTCATGGTTCAGCGCTAACATATTCCCCCACTTCCTGTTTCAGAGGTGGGCTTTTGGAAGGCGACTGGTTCGGGGGTGCTGTACTGATCGCGGGATGAATCCATCCGGGGTTCGGAGCTGAATGTACTGGTAGGAGGTGAGGTCTGAGGAGAGCAGGTGGGTCTCTGACAGCTTGACCTGGAGTGTACTTTCCCTTCTCTTCTGCCTCCTGGCTGCCATGGGGTGAGCAGTTTTCCTCCACCAGGCCTTCCCACCGTGATGTTTCTGCCTTGGATCCAGCCAAACATGGACTGAACCCTCTGAAACTGTGAGTCAAAGTAAGTCTCTCCTCCTTTAAGTCACGGGGTCTCGTATTGTGTCCCAGTGATGGAAAATTCATGGAAAGTGAAACCTGTTTTTAGTGAACTTGTATCTTGGTTTCCAAGTAGAAGGTGATCTTATTTTCAAGTACAAAAATGGCTCTATTACTTTATTAAAATGTATAACACACATTGACAATGTATGCAAATAGAACACATAGTGGAAGAGAAAGTAAAACTCAAAACACAAACACTTCATCTCCAATTCTTAGCACTTATGTTCAGGGATCAGAGCACTGTGTTGTAAATACTCATAGAGGAAATATTTTAGCCTCTGTTAGCCAGATGTCTATATCATAACTAAACTTGCAGTTGCAGTGTGAAAGCAGTTGTGAATACTATGTAAACAAACAGGTTCTCCTGCGTTCCAATAAAACTTTATTTAGGGCCACGTTTAGCCCACAGGTTGAAGTTTGCCAACCTTGATCTAAAACAATCCTTGTTTCTATTTGGAAGAGATCATTTCCTAATCTTTTCTTTTTCCTTTGTGGATATAGTCATAGAGGAAAGAGAGAGAGAGAGAGAGAGAGAGAGAGAGAGAGGTAATTTAATATAAATGAAAGCACTTTTACAAAAAGGAAAGCTATATTTAGACATATTTCAAATTCAATTTTACTTGAATTTAACAGAAGATAATGAACTGAAAAGAGTAGGCAGGAACCACTGAGATTCAGACTCATTTCTTCACCATTAGTGATTAGAGTTCCTAAAATATTTCTTGGAAATTATATGAGGAAAAAGATGATGAAAAGCTTGAAGATCTCTTGCTTTTAGAAATTCCAGTTTTCCATTTTGGACGGGGCACTTGGTTTCCTGCTGCTACAAATGAGGAAATACGAATACTTCAATTTCTCATTTTCTTAGCGAGCTCCTTACTCACTTGATTAATTTTGAATTTTAATGGCTGAGTATTTACATTGTCTATACAGCTATACAAGTCCTCTAGTCTCAGATATTTAAATAGATGGGCTTATGCTCACCTTTAGTCCTTTTGTCAAGATTTCCTTTAAAAAAAGGAGCTATATTTCATTGCCTAGTAATGTATTCTCTCTCTCTTTCTCTCTCTTTCTCTCTCTCTCTCTCTCTCTCTCTCTCTCTCTCTCTCCCCTTTCTTAGGGGACTGGGGATAGAATGCAGGGCTCTGTGCATGTCAGGCAAATGCCCCAGCCCCACAATTTTTGACACATGGATACTTTACTCCTGCTTCCTCTCTTGGCTTCATATAAGACAAGCGCAGCACATTTAGTCATAAGACTCTGGGTCACACTTTCTGTCAAGAGTTGTGTCATTCTAAAATCACAGCTTTTCCATAGATCTTTGATTGTATCTTAGGGCTGAGAATCCCTCTCCCTCATCCCTCAGTGATGTGTGGAATGTTTCATTTTGTCCGTCCTTTTCTGTTGGAAATGACCCATCTTGGGACTTGTGCTGCTGGGACTGGCTGTGTAGATCAGACTTAGCCACACTGTTTTAGAACCGTGTATGCACTACTCTTTGCCTCCCACCACTGGGTATTGATTTTTGAGAAAGTGGAGCATGCTTCATTTTTATTGCTTAGGAGCATCCCCCTCCCAACCCCATGTTAAAAATACCTTTGTTGTTGAAATTTCATGTAGTTGTCCTTTGGGGCATTTGTTCCAGGATCTCCCTCTCCTCCATGGACTGAAATTCCTGAAACTGATCCAAAATCAACCTTTCCTCCTATAAGTTGAGTGTCTCAGGTGTTTTGTCATAGCAACAGAAAGCTACGTATCACAGGCCCCGCTGTGTTCTGTGTTCAGGTCTTCCTTTGTGTTGTGGGGATTTTCTCCTATTTTGTTTTTCACTCTTTTCCTGTTCTATACACAGTATTTAATTTTCTTTAAAGAACACACATTGTTGTCTCTGTTCCTATATAATTCTTTCAGTTTTGGTAGCTTTGATCTTCTGTGATGAACTCAAGGCGTTATTTTTTGTTGGTATTTTGGCTTTGATTGTTCTCCTTTTCTCATCATTCCTACTTACGAAATCTGTAACGATGTTGTTTTGGTCCCTGTTCCATTTGTACAGACCTCCTTTTTTCTTTACTTATTCATTTTTACTTCAATTATAGTTTTATTAAATTTGTGTTTTAAAAATTTCTTTATAGTAAGAAGTGTGCAGAGAATTACTCTTCTCTTCTTTAAATTATTTTTTTTTAGTTGTGCCCTTTGCCTGTTTCTCTTTCTCCTTTTCTTCCACCTTCCTTCCTTTTGTCCCCCTCTTTGTTTTTTTCTTCCTGTACTTGTGTCCAGTGGAAAGACTATCCAGGCAGTGAGCATTTGTTGGACGGATCTTAGAATCTGATGATCTTCCACTCACGACGAACCATGCAGGTAAATGCTGTGTGGCACTCACGACTCGAACGGCTGGGTCCCTGCTTCCCTTCCTGGGAGAAGATCTGTAATGGCCGAGCACCCCCACTGTGAGCGGCCTTCCAGAGGCCAGGCTCGTCAATGGGTGGCCCTGGAATGTTGCATGCACAGGAAGCAGCGAGGAAGGGATAGTCACAGGTGTGGCCTTGCTTTAGTGCAGGGGATGAGAGGTTATGGGACCTTCACCTCAGCCCTGTTGCTTTGTGATATTGGGTTCCTACCAGCGACCAGAGGGATTTCTAAAATTGCCTTTCATCATTATTGCTTCACTTTTGCCAGTTCCACAAGGGACCCTCACATCAAGTGGGGCTGGTTGGCAGTCATTCAAATGAAGGACTCTAATGACTGCCCAGTTGCACATCCTGACAGGATCCAGGTTGGCAGAGCAGTTTCAAGACACTTATTATTATTATTATTATTTTTTGTATTGGGTATTGAACTCAGGTCCTTGGCTTGCAAGGCAGGTGGTGGAACCAAACATTTTAATCACCATGTAAAGTGCTTTGAGGTGTGAATTACTCCTTTGTTTTTCTCTGCTTTTTTTTTTTTTTTTAATGGTACCAGGGATTGAATTCAGGTCCTTGTGCTTATGAGGCAGGCAGTGGAACCACTGAGGTATATCCTTGGCCCTCATGACACTTGTTTTTATTGAACTTTCTCATCAGTAACCACCCATCTGATTGGATGGCAATCATGATTATGTATGGACATCCTTCTGTTGGAAAAAAGAAAAGTTTTATGTAATTTCCCTTCTGATTAGAAGACAGTTATTTTTAAGAAAAAGAATTTCTTAGAGGAGTCTGAATCTTAAGCAGTAAGGAATTTCTGGGTTATTTTGTATCGTTTCTCTAGAATATACTTTACTGCTGAGCAGTGGTTTAGTACCCTAAAATCTATAATCTGACCCCCTGCAGATTTCGGACTTTTGTACTTGCCAGACCTGAGTGCATGAGCCAGGGGCGGCTGACACATTGTTCTTACTTCTATTCCGACAGCTGCCGCTTTTCTCACAGTAAGGGACTCCTGGGGCCCATGAGTCGCCATCTTGGAAAGGGGATCTCACCATTTATGGGAAATTATATATACTGGTATCTCACGAAAGGGGAACTTTCATTCACACAGATATTGCTATAATTTAATATTATGTCTCCCATTTTCAAGTTGACTTCCTACTACAACAAATTGCTCATGACAGGCACTGAAAAGACCTGTGTTGCCCAGCTCAGGAAGATGCCGGTTCAGCCGGAGCCTGCGTTCTTCCTCCACAGCTGAGCACATCTGGAAAATCCCAGCCAACTTCCTCATGTGGGAGGTGCAGGCCCAGCTTCACCCGAGTCAGAGAACGCTTCTGGTGCTTTGTATTGAACTCCCACGTGGGCTCATTGGATTCCCTTTCCCAGGCACTGACTCAGGAGTGCCCGGTTTTGAGAGAATTAGCAGCCCCTGGAATGGAGCAGGGAAGTAGGTAGCCGTGTGGGCCAGGCCAGTCTCATGTGAGGGTGAAGTCTACCAGGCTCGGTCTGCAGTCTTCAGGACAGCAGGCAGGTGGCAGCGGGGAGGCGAGGCAGGCGGTGGTGCTGCACAGTATGCATTATCCACCTCTTTGCTTTGTTCAGTTTCAGTTACTCCAAGCCAAGTAAGGCCAGAAAGTGCAGCGCTGAGTACTGCAAGTTCTAGAAACACACGATTCCTCAGTTTTCAATTGCAAGAAGACCTGGGTAACACCAGCGATCTCTTGCCGTCCTGCTGTCTCCGCAGGGTGTGGATCATTGTGCCATCCAGCACACCTGCCCTGTTCACGCGGATCAGCTGTTGTGGTGTCCTGGCGCTCGTGTTCAAAGAACTATTATTTTGCCTAATAATTTGACGTCAAGCCCGAGGGCAGCGATGCTGGATATTTGAATACGTCAATGAGGAGAAGCTGTAACGTTGAGTGAAAAGTAATTCCCATTACTGTAACACCTAATATGATCACCTTGGAGAGGAGCAGGATTAATTTTGGCTCCTGGCTTTGGGAATTTCAGTCCATGATTGATTCCTCCCCCCTGTGGCCAGATGGCCCACGGCAGCAGGGAGGTGGAATAGAGACAGGAGGACAAGCCCCGGGGGTAGCACTGTCCCCCTCAAGGGCACAACTCCAGTGACCAGTGCCGCCCACAAGGCCCGCTCCTCAAGGTTCCGGCCCCTCCCAGGGGAGCACTGGAGGACCACGCCTTCTTCACGTGGGCCACTGGGGACATTCCGTATCCAAGCCATAGCAAGGAAATAACATTCTGAGAGGGAGAGACCACGTGATTTTTATTGCAGTTTATTACTGTAGTAGTTTTATTTAATTATCAGTTTATCACTATGCTATAAATCAAACTTTGTCATAGGTATGTTTGCTGAGGAACAAAGCAGTATATGTGGTTTTCAGGGCTGCCTATGGTTTCAGATATTGGCTGGTGTTCTTAGAATGTGTCCCCTGCTGCTTAGGGAGCCTTCTGCAGTTTTAAGGCAGCGTTTTTTGCTTCTGTGAAATGGGTCTTTCTGTTAAGGCCTTCAGCATGTTGGACAGGGCTCACTCACACGATCAAGGACAACTTCCTGTCTGGAAAGTCGGCTAATTCCAGGTGTTACCACAGCTACAAAATAATCGTCTAATTTCAGCAACATCGAAATTAGTGTTTAATTGGATAATGGGTGAAACAGCCAAGGTGACGTATAACACAACATCGGAGAACGTAAAGCAGGAGAGAGAAGGGAGGGGAGCTGGATTCCCAGGCCCACTTTTGCGGTCTGGTGCTGTAGGAGGGGACGTGTGCGTTCGCATTGGAACCGCAGTTCTCAGTCTTGGGATGGATGGAGTCAGGCTGCTCAGCTGGAAGGCGGAAATCAATGCAGGCTGTCTACAGAGTTTCTGTTAGAAAACAGTTCTGGCATTTCTAAGATGAAGGAAGACAGCCTTTTGGAGAAGGAGGTGGCCACAGCTCTGGATTACAAAATCCGAACGGTAAAATGCATTTGCTGGAAAACTAAAGACAGGAAAAGCTCCCTCTTAGACTATAGTTTATCTGGAAAAGCATAACGAATTCATTATCACTTTTCTGAAAGCTGTTGGATGGAGATCTTAGTAAATATTGGTGGAGTCAAGAGATAGGGAATGGAGATTAATTGCACAGGGACCGTTATTACTGATTTAAGATGTGTAAAAATGGTATTGATTACAGTATGTTGGTTGGCTTATCATGATGTATTGGTAAATTTAAAAATGGTTATTAAAGATTCATTCAGGACTTTATTTCCTTAAGCCAGTTAAGCCTATTCTTCTCAAAATGTCTTACTGTTCTACCAGAGGGGCTTTTCAGGTACCAAATCATCTAGAATTGGGAAAGATTCAAAAGCATTAAAATTCATCATTGTATATATGATAGAGTATGTCTAATAGGCTATTTGAAAAGATTTATGGTTTAATCATTAGTACATTAGCATTATTATCAATACATCTAACAAAATCCATTTCCTTTCAGTAAAAGACAACCATTAGCTTTTTCTAAACTAAGCGTGTCAACTCTGGTAGTTCAAGTAGACTTTTTAGTGTAAGGTACACAGTACTGCTCCTAACAGTGTCCTATTGGTGTCTTACTTCGTCAAATGATTCTGTTGGTTTTCTTGTTTAATAAAAGCAAAGTCCCAGAATATGTGCTTTCTTCATCTTCTTATAAAAAGTCAGAAAACATCACTTTCTGGGCTGTCTTCGAGACTGGTTTCTGTAGTTATAATGAGCATCAAATACAGGAGGGACCCAGTAAAATCTAAAGCCTCCTGGTTAAATGGTCTCAGTTTCTGCTTGGTACAGGTCTTAATGCTTTCAGAAGCCTGTGCACTTTTTGTAAACTTTTGTTCTGGTTAAAAATTTAAAAGGGAGCTACTTGCAATGTCTTTAGCATTAACTTAAGCTATGGTAGGCCAATAAAACAATCATTGGGATGCTATTAAAAGTGTATTAATAATAAAACAGCTGCAATAAGGAAAGTTTCAGAAGCATAACGTGGCCTTGGTAGCCCTCTTCGCAGGGGTGAGTTGGCTGTATTCTGTCATGGGCAATAAATCATTATTTGAGATTTAGAAACTCTCAACTCTATCTTTTCTTTTCTTTCTTCTTTATTTATTTTTTCTCATTAGGGTTAAAGGTTGTGGGCCATTTTCTGGGCTGTAAATGACAACAGAGCACAATTCAAGAATATTCCTAAGAAATCATCGAGAAGTACTTTATTTATATGAGATATTTACAAAGGTGCAAGTTTTAGGAAGTTGTTCTATTGGTAACAGTCAAGGTCACTAATGGTCCAGGCCCATGTAAGGAATTATGTGGGGTGCGGTAGAATAACTTTGGGTTTTTGGAACAATTCCAGATTTGAGTCTAGGTCCTGGTACTTAGGAGTTTTGAAGCCTTGGACAAATTACTTAAATTCCCTTAAAGGGAATTTCCCTTCTAAGTTCCTCCACTTATAAAATGAGATTAATAAACAATGCCCATTGTGAGGAGTTACTGAGTTAATTCCTGAAGATAACATTCATAAGGTATATATAAAACACCTAATTTGCAACATAATGTTAGTTCTTTTCTCCTTTTTCATGTGATCAGCGATCTCATAAAGGGTCTGCTATTTCCTTGATATCACTAGTGACGTCTCCTTTCGTAGTTGTGAAACACAGAAATGCCTGAGACCACAAATGAATACATATTCTTCTGAGTTTTTAGGAAGTAAAAGAAAGGTGCATCGATCAAGAATCTTGGGATCCTTAGAAGAATTCTATCAAAGCAGCTTCTTTTTCTTTCATTACATGTTTATGTGTCTGCTTCTTTCCTCTTTGAAAGAATTTTTTAGTTTAAATCTTGCCTTGATTAACTGCTTTGATGGTAATGATACACAGTGTACTAACTCCGTTATTTCTTATTATTTGGCTATGAAATGTTTTATTGTTTCAAAAATAAAAAGAAAAAAATTTAAGAAATATAACAAAAGTAAAAACAAACAAACACCTTTGTCTTCTGGTATCCAGGTGGGGTTGGTTTTGTGAATCCTTGTAGATACTCAGATCTGCAGGTGCTCCAATCCCTTGCATGAAATGTTATTTGTAAATAACCCATGTGTATCTGCCTACTTACTTTAAATTATCTCTGGGCTACTTATAAGAACAGGTACAGTGTAAGTGGTATGTAAATAGTTACACTGTACTGCTTAGGGGAGAATGACAAGGAAGAACTTCTGCACACGCTCCCATCGAGGTGCCGTCATTGCCAGCAACAGCGTAGCTACAGAGGGCTGACACACACACACACATGCACACACACACACGAGTGTGCATTTAGAAAACTGCACATATTGTAACTATTCAGTAAGTGATCACAGTGTAAATGCTTCTACGTAATTATCACTCAGAAAGCGGCAGATGTTTGCCAGCACCCCAGAACTCCCTCATGTGATCCCCAATTGTTATCACCTTCCTCTGCCCCAGAGAATCACCACTCTGAACCTTATAAAATTGAACTATACTATTTTGTGATTGATCTCTTTCACTCAGCTTTTTAAAAATGAGATTCGTTCATAAGGTTATGAGCTTTTCAGTTGTACTGACCGTTCTATACTCGGTATAGACTGTTTTTAAATTTTAGTTATTCCGGTGGGCAGGCAGTAGTGTCTCATTGTGCCTTTGTAACGATCGATAAGGTTGAACACCTTTAGCTGGTTTACTTCCCTCTCAGAATTTCTCTTTCTCTTCCCTTCCCTCTCCTCCTTCCCTTCCACAGCCACTGGGCACACATATGTTTCAGGTACTGTGCGACTGCCTTGCAGATCTACTATTCGCCTGAGCTACTGCTATTAATAAGATTGAAAAGAACTGACTCAGACCACCTGGTCCTGGGGAAAGAACTGGCCTAGAGTTGCCATCTCCAGGATCTACCCTCTGGTCTACCTGCACTTGTGAACTCTGTGGTTGTTGTGCGATGTCTCTGGCACACGTGCTCTTTCTTGTAAAATAAATTTTAAACAATTTATAAGGCTCCATTTTGAGACTGCACATACTGTGGCAGAGCATTCATTGTGCCCTTTCTGTCTGTTGAACATGCTGCCCCAAGAAGCCTGGAATTGCAAGGAATCGGACCAGAGCTATTTTGGTGTGGGTCCAGCCTGCCTCCTGATCTTGCAGACAAGTGATGCAGGTGGTTTGGAGAAATGTGTGATTATCACAAAAATGAAGAAATCTATGACTGTGTGAATATGAGGTCACATAGGCCAGAGTAAAAACTGAAGACCCCTGGAAATAAAGATCTTTGAGATCTTGACCGTGTGTACTCAAAAGGCACCAACAGCGTTTTTCTTGACCCCATTCTGCCCCGACCCCTGTATGTTTGAAGAAGGTTTGAGGACTTCACAGACCAAGTGGACCTAGGGTCTGTTACTGCCTAGTGGAAGAATGGTAGTCAGAGATGGGCCAGGTCATGAGAGCTTCACGGCCGCTGGCCTCCGCTCTAGGCCCCACTCTGCTCCTTTAGCGTGGTGTTTAGTCTCAGCTCTGTCGCTGTCTCACAGAACCAAATTGACTCAGCCGAGTTTTCAGAAAAGTGCAAGTTTTTAAAATCTGTGGATATTTTGTCTTTACATCAAACTAATACTGTAAAAAATGTTCACACCATCATTTTTTTCTGTGCAACAAATTTAAAGATATACATAAAAGTACTGTACATCTTGAGCAATGAATTCAAGTAGTTCCCTGTATGGGGTATTTAACTTGTTTAGTTTTCCACTAGCTGAACTAGTAACATCCTGTTAACTAACGCTGTATGTATAAGTCCAGTTTTTAAAAAAAAATTATTATGGAAAACCTCAAACATACACAAAAGTGGATAGAACAGGACAATAAATTCCCATGAGTCTATGAATTATTTTCAACAATTGCCAAAACACTGCTAATCTCCTGTCACCTATACTATTCCATTGTCCCATCCTGTTTTTGTTTTTGTTTTTTTTTTTGGTACCAGGGATCAAACTTGGGACCTTGAGCTTGTGAGGCAGGTGCCAGAACCACTGAGCTAAATCCCCGGCCTCCCTCTCAGGTGTTCCGAAGCAAATCCCTGGCACCCAGGCACTTGAAGCTTAGATCCTTCAGAGTACAGTTTTGTAAGGTAAAAACTCATTGTAAAAACTAGTAATTTCTTGTGTTAACTTCAGATGTGAATTGGAGAAAAACTGAGGAAGACTAGGTAGCTATTAGCTTTCTTGCTGCGTGATAAGCTAGTCTTGTGTTTCTGAACCATGCTGAGAACTATGCAGTTACATGATTTCGTTTGTGTGAACATCATAGAGGCCTCACACAACTAACAGGGCTGAGGCACTGCCATGGGACCATGGGACCCCGTCATCTAGGTGCATGCTGATGACCCCAGTGTTTTCTTGGTGTGCAGAACTCAACTGCTAACTCAGCGAGTTGAAACAGCATGCATTTATTACCTCATGTTTGTCTTGGTTTGGAGTCCAGGATGGTTTCACAGAGCTCTTTTGGTTCGCTGAAGGCTGCAGTTAAGATGTATTGACTGGGGCTGAAGTCTCATCTAAGGCTTGAAGTGTTTGTGTGTGTGTGTGTGTGTGTGTGTGTGTGTGTGTGTGTGTGTGTGTGTGGTACTAGGAGTAGAAGCCGGGGGTGCTCTACCATTAAGCTGTATCCCCTTTAAGCTTTTTTCTTCTTTACTTTAGATAGTATCTTGCCAAGTTGTCTAGGCTGGACACGAACTTGTGATCCTCCTGTTTCAGCTTCCCAAGCTGGGATCACAGATAAGTAAGCATACAACAGCCAGTTTCTCTGGTTGCTGGCAGGATTCAGTTCCTGTGGTTGTAGGGCTGAGGCCACCCACAGTCCCCTGCCGCAAGTCCATCCTGATAGCCCTCTCACAACCTGCAGTCTGCTTCTTCAAGCCAGCATGGGAGAGAAGACATCTATGATGTCAGGGAGGGCGTAGGCTCTTTTAAGGCCTATTACCCGATCAGTTAGGCCCACACAGGGTGATCTTTCTTTTTAGATAAAAACACTGATTGGGACTTTAATCGCATGTGCAGAATTATTTGATTTTATTGTATTCTGTTGGCTGGAAGTCATAGTTCTCTTATACTGAAGGGGTGGAGACATTATAAAGGCATCAGCAATAACCAATAAGAAAAACAATACCAGGCTTTCTACCCCATTATTACTTAAGTGCAAGTTGGTATATTAGCTTTCCGTCATTGTGATGACATACCCAAGATAAATAACTTAAAGCAGGAAAATGTATTTCGGCTCCTCATGGTCTCAGAGGTGTTAGCCCACGATTCACCCACTGACTCCATTTTTAAAGTCTGTGATAAGGCAGAAGCTCCCTGTGGGAGACTGTGGTGGAGGAATGCTGCTTACCTCAAGGCAGCCAGGCAGCAGGGAGCAACAGCACCCATGACCTGCTTCCTGCAGCCTAGCCCCAGCTCCAGGGGAACCATGTGTGGGGATCAAGCCTTCCACACCAGTTTTTGGCAACCGTTTAGATCCAGCCCATAGGAGCTGGCACACTTCTGTAAAGGGTTGGATAATAAGTGTTTTAGGCATTTGTGAGCCAGATGGTCTCAGTTACAGTGGGAGGACTCTGCTGCAGCAGCGGAAACAGCCACAGAAAGCAGTCGATGAACGGATGTGGCTGTGCGTCGACAGAGCCACAGATGGTGCTCGCTGTCTGGTGGGCTTATGTCCTGACCAACCCTCCAGCTAACCTTCTGTAAGTTGAAAACACAGAAAGTCCAAAGCGAATTTAATACACCTAACTGCCAGAAATCATGGCCCGGCTTGAACGCGCTTAGAGGGCTGGCGCTAGCCTACAGTTGGGCAAAGCTGTCTCTCACAAAACCTGTTTTACAGTGAAGTACTGAAAACTTCGTGTCATTTACTGGATCTTGTGCTGAAAGTTAAGAACAGCATGGCTGTCTACAGAGGGTCTGCACCATCTTTAAGTAGAAAAATCATTTAGGCCAAGCCATCATATGTGGGAGCTGTACATATTTATAAAAACAGAGAGAGGGTGACGTCAGGCAGCGGACCACAGTTTGTGGCCCTTGAGTTAGAGTATATGGTAATGCAATGTGCTTTCCTCTTTTTTTTTTTTTTTTTTTTAATCTGGGGATTGAACTTGGGACCTTGCGCTTGCCAGGCAGGTGGCAGCACCACTGAGCTAAATCCCCGGCCCTACTCTTTCCTCTTTTTAAAAACACAGCTAGGGGGCTGGGGATTTAGCTCAGTGCTTCTGCCGCCTGCTTTGAAAATGCAAGGTTTAGAGTCTGATCCCCAGTACCAAAAACCAACCAACCAAACGAACAAAAAACAAAACAAACAAACAAACCAAACCAAAACAAAAAACACAAGGGGCTGGGTATTTAGCTCAGTGGTTCCACTGCCTGCCTTGCAAGAACAAGGTTCCAAGTTCAATCCCCAGTACACCTCCCAAAACAAAACAAAATGGAAAAACAAGGTAAAACAACAACAACAAAAAACTATAGCCACAGTCGGCTGTAGTGGCACATTCCTGTAATCTCAGCAACCCAGGAGGCTGAGGCTGAAGGATCCCCAGGCTTAAGACCAGCTTGGGGAACTAAGTGACTTAGTGAGAACTTGTCTTCAAATATTAAAAGTATTGAACATTTGGTTTGGTGAAAAAGCCCTGGGTTCAATCTCAAGTATGACAAAAAGAAAAACACAAATACCTACAGACAATGCCTCTGATTATGATATTGTCATGTAACCTACTGGGTTGACATCAAGTCTTATGGACAATGTATAAAATAAGGACCTGAAGATCTATTAATATATTTCTCATACAGTTGCTGTCTCTCAGTAATCAATGAAAAAAATCTCCATGTGCAGAACTCTCTTCGGAACTTAGTGCCAACGAAAGTTCTGCTCTCTGTGATGAATGGATGTTTCTCCTTTTACAAAAGTCACATAACCCACCTTCTTTCCTCTCATGTTTTGGCTTCCAGAAAGCCCAAAATCTAACATGAAACCTAATTTTTATAACTATATTGTGCTTACCTGCCTAGGTGTGCTATTTTAGCCTTATTTTAATTCTCTCTGTTGCTCTATGTTATTGTTATTTTATTGTGCCAGTTCTTTTATGTGATGACATTGGGTAAAAATATGAATTCTTGTTCACTGATGTGAAGGAATCCCTGAATTTGTTTTCATGGCAGCCCACATATCCATCAAGGGAGGGTTAGTTAGCCACGGTTTAATCATTTTAAAATTTAAAAAAATTTAAAATTTTATTTCATTTAAAAATTTATTTTATTTCATTTTGAGACAGAGTCTCACTATGTAGTTGAGACTGACCTGGAACTCACTATGTAGCCCATAGTGTCGTCTAGAACTCACAGCGATCCTCCTGCAGCCTCCCGAGTGCTGGGATTACACAGCAACAAAAAGATGAAACCATTGATACACATCACAACATGGGAGAATCTTATCAATGTTGTGCTGAGCTGACCAGCCCAGGCGTAAAATAGTTGTGGACTGTGTGATTCTATTTTTATCAAGTCCAAGGACAGGTAAAATGAATCGAAGGTGAAGAAAGTCAGGAAGCGCTGGCAGTTTCAAGACAAATGTTGTGGGGGTCGGAATATCCTGGGTCACCCACGGAGCTCCACTGAGTATCTGAGTATCAGCAATCAAATACGTGATAAATTTGTGAGTTAAAAAATTATAATAAAAGACACATTTTCATTAATTCCCCTCAAAATATTCTTCCCTGTATAGATTACTCTTATTTCATCATTGCTGCCTTTTCTAAAACACTCTGGACGCCTTTTGTGTCTTTAGTTGTGTTGTAGTAGCTGCCTCTATGCTACACTTACTTTGATTTAAAACACCTCTCAGGCTCATTTTGATTTTCAGGAAGAGCCAGAGCCGCACCATGCCAGGTCCTGAGAATAAGGGTGGTGCCTTGCCCTGGGATGTGTTTCTGAGCCTGCCTTTCTGTGCCATGGGACTCAGCAGCAGCATTCACTGTGGTTTTTTTTAACCACATCTTGTAAAGATGCTCACAAATTCAGAATTGTTTCAGAGTGGCCAGAATGATGGAATAAACATCCTCAAATTGAGGAGTATTTTGAGGGGGATTAATGGCATTGTGTCTTTTACTGTAATAGAGTTTAAAAATGCAAACACTATACATTGTGACCACCCCTTTTATACGTAAAACATTACTGAAACACAGGGCTCAGTATGCTTCCTGTACTTTACTATATGTGTGTATTCCTCGTCTGTTACTGTAACAATATAAATGAGATAATCAACTTAGAGAGGGAGAAGGTTATAGTGGTGGAAGCCCATGGCCAGGTGGTCCTGTTGCTCTGGGCTCGTGCTGGCACAGTGCACCATTGGCAGGGAAATCTGCTCACCTCATGGCGGCTGGACAGTGAAAAGGAGAGAGCAGCAGCAGAGACCAAGGCCCTACAGTTCCCTTTGAGGGCAATGACCTGAGATTTCCTCTAGGTCCCACCTCTTTATCTTGTGCTCCTGGGGATTGAACGCAGAGCCTTTGCACTGAGCCATATTCCCTGCCCCTCTTCTTCTGTTTTGACACAGGATCTCAGTGAGTTTTCCTGTCTGGGTTAGGTCCCAACTCTGAAAGTTCTACCACACCCCACTAAAACCAGGGGCTGAGGACCGGGCTTCTCACTTGTGGGCCTTCGGGGGACACAAGCTGTGGCTTCAGGCCACAGCACCATGCGGATAACCTTCCCTTAAAAACGGGAATGACGAGAGGTAAACTCCGGCTTCTTCTCTTCTTTACGTGTCTACTGGGAAAGAACTTTGAAAGGAATGTTCTCAAAAGTGTGGCACTTTTGAAATTGTTGGTTTTCAGGTTAGCATCAATTGTGTACTTTTATTACATCACTTCCCTTAAATACATAGCGGAACGTTTATGTAAAGACAGATTCTCCATCACAAGGTACGAGTCCCATCTGTGACTGTCCTATCTTTCCCTTCATAGAGTGAGTGAGGAGTGGAGTCCGGCCCCGAGGCCACTTGCCAAGCTCAGCACCTGACGGCAGAGCCCGCCTACAGTGCCACCTTTCCTTATCTGCACAAATGGACCTGTTCTAATTTAACTGAAAGGCACAGGTCAGGAGTCGCCTTGCACACATTTGATATCGTATCTGGTGACCATTAGAATGTAAGGCAGTCTCTGCCTCGATCTTTGCAACCTATGGAATGCTTTATAAGATAGAATGAGAGAATCAATATCAAGTCTTTCTCCCTGCTTCATGTGTGCATTGTACTTATGGATATTAAGAATATAACCTCTAGTTAGCTACTAATGGCTTAATGGGGCAGAGCCATTAGGAGTTGGGAAAGAATGAGTTCTTGCTGACCTAAGAGACCTGCATTTTTAGCAGGGGCATCGATGAAAGAAAAAACTCATCTGACTTTCAAAAGGTTAAGGCAGCCATCATGCAGAGACAGCACATGAGTGAGAGGCAGGAGGATGTACCTAATGGGATATATCTTAAACCAACATTTAGGAAGAGGAGCAACAGCAAAACCCAGAAGCAGATTGAAATCTAAAAAGACACTTAGCATTTTTATAGATACACATTTCAGGTTACATTATCAACCAGATGAATAGAGACCATCAAGGCTGACCTCTTCCCCACAACTGTAAAATTAAAACTAAACTAAAATGAATTATTCATACCTGCTGGACTGATGGTCCATTTGCACTGGCCTATTTCATTTGGTATGTGATCTACTGGAATTATGGGTGGGTGTGAAATTCGCTCAATCACAATAAAAAAGTGCATCCAGAAATGATAATGAAAACTCCTAAACAGTTTTTAAAATCTGATTAGTGATTCACCTTGTCACTATGGCTTTAGATTAAGAAGAACCTAGAATCTATTTTCTGAGTACTTCATATATATTTGAGTAAACTTTACATTTAAATATACTTTTTTAGTGTAATCACTGGTATTGTTCATGACACTTGTAAAGAGAGTTGCTTTGCAGGATTGTTAACTCAGTTCTCTTGGAGCAATGGAGAAATTAGTCTCTTTAAAATTCCAGATATTGGAATTATTTTTTCTCTCTAGCAAAATAATCTGAACACATTAGACTTTTGTTTCTTAAAACCACCGTTGGATTCATCGATAAACTCTTGTCTTGGTAGTTTCTTTTGGCTGAGAGTAATAGGGACTCACTTCAAATTGGCATAAGCAGAAGAAGTAACTTACTGGAATGACGTGAGGCAGGAGTTCCTGACTGCAGTGTGAGGCTCCTGGGAGAGACACTTGACTGGCCCAGCACGGAGCTGGTGTCTATCCCTGAGTCTATTGCTGCAGCTGTGAGGTGCAGTCACATGGTCTTGGGATAGTCACAGGGTTCACTTGTGGACGGGCTAATTTTCTGCAGAACAGGCACAGGAAGTGCGGGGAAATCAGTTTCCAGAGGTGTTCACTGTGATACTAAAAACTGCTCCCACTTCAGCCTCACTGTGAAGATCAGAACCCACACCACCGGGTAGAGTATCTCTGTTGGCTTATGACTCTCGTAAGTGCGGTCAGGAGCAGTTCTCAGTGCCCAGGACTTCTGGTAGTTTCATTTTTTCGGTGCAGCAGCCCAGGCTCAGGTCCATATATGGTGGGGTTATAGGGCAGGAAGCCATGGTGCTGGAGTAGATGATGAATCTCAGCTGAAACCCCTTTGGGTGTCTGACAGTGTTTGCTTTACTGTGTCCATATATCCATCTCTATCTGAAAATAATTTTATTCCTTAAGTTCTAAATCTTGTAAGGGAATGGTATGACTTTGTATTCATAACCGAATTTAAGCTTCTTTCTGGTCTTGAGTCTTTAAAAAAAAAACTCTTATGTCCAGTAGGGAGCTAACATGGCTCTGGGAATGAACTACTAGGGTTCATCACAGCTGACTCAGTGCTCTGAGTGATTCCAGGCACTAAGTAAGGGTGATCCTAACAACGACATCCACAGGGGCTTTAAAAATATTCAAGATTATGGTTTATTTTGTTGAGTTCCCAGCACAAGGTTGCTTTGACATGTAGAGTTTAGGTTTCTAAACCCTCAGCCTCTACTTTTACGTCTTGACTAGAGCCAAGATTTCTACAACACTTTCACTTGTTTTACTCTGGCTCACATGCTTACAACTCAGCTAGCGCTGTTCACTCTAGCCCTTGTTCAGTACCCAGGGTTGGCTAGGCATGGTCCTGGAAGCAAAGTGAACAAGAAGCCCTTGTCTCAAAAGACTCCTGTGGGACTTGAATATGTGTCTTAGCTTGTTTTGGATGCTGTGATAAAAGTCCATAAATTTGGTAGTTAGAAATGATAGAAACTTATTTCTCACAGTTATGGAGTCTGGGAAGACCAAGATCAAAACTCCAGCAGATTTGGTATCTGGTGAGAGTGCTTTCTGGCTCATAAAGAGTGTTTTCTTGCTGTGTCCTCACTGAAGGGAAAGATGAGGGACTTTTTCAGGGCTTCTTTTACGAAGACACTAATCTCATTCATTATGACTTTGCTTTCATGACCAATCACCTCCCAAAGACCTCACCTTCCAACTTTGTCACCTTGGGAGTTAGGATTTCAACATCTGATGTTTGTTTTTGGGGGTATAAACATTCAGATCACAGCGATTTACAAAT
The DNA here is from genome assembly GCF_012274545.1 of Fukomys damarensis. Lineage (NCBI taxonomy): Eukaryota > Metazoa > Chordata > Mammalia > Rodentia > Bathyergidae > Fukomys > Fukomys damarensis. Next base: position 68,497,246 of record NW_022900916.1, read on the forward strand.
ACACAATTTTCCTGTATGATGAGAAGACTGGTATGGCAGAACACTGAGGCTGTGGCAGTAGCACAGGGCATGATGGTACCCTTGGCAGGGGAGGTCATGAAAGGGAGTCATAGGGAATATGACACCACCGTTTCTCTTTCCCATCTCAATCTGTATAATCACAGCTGTGGATCCGTCACCCCTTACTTATCTCCTGATTGTGCCGACCCTTAGCTCTGGAAACTTTCCTGTGGCTTGCTATGGAGAGGCCTTTGGGATCAGTGCCCCCAGAAGGCACAACAGAGGGAACACTGCTGTCCATGGTGCTAGCAGGGAGGCCCATGCTTCTCCTGTGTGTTTTCCCAGCATCTCTGAGCTTGGCTTCTTAGATGGGGTGAGGTGAGTGGTGCAGGCTCAGCTCCCTCCATTCAACTGAGTGGACCAGTGAAACCAAGGGAAGCAGCACACCATGCGGTGAAGCATGCCACCCCCTCTAAACTCAGAGCAAGTCTGTCAGGGGCCAGTCATAGCTGTGATGAGACTTGGCGGTAGTTTTATGTCTAATCTTACCTGGTTCAAAGATCACAATGCCAGGTGAAGCTAGAATACTTGGAGCTTGAGGCACCAGGAGTATTACTGCACCTGTGGGGCAGAGCTACAGGACGGATGAGAGCAGAGTGCCCTTCTGAGTTCTGAGCTAATCATACGATGGATCTGGTCAAACTCCAAGCTTGGCATTTAGAGTGGAACAATGGCAGCAGCAAAGATGAGCTAACATCAAAGGCAGTTTATATTAAAGTAATCTGGAGAATTTCTTGGGCACCTCCTAACCTTATGTGAGTCTTAGAGAGAGGAGAATACTATATGTGCTTGTGTTTAGACCTGTGCTTATCCAATTCCCATGAATAAGGCCATCAATATAAGAAAATCCCACTTTCAGGATTGACACTAACATGAAGTACAGAGAGAGTTCCTACCCCCATTGGTTTTGATGCCCTTATCTTTAAATAGGGAGAATAACTTTGAAAAAAATAAAGGTAATATGTGCAAAGTGGCGAACACAGAACTTAGGAATGCAGTAGATGCTCAAACCTGGCAGTGACTATTTCTTACATCATCAAACAAAAACTGACAGCTGTGTAGTTCAGCACTACTCTTGGACCTTTGCTAAGTGGTGAGCTGTTACTAGCTATCAGTTACATAATCCTGAAATGGAGAGAGACTGTTTAAAATTTTGATAATTTAAGAGTAATTTTATGTCCTTTGAATCTAGTGATAAAAGGACTGGTCTTGGAAATGGTTCCATTTATGTTTTTCAAAAAAATGTTTTACTTTTTGGCCATTACTTTTTTTTTAGTGTTTGTAAAGGTCTAGGTCTACAAGTGTTCAGAAATGTAAGAAACTTATCTTTCCCCACTGTCTCAGTCACCCTCTTCCCCAGCACCTACAACTTTTAGGAGAGGTTGATTTTGGCTCATGGTTGGAGAATCCTTTCCAGGTCACACACCCAGCAACCTGCTTCTTCCCATCAGACCCCTCTCCTAACAGCAATTTCGCTGTAGTGCCCCCATGGTGCAATTATCCTCCAAAAGCCCTACCTCTGAGAGCATGAGGCTCCTGGGAGACAGCTAGGTGTAAACCAAAGGTCTACAGATGGTTTGAGAAGTACTGGTCTCATTTCCTTTGAGCTAAAGTACTGAAACTTCAGCCCTACCAAGGCCTCCTAAGTCATTTAGGGAATGAATGTGTGCTCACAGGCGTGCTCACGTGTGCTCACAGGTGCTCCTCTTGGTCCTTTCCTACCTCTCCCCACACTGTGCTGTTATTCTTTCTCCTTGTTATCCATACTTTCCCTTGTGGTAATTTCCCCTTTATTAGCTGCTGCAGCTCTTCTGTCCTGCCCTGTCTCCAGGGAAAAGCTCTCCTCAGCCTTGAGACTCTGATTTGCTCTTTAAGTATAACTTTTCTGTACCTTCCATGTTGAAGCCCCTAGGGGTAAAGTTGTAAGCTAATTCATTATAGCCATCCTTATCTTGGGAAACTTTACAGGTTTCCTAGGCCATAGGCCAGGTAGAATTCAAATTACAGAACTCAAAACTATCCTTGCTCTCTTCCCAGTTTGACCACCAAGTTTTTCTCTCAGGGTATACTTTTCTTCCCCATTTGGATCACTACCTTCTACAGTGTAGTGGTCATCTCTTTCCAGCTACTGGGAGGAAGGGTGCCACTCCTGGACTCCAGCTACCAGACTCGGCACTACCAGAAATCACCTTTCTTATAACTCGGTCAGTCATGCCATATTCCAACAAGTCCAGGCTGATTCTGGTTTTCATTGATGGTCAGCTGAGCAATTGAATTCTGACTGTAAAGATAGTGATTAGAGGACAAGATTAAGGCTAGGGCCGTTCTGGGGACTCTCTAAGCACACCACTCCATGTTGCTTATCTCCAGGTGTAAATGATAGCTAGGATGCTATCATTTTTTCACACTTCCCTATATCTAAGTTCTTTGGTGGTGACTTATCATACTGACTCTAGGTTTGGGGATGAGACTAAGATAATGAACAAAACAAACAGCACAAATAAAGGCTTAAAAATGGCATTTCTTTATTTTCCCTTTCTTGGACCCTGCTGCAGCATCCTGGGATAGCCTGCTAGGAGATGTGAGCAATTTGTGAGAAGTGTCATGTCACTCCAGCCAAGAGTGTCTAACCCAACTACCCTCTCTGACGCTCTGGGAGCTACAGCTCCATGAGCCAGGGCCAGTCAATAAATAGGCTCTAGAAACAATGAGTGATGTTGTTGTACCCAGTGAACTTTGGGGAAATATTTTCAGCCATTACATTTTTGGAGCAGTGTTACCAGCCAACCAACAAGCTATTTTTATTTAAGTGAAATTAAGTTAAAGCAATCACTCATTAAGAACATGAAAAGTGGTATGTGGGAAGTGGAGGGGTCAAAACTCTTTACTCTGACGTTGTCAAAGCTCATTACTTTTGAGGGCATCGGTAAGGATTGATGGTTTGTGTCCATACAGACTTTGGGGATTACACACATTTGAAGTAAGCTTTTCTCTGTTATCTCTGCTGTTCCTCCAGGCTTGAGTTGGGGAGCTGTGTCCCTCTGTCCCAGGATGCAGTTGTGAGAAGAGGGAGGAGATTATGCTGTGTTGGAAGGGCTCCCTGGAAGAGAAGGGAGAGCAAAGAAAATTTTTTAGAAGAAAGGGGGAATTTCTCCAGTAAAAATGTATTTTCTCCTGAGGTGTCTGTGCTGGGGCTGACATCTCATCTGTGGGGTTATTCCATTTTTTTGAACACTGTCTTTTCATATAGAGGGATGATTTTTAAACTAAAATGACCCTCATTTCATTCTTCTCAAGTGACTTAATGTTATTTCCTCATTAAGGGAGTGGAATGACCCGCAGTGACACATATGGAATTTGGGAGTGAGGCAAAGTGTTGCACAAAGACCTACTACTCCCTAAGTGTAACACTAGAAAAGTAAGCAATTTCCTTGGGGGGAAATTGAAATTCTTAGCATAATCCTGAGAATATCTAATGAGGATATGAACCTGTCTGTGAGATGTGAGAAGACTGAATAGTATTAACACCAAAGAACATACAAAATATAGCTGAGGTCATAATTGGTCAATATGTAACTGAGATATGACTATACTGTCTATATTAGAAGAAAAAATAGAAATGCACTTGGGATAATATTTATGATATCTCAATACTTTCAGAGTTATTCTCCTATCTTAGATATTGAGTAGCAGATTTCTTCACTTTTTCTAGAAAATTTTTGTCTTAGTTACGTCTTTCTCTGATTGCTAAGACAAAATACCTGACACCCAAAGTTAAAGGAGGTAATATTAATTTGGCTTCAAGTTTATAAAGGTTTTGGTTCATAGTTGGCTGGCTCCAAGACAGGGTGGCATGGCAGAGGGGTATCACAGGGAGAAACAGTTCATGGTGGGCAGAAGGCAGCAAGCACGTGACAAGTGACTCTCTTTCTGTTCCTTACATTTTACCTCACACCCTTAATCCTAGGATCACACCATGAATTAAATATCCTAGATACAGCCACCTCAGAAAAGTAACACCTATGACCACATAAGACTGGGAGGATATCTAGATACAAGCCATAACAATTCCTAATATCTGTTTTCCTATTATTTTATTTATTTTATGTTGTTATCTGTATTTTCATTGAAAACTTTTTTCCAATTAGTTATGAACAGGGAACAGGGATTTAGCTCAGCGGTTTGGTAGCCTGCCTTGCAAGCACAAGGACCTGAGTTCAATCCCTGTACCAGAAAAAAAAAAAATTCAGATTGGGTGTGGTGGCGCATTCCTGTAATCCCATTACTCGGGAGGCTGAGGCAGAAGGATCGCTGTGAGTTTGAGACCAGCTACATAGTGAGTTCCAGATCAATCTCAACTACATAGTGAGACCCTGTCTCAAAAAACCAAAAAAAAAAAAAAATAAAAAAAAAAAAAAAACAGA